>NC_138537.1:18280036-18602750 GCF_964234715.1 Podarcis melisellensis
CACCTCTCAGGTAGGCACTATTGCCATTCTAAGAGAACAAGGGAGGCATTCATAGTGATTTCCAGCACCTCTTTTTCTTGAAAAAGAGGACTGTTATACATATTTTATATATCGTCTGTGTTTGAGGACTTTTTGTTCCACTCAGTGGCAAACCAGATGGTGGACTAGATAAGGGATGGGGAGCCTTGGGCCCAAATGAAACCTGCTACCTGTCAGGGACTGGGCAGAGAGGAATGGCGGAGACCGTCTCCCCAGCCTGACCCTTCCAGGGAGTGAGAAGAGGAAGACAGTTTAGATTTACAACAGGAGTTTGAGGGAAGGTCGCAGCTCAGAGGCAGAAAAGTTGGGAAATAATGGGAGAGCAGGAGCAGGCAGTCAGAGGAGCAGCTGGCTGACATGTTACCACTAGAAAGCATTCGAGACTCAACATTTCCCAGAACCCGGCAAGCCTTAAAAGTAGGCGAGCAAAGAGCTCAAAGACAGAGGGCACTTAGTCGCACCTGTAGAAGAGGTGATGATGATGACAAATGAGGAAGTGGGAGAGATGGGGGGTGGAGATTCACTTGGGACAACACCATTATCCAAGAGGCTGGGTTTTATAGCCTCTCTCTGTAAATACTGAATTAAAAAAAAGGATGGTAAGAAATCTTCCCTTGTCTTTAAAGTTTCCTAGGCAACAGCCGGGAGTCGCTGACAGCATAATAATACTACCTAGGCTTCCCTAGCTGGCCTTTGGGACCTTCCCTAGGACTCTTTGGCCACACCCCTCATAGGCTCTGCTCCCAACCCTTCACAAGTGTTTTTGCCTGGTTGGAATGTGTCCTTGAGCTCACACAACACCTCTTGTTGCCTGAATGAAGGATGGAGAGATATGTGCCTCGGTGGGTGTGTCCATTGCTCTGCCCACTCTTGCTCCTGACCCCATCCATCACTAGAATGTGCCCACCAGTAGGGGATGCAGCCTTTGGGCTGAAAAAGATCCCTCACCTCTGGACTAGATGGAGCTGCGGTCTGATCAATTGGGATGTTTCTTACGTTCGGTATCTTCTAATTGAATACATGAACTGCGCCTCATTCCAGGGCTACAACAGTAGACAGTGTGTTGGGAAACTCTGTAGGGATTTTGACGAGAAGAAAGAGGGAACAACCGAGAGTGAAAGGTATGAAGTAAGACATTTCTAATGAAAAATATATCAAAGTAATACATGGAAGTTATGCTTGAGAGAGATAAAATATTAAAACTTAATAGTGGGTGTCAACTGTAATATTTTAATTGTTATAAGGTAAATGGCTGACATATGTGGTGGTGATGAATAATAATAATGTTCAGAAGATAAATGAATGGCCAGGGTGATCAGGTAAGAAGAATACTAAAGAGTTCTTGTAGCTTGGATCGGCTGCTTATTACAGTATTTGGAGAAAGATGAATGTTCTTGATTCAGGTGCAGTGCGAAATGCATCTCACCTTTTTAGGGGGGGGGTTGTTAAAAACTGGAAAGCAAAATGCAAAAGCTCAGGGTTCCCTGACATTATGCTCTGTATCCCCCTTTACCAGTGTGGTGTAGTGGTTAAGGGCAGTGGACTTGTAATCTGATGAACCGGGTTCGCTTCCCCGCTCTTCCACATGCAGCTGCTGGGTGACCTTGGGCTAGTCACACTTCTCTGAAGTCTCTCAGCCCCACTCACCTCACAGAGTGTTTGTTGTGGGGGAGGAAGAGAAAGGAGAATGTTAGCCACTTTGAGACTCTTTTGGGTAGTGATAAAGCGGGATATCAAATCCAAACTCCTCCTCCTCCTCCTCCTCCTCCTCCTCCTCCTCCTCCTCCTCCTCCTCCTCCTCCTCCTCCTCTTCTTCTTCTTCTTCTTCTTCTTCTTCTTCTTCTTCTTCTTCTTTACATTTATATTTTCATCTCTCTCTTTTCAAGGCACCACACACCCTGTTTCTCCTCAGGACCCCCCCTTTTGTGGCCAAAGACATTGTCCTCAGCCACAATCCTCTACGTAAACTGGCATGTACACCCCAACACCTTTCTCTCCCTCTCCCCACCACCACCCATGGGTCTGTTTTCTTTTCTGAATATAATAATGATGCTTTCTCTGGTCTACTAGGAAACCCAGAATGACCGCTCCCCGCTTAAAACGGGGGGCGCCCTTTGCATGGACGCGTGCAGCCCCTAGACCTGGAGTGGCTCCAACAGCATAGGCTAGGCTATGCCTTCCCTCAGGTGGGATACCTGGAGGTCTCCGCCTACCTCAGTCAGTTGTCCAATCCCACCTGGGGGAAAGAGTTGCCAAGGAGACCAGGCCAGGTAGGGGAGGGATTACCTGCCCACACAAAGGAGGGAGGATCTTACCTGGGAATTCTCACTTGGCTCCAGAACTTCTCCCACCCTACCCACCCTCAGTCAATGTCTTATGTTGCAGGTTAATTTTCCTCACATGTTTTGCAAGTTAATTTTCTTCACAGGTATGCGGGCGCTGCTACGTTAAGGTCGCTGTTAAAGGGCCGGAAAGGAATTTCCCTGCATTGGCAGGTTTCGCCTTTCCCGTAGCAAAACGTCACAACTTTGGCAGTATCAGGCCTTGGGCGGAATCCTTTTGTCCATCTTCCTCTTTGCGGCGGCGATACCAGGGTTCCCCGTTAAAGGGGTTTCTGAAGGGAGGCTTTGACCGTACGCCGGAAGGTCGTCATTGCTCTCCCCTGCGGCGGCGGCGTTACGGGGGCGGCTATCTCTGCTTGAACATATGTTCTCCAGAGCTGGCCCATCCCCCCCACACACACTGGATAACCCTGATGCTCCCTAGGTCCCCGGCTGGGGACTGGGGAGGGAGAACGCCCAATGCCTGAGCCAAGATCTACCCACATTTGAAATTTAATAAAGTTGTGGCCAATTTAATCCCATAGCACGTTGTCTTGAGTCGTTATTCCACATGACGGGGGGACCGCGCAGGATCTGGGGACTCTGCCTGTCCACGCAAAAGGATGCTTCAATTTATATCTTTTGTTTCACTTCAATTGGTCGATTGACTGGAGTTAAAGACTGATCATCTGTTTATGTGATAAGATGCAGGTGGTGTTTCAAGTGGGGTTTACTTTGCCCTAAGTAGTTGGATCTCCCTAAACACCTCTCCACCTGGCACACAACATAAAAATAGTATGATAGAATCATAGAATCATAGAGTTGGAAGAGACCCGAAGGGCCATCGAGTCCAACCCCCTGCCAAGCAGGAAACACCATCAGAGCACTCCTGACATATGGTTGTCAAGCCTCTGCTTAAAGACCTCCAAAGAAGGAGACTCCACCACACTCCTTGGCAGCAAATTCCACTGTCAAACAGCTCTTACTGATAGTGTTCTTTCTTTCTTTAATGGCCCAGTGAAAGTCTGCTCTCTTCCCTGATGGAACCCAAACTCATGCTGCAAGATGACTCTACTACATCCTTTAGGCTTTGTTTCTGACTCTTCTTGGTTTCCATACAAATCTTTTGCAAACATGAGTGTGCATGGTATTCAACCTCATACAGTGCAGCAAAGACACCTTGGTAGTAATACTTGTGTTTCAATTATATTTGTGTTCATCTGAATTTGGTTCAGGGGTTTCACAGTTCTTCCTATTGTTAGGCTAATAAATATTCCATTTTCCAGCAAGGTTTTGCCTCACGAGTATTCATTGTAGGTGTGGGGCAATGGCAATGTGTCAACGCCCTCTTACTTAACTTGACGAAGAAGGAGCTCCACCCCACAACATGACTGGAGAGAGAAAAAGTGTCTGTAGTGTGCATTATATTGTTTTAGTATTGTTCAGTTTTATTGTTTTCTATTTTGTAAAATACTAACAAATGTGTGGGTCTTTTTAAGGTAAAGGACCCCTGGATGGTTAAGTCCAGTCAAAGGCGACTATGGGGTTGCAGCACTCATCTTGCTTTTAGGCTGAGGGAGCCGGCGTTTGTCCACAGACAGCTTTCCGGGTCATGTGGCCAGGAGGACTCAACTGCTTCTGGCACAACAGAACACTGTGACGGAAACCAAAGCACATGGAAACGCCGATTACCTTCCTGTCACAGCGGTACCTATTTATCTACTTGCACTGGTGTGCTTTTGAACTGCTAGGTTGGCAGGAGCTGGGACACAACAATGGGAGCTTACCCTGTCGTGGGGATTTTTAAAGGGGTCTGCGGTTTTTCTGCTTCTCTCAGTCCTGACTCTTAGTAAATAGAACTAGAGCAGTTTAAACTGCCTAGTGCATTGTAACACAGATTCTCTTCCACCCACTCCAATTCAACCACCACAGTGGGTCAGCGTATACTTTGCCGCTCTCCTCAGCTGAGCAACACTTTGCATGCTAGCAATGTACTCAGGCCCTGTTTTGGGGCTTCCCACGGGCATCTAGTTGGCCACTGTAAGGACAGGATGCTGAACTAGATGGGCCATTGGTCTGATCCAGCAGACACTTGTTATATTATTAAGAGCAACTCTGTTGTAAAACCCAGCTCGCTTCAGTATACCAAAACCCACTGTATTTCTTAATCAGTTTTTAACTTTTTTCCATTTAGCATGCCGTTCGCAACTGCCATGTGTCCCCCTGGCTGTTAGCAATACAAAGCAGCAACCTACAGGGAACTTAGATGACATTTCAAACACAGAATATATTCAATTTAAGAAACGTTTTAGTGATTGCTTTGATTGCTGCGAGCCCTTTCAATGAGATCACAGCTGGATTTACAGTAGTGACAACAGGAAAGCTGGCTTTCAATATCAGTATCAACAGTATATCCTGGTTCCCATGAATCAAAAGTTCACCTCCTGGCAGTAGGCTCATGTCTTGAGAATTCTTGGGTAAATAAATTGAATTTCTTACACTGGCTCTTAATACTACTTAGTGGAAATCAGTAGAGCTCCACCAAAGACAACAATGGAATGCTGGTAATAAAAAATTCCTGGCCATGAACCAGGATGTGTGTATGTTGCAAATCCGCAGGAACACAGAAAGACTGCAGAATACGAGATCAGGCTGCAGAATTCAGTTTAAGGATTTCAGAAATGTGACTTTTCAGACCTTAGGTTTCCAAAGATATGCTTGGAAAATGTATGGCAATCATATGCTTGAAAATTGTCTGCTCTCATTCCAGAAGGGAGAGGAATTTCTGAAGAAGGATCTCAGGGGTCCGAGGCAAAATTATACCCAACTCAAAATTTGAAGTGACAAGTTCACAAATTAAATAACCCAAATGGTAACTAAATTCTTCCAAAGTCCTGGTCTAGTTCAAAAGGGGCTCTGTACCACCAGCACTCCCTAAAATCCCAGTTTCACTCTTGTCAAATAGGCCATGGCTCAAATGAGACCTGGGATTAAAGGGGCTGGAGGAAAGTTGCCCCACAACAATCAGAATATACAATTTTAGTTGCTTGCATGGCCCCTGCTTTTCCCTATGATTTACAGAAGCAGAATAACTTATGCAAAATAAGAGATGCTTTGAAATTTGACTTTGGATGGATGGATGGATAGATGATAAATAGATAGATGATAGACAGACAGACAGACACAACTGATGGGATGGATCAGACAAGAAGAGATTACATGGATGTATGGAACTACACACAAAATTGTTGTTTTATTTTAAATTGCAAGTGCAGAAGACAAGCATCCGTTGCTTTGTATATGGGCAAAAACATGAAGGAGTGTCAATTGTGTTATAATATTTTATGCTGCATAGACTGCCAGTTGTGCCATTCTTATTCCAAATACATCTACTTCCTATTTAATAAGTGCAAAGAAATGACTGTGAATGATTGTCACCATGCTGCCTGCTCGGGAACCCCGATGGGGAAGAGGAAGTTACAGATGGAAGCCACTCATTTTGATATCTGCCCCAAAGACAACACCGGCAGGTTGGAAGAAGCTGTGGGGTGGGAGTGGTCCACAAGGACACAAAAAAGAAGTACTGGACTTGTATAGAGAGTGGGTGCTGGGAGCCTGGGCAGCAGTCAACTTAGAATGCAGCAATATGTATGGGGACTGGAAGAGACTAGCAAAGAGGGAAAGCTTGTTTGGTGAATTGGGAAAGACTGAATGTAACAAAGGTCAAAGTGGGAATGACTTTCTGGTAGGCAGGAAAGACCAAAGCATGAAATAGAGACAAACTGGAGACCCTCCCTGAAGGAGGACTTGAGTATAAAGCTCATATAAAGCTTAGTGGCAATCCATTACCAGCAGCCTTTCAACGAAGAAAGAAGTCAGCTGGGAAAAGACCTGCATTGGGAATAGGGAATACTCTGGGGCTAGGAGGTCCTCCTTAAGTAAATTCAAGACAAAAGGGTTCCTAAACAACACTCTAGCCTTCCCCAACTTTATCTCCTCCAGATGTTCCAACTCTTCCCCAGCTAGCATGGCCAGTCATCCCAGGGGATGGGATAGTACAGCTGGAGGCCATGATGTTGGCTACCCTGTCTATAATATTGCAGAAATCCTACCAATTCCCCCCCCCCTTTTCCTTGGGGAACATGTTCACTTTAAAAGCAGGGAAAATCCTTCACTGCAAAAGTCTGGAGGGGCGTCAGCTCTTGCATTCAAATATGAAATTGCATCTATCTATTCATGGCAAAGTCTTTTTTTGTACAGTTAATACTTTATCATGTAATTTTATTATTCAGTCTCTTCTCTCTCTCTCTCTCTCTCTCTCACTCTCTCTCTCTCTCTCTCTCTCTCTCTCTCTCTCTCTCTCTCTCTCTCTCTCTCCTTTAAGGCTATTTAATGGGTTTTGATAATAATTAACCTTTTAAAACCTTTTTATTCTTTCTTCTGAATTCTGACTAATGAAAATCCCCAAGTTGCAACTTGTAATCTGGAATTATCCTTCTCTTTCTAAATTGTTGGTTTTCTCCTTTTTTCATGTCTCAATCCAATTATTCAAATGACAGTCAAATGTCCTTTATCTCCAGCTATCATTCAGGAATCAGCCTTGTTGTCAGCAACTTCAATGCTGGTAATAATTACATTGCTTCTTCAAATAACTACCCTTGAACTCCTGCAGTCTGGTGTACATTGTTAACTGCTTGGATGGGTTATTTATCTTTCTATGTAAATTTAAATTGACAGGCTCCCCTATTTTAAAGGTACAGGGTGAATAACATTGCAAGATTGGGACCATTTAATAAAGTCTGAATTTTTATTTTTATTTTTAAAAAACATGTTTATTCGTCTGTTGTTTTGGATAATTGCGTTCCCAGTATTTTCAGTTTGTTACTGAGACATGAACTGGGGGTGATATGTTAGTATTAGTATTTATTTGTGCTACCCACCCTTTACCAGCAGGTCTCAGGGTGGGTTACATGCACTAGGGTCCCCAAAACGCATGTTGCTTCAGCACTGGAAGAAGTCCACAAAAGCTGATTCTATAATAATATTTGTTAGTTTTTAAGGTGCTACATGACACTTACTTTTGCTGCAGTAGACTCATGTGCCTAGTACAGTGGTACTTCGGGTTACAAACACTTCGGGTTACAGACTCCACTAACTTGGAAGTAGTACCTCGGGTTAAGAACTTTGCCCCAGGATGAGAACAGAAATCAGGCAGCGGCAGTGGCGGCGGAAGGCCCCATTAGCTAAAGTGGGACCTCAGGTTAAGAATGGTTTCAGGTTAAGAATGGACTTCTGGAACGAATTAAGTTCGTAACCAGAGGTACCACTGTAATTTGTGGAATTCACTGTCAGAAGATGTGATTATGGCCACTAGCTTAAATTGCTTTAAAACTAATTCATAGAGGTCCACAGTAGCCATTATACATGATGGCTGTATGGAACCTCCATGTTGATGGGATCTAGTATTGAGAAAGGCCTTCTTTCTGCAAGCCCACCTTCTTTGAAAAGCATAATAGGACATCTTATATTGCTATGTTACGGATGCCTCTGGAATTCCCAAAGCAATCACATGGAAGATGACAGCTATGCTGCACTGTCAGGTGAATGGCTCAAGGTAGTTGTCAAAAGTATCTGACTGAAGAATGCTAGGATTTGACATCAGGGCCTTAAAATAAAGTGGCTGAATTAGCTATTTCTGAATTCTGTTTCTAAAGCAAATCCTAACTGGTAGCTCATATATGCATATGACATCACTTTAGAGAGTATATTCTTGAGTACAGATGACTGTTTATAGTGTAATTAATGTTCCTTTATCATTTTTTAAAGTATATAATAACGAACATGCTTTGCTTTTGAGTTTTCTGTATACACTTCTCCAAACTGCTCCAAACTGAAGGCATTCATATCTGTCATGATTAAGTAAGATTCTTGCTATGCTTTGACAGCATTCAATTACCACCTAATTTTTTTGAGCATAATGGTTGCTGTCAAATTTAAACGATTTACCCTTTGGTATTTTAGGGACCAATCTTCCTCAAGTAAAAGTACTGCAGCCCACAGTTTAGCAGAGGCTTACTTACACCAAGCATCAGTCTGGTCCATATATATATATATATATATATATATATATGCTTTCGTAGATTTTCACGGGTACAGGAATGCAGGTTTTGGTGTCCTCGGGTGTCTTCCCGTGTAAAAGTTGGGGTGTCTAGGCGACGTTTCGACGAGGTCTCACTCGTCATCTTCAGGCTGGTGCTTTCGGCTTCTTGTTACTGGAACAGAGCAGGATCTCAGTGTTTGAGTTCCTATAAATACTGTTGAGGGGGTGTGGTGTATAGCCTCCAATGTTCTGGGCAGAGAGGAAGTTCCCAGGCTAGTGTGCCTTTTCTTCTTTTGTTCCTTAATTACTTGAGGGATATCTTGAGTGATTTCTTGAGTGATATCCTGAGTACCACTTAGGTGGGTCATTAGGTGTGGATTAGTTGCTAAAGTCTTTGTGTCTTGACCTCTTGAACTTTGTGAAGAGTTTTTCTGAGAAGATGGCTGTACTGCACTTAGTTGTGCTCTGGCTTGGCTTCGTGTATAGGGGCGAGCTGTGGTTTTGTGGCCTGTGTCAGCCAGATCTGTGTAGGGATTGCAGGGGGGTGCAGCATCCAAAAAGAAACACCCCCCAAAAACCAAGACACAGAAGAAAACAATGGCATGGCCCTCCTTCCTTATATCAAGGGCACTACAGATAAAATTAGCAAAATCCTCCATAAACACAATATCAAAACAGCCTTTTGCACCAACCAAAAAATAGCCAATATCCTCAGAAACCCCAAGGATAAAATCCAGTTGGAAAACCAAGGGGTCTATGAAATACCCTGCAAAGTCTGCCCAGCCACGTACATTGGACAAACAAACAGACGAATAAATGCACGTATCGCAGAACACAAGAATGCCGTCAAAAAAGAAGAAAAAACTTCCTCTCTTTTCCAACACATGAAAGAAACAGGACACGAAATTAATTTTGCAGATTCCAAATTGCTCTTTAACATGGAACATCACCACAAGAGAATAATCATGGAAGCCATCGAGATAGAGAAACACCCTCACAACATGAACAAGCGTGACGACACATCCCGCTTGCCAGACATCTGGAAATTAGCCCTCCCCACAAAAACTGACACCAGATCCAGAGGCACACAGAACGCTATCACCAATCAACCACACCAGACCCAAACCCAGACCCTCTCCACAGATAAATTACAGACACCATCCAGTAGCCAAACCATGGTGGCACCTCCGGATGCTGCACCCCCCTGCAATCCCTACACAGATCTGGCTGACACAGGCCACAAAACCACAGCTCGCCCCTATACACGAAGCCAAGCCAGAGCACAACTAAGTGCAGTACAGCCATCTTCTCAGAAAAACTCTTCACAAAGTTCAAGAGGTCAAGACACAAAGACTTTAGCAACTAATCCACACCTAATGACCCACCTAAGTGGTACTCAGGATATCACTCAAGAAATCACTCAAGATATCCCTCAAGTAATTAAGGAACAAAAGAAGAAAAGGCACACTAGCCTGGGAACTTCCTCTCTGCCCAGAACATTGGAGGCTATACACCACACCCCCTCAACAGTATTTATAGGAACTCAAACACTGAGATCCTGCTCTGTTCCAGTAACAAGAAGCCGAAAGCACCAGCCTGAAGATGACGAGTGAGACCTCGTCGAAACGTCGCCTAGACACCCCAACTTTTACACGGGAAGACACCCGAGGACACCAAAACCTGCATATATATATACACACACACACACACACACACACACACACACATATATATATATATATATATACACACATCCACCACTTGTCAAACATTTTCACTGTTTATTCTACAGTGTAGCCTATTATTTTTATTTTTGGAGCTAAATCACCAGATTTTTTTTTGTTGGATCCTTCAGCAGCTCCCTGTTGTCATGGGAATTGATGCTGTTTTGAGTGTTTGCTGGACCGCATTGTTAATAGAAAAGAAATCCCTCATTTCCATTCCTTTATCATTCCTCCAGCTCACTCTTTTGTTCCATTCCTTGTTCATTCTGGTTCAAATACTGCACCTAATTCACACCCTGATTAGTTACCTGTGCCTTATTTTGAATCAAGATTTAGGACCAAACCTTTCAAAACTGTACTGATTTTAACCACCAGTTTCAGAATGGCCCCGATCTTTGGGTTTCTTATATTTCCTGAGCAAGGCTGCTAGTAACGTAAACATTCCCAAATAGGAGGCCAGGTTATCTGAAGGACCTTCCCTTCCCACATGAACCAACCCATCTGTGGCCGTCATGAGCAGAAACCCTGTTCTGTGTTGTTGCTGCCAAGGAGTGTGGTGGAGTCTCCTTCTTTGGAGGTCTTTAAGCAGAGGCTTGACAACCATATGTCAGGAGTGCTCTGATGGTGTTTCCTGCTTGGCAGGGGGTTGGACTCGATGGCCCTTGTGGTCTCTTCCAACTCTATGATTCTATGATTCTGTGTCCCAGCACCAACTCAAAACAGTGACTTCTCAGGGACAGTTCCCCAGTTGTGCAACAGTCTCCTGAGGTAACTTCACCTGGCTGGACCTTTGATGGTTCTGCGGGATAAAGCCAATATATATTTGTTCCAGCAAGCTTTCAGTAGTTTTTCAGATTCAGGTAGGTAGCCGTGTTGGTCTGACGCAGTCAAAATAAATAAATAAATTGTCCAGTAGCACCTTAGAGACCAACTATGTTTGTTCTGGGTATGAGCTTTTGTGTGCATGCACACTTCTTCAGATATACTGAAACAGAAGTCACCAGACCCTTATATATAGTGGGAGGGTGGGGTGGGCGTTTTCTCAGGAGGGTAGTAGGAGATGGGTGATTAGCCATACCCATTGAGTCAATCACCCATCTCCTACTACCCTTCTGAGAAACGCCCCCCCCCATATATAAGGGTCTGGTGACTTCTGTTTCAGTGTATCCGAAGAAGTGTGCGTGCACATGAAAATATTAAGTTGTGGATGAACATATCAGATGACACAGTGATTCTTCAAACAGCTCATGTTTATTCAAAGGCCAGAACAGAACTGAACCAAAGAGCTCAGTCAGCCTGCGTATATAGAGCTCCAGAACAACGTAACTGTTGCAACTTTCTAAAACTATCCAATCACTGAACATCACTTTCGATCCTTCATTTGCATACAAACTATCCAATCACTGAACGTCACTTTCGATCCTTCATTTGCATACAAACTATCCAATCACTGAATGTCACTTTTGATCCTTCATTTGCATAACTATCTACAGTATCCCCCTGCTGGCCCAGGATGAGAACTTCAGTACATAACAGAAAGCTTATACCCAGAACAAACTTAGTTGGTCTCTAAGGTACTACTGGATATTTTTTTATTTTTTAAAGTTATTTCGAGTAGTTTTTCACTAGTTATTAATCCTTTGAATTTAATGGTGTTTTTTACAGATACACTTTTAAGATTGTTCCTAATTTGCTGTAATAAAGAGACAGAGGTGTTCTCAGGCTTCTAGTAAGACTTCCATACTAATAGAAGTTCACTGTTTATTTCAAAATAAAACATAATTGAGGCCTAGTGCCTCACACTGAAGTCAGCCATCTTGGCAATGACAACAATATAACAAAGAGTTCTAAGGCACCCTGCCTCTTGAAGGCAAATAACCCCACCTACATTTATTAGCTTGTCAGTAGTGTTTCATGCACTTTACCACAGAATTTTTAATTGTATTAAAAATGCATGGTTTGTGGTTGTAAATTGCCATGGGGAGGAACTTTTTAGGACCTAAAGAGGGGATTATATTCTAAAATGAAATTCAGAATTGAACCGTAGGCAGTTTGCTACTGTTTTCAGTTCCTTCAGTTCTTATTTACCTCTATTTACGTTACTGATGTACACATCTGCATTGATACCCCTCCGTCTCCCTGCAAAATGATGGTGTTGGCATCATTAAATGCACATCCACCTGGACTAGGTTACAGTTGACTTGCTCTGTGCATTACCTCACTACCTTCAACTTTCACACATTAGCAGCGAGACTGGAAAACATTCCTGGTTTTTATTTCCCCTTTCTCAACAGATAAACAAACATTCAGGGCTTATTAATTTTAATGAGCTTTTCCATGTCTTAAAAACAAAAATCTTCAGAACTGTCCAAAATGTTTAATAGCTGAGACTACCACTCTGTTAAGCTCCAAAAGCTTGAAGATATCTAGATCTCTGCATGCTGTCCCTCAGGATCCTGTATTGATTTTCTTAAAAGCTTCCCCCTCCCTTCAGTTAACAATGCAGGAATCAAATATAGTCACAAGTCAAGCAAAACCTACAAGATAAAGGGCTGGAAGAGATGTTCCAGAGGATCTTTCAATACATCAGAGGGATGCTAGGGGAAAGCAAAAATGGGACTCTTAATGCAAAAATATTGCATAAAGCAGACCTATGTATAAACTATACCAGGGGCTAGGCTAGGCTAGGCTATGCTATACTATACTATACTATACTATACTATACTATACTATACTATACTATACTATACTATACTATACTATGAAAGTACTTGAGCTAGTAAAGTGCTTAAGTGTGATACTGAATTTTAAGCACAGAAACCTTACACTGCACACAAACATTAAACATTGTAATATTCATGAGTGTGTTAGTGAAATGTTTGTCATAATGATGTGTTGGGTGCTGAGAGGATCGGCTTCTATTGCAGGGACCCCTTGAGGGTTGCAAATAATTACCATTGTGTCCTATGCAGCATAGAGCTAATCACACACTGTCAGGGATATTAGCAAAAGAATTTTGTTGCCGGAAGCAACAGCTTATCCCTGTTGGCAGTGCAACAGCAGGGATCGTTCAGTTTATATCTTAAGGGGTTGTTTATGTTCATAGTCTTAGTCAACTTTCCAAGGGGTGGTGATGGAGGTGTTGCTCAGAAACCAGTTAGAATGGCATGATCTTTACTGAGGTGGAGCAAACTGTGATTGGCTGTAATGTTCTGAAGGATTTCCCCCCTGTATGTTTGGTTGTATGTGTCTGGGTGATAGACAATCCACAACTATTAATATAAAACTTCTGTTTAGTTCTTCTCAAGATATACATATTGCTGTTATTGAGTTTACTCAGTAAAATTTTATCAAGTTTTCTTTTCACTCTGAATTCCATCTGCATTATTTATGTGAGTTTAACAATCCACTTTTCCATAGCACCACACATAGTGAAAGAATGCTGTTCATTTATAGGAAAGAAAGTAAAATACATGCAGTCAAGAAAACATTGGGGTGGAGTTTGTTTCTTGTTGTTTAGTCATTTAGTCGTGTCTGACTCTTCATGACCCCATGGACCAGAGCACGCCAGGCACTCCTGTCTTCCACTGCCTCCCACAGTTTGGTCAAAGTCATGTTAGTAGCTTCGAGAACACTGTCCAACCATGTCATCCTCTGTCATCCCCTTCTCCTTGTGCCCTCCATCTTTCCCAACATCAGGGTCTTTTTCAGGGGGTCTTTTCTTCTCATGAGGTGGCCAAAGTATTGGAGCCTCAGCTGCACGATCTGTCCTTCCAGTGAGCACTCAAGGCTGATTTCCTTAAGAATAGATAGGTTTGATCTTCTTGCAGTCCATGGGACTCTCAAGAGTCTCCTCCAGCACCATAATTCAAAAGCATCAATTCTTCGGTGATCAACCTTCTTTATGGGGTGGAGTTTGGGGATGGACAAAATGATTAGTGTTGGTTTCTCTTTTCTGGTTCCATTTATTTACAATCTTGTGTACACACCTGTGGCGATCACACAGGGTCCCCGGATGTTTGACGGTCTATTGATCCCTGTGCCACCACTGTGCTTGCTTCCCCGCTGCCACCAACCCGTTACTCTCGGGTACAAACTGAGTCCAGACAGTTTTTAAAATTAAACCAAATAAACAAGTTTATTTTATAAGCGTTAGCAAGTTTATGGTTTCTCAGATAATCCCCCATAGGGATTCAAAAACCCAGTGGCGTAGCGTGGGTTGTCAGCACCCGGGGCAAGGCAAGTAATTTGCACCCCCTAACCCATGGGTTTGCGCCCCCTAACCCATGGATTTGCGCCCCCTAACCCTAACTCCCAGATGTTGCGCCCGGTGCGACCGGCCCCCCCTGCACCTGCACCCCCCATGCTATGCCACTGCAAAAACCTCAGGGGGGGCACACATGAAAAAGCAATTAAACATTCTATTGCATCTACTACTCATAAATAAGCTCCATTGAGTTCAATGCAATTACTTCTAGGTAAGGGTGTATAGAATGATAACACTGTTTTATTATTTTATTGCTTAAGGTGTGCAGCAATGCAAGAAAGTCATGTATTGCAATTAAAGAGTAAGAGAGCACAATTCATTTGGCCACTTTTACAACTCCTGACACATTTCTGGTAAATGGTATCACATTATTAAGAGAGTCAAGAATTGCATTTCACACCTGGTGACAGTCAGAAGAGGCATTTAAGCAAGTGCTGTCCTAATCCCCACAAAAGCAGAAGCCTCAGTCTCATTGGTGAACATTCAAGGTAATCCCATGATATGGTTTGCCCTTGAATTAGAGTTTCAGTTTCTAGTTAATTAATTAACTGATCAATTTTTTTTTTAAAAAAATTGTCTGCTTTTCCGTCCATTAAACTTTTAAGCTGGGCATATTTAACTTTTTTTTTTTTAAGGAAATGTCTATAACTTTCAATTTCATTTGCTGGTTTGCCACATTTCTTATAGTCTGATGGCTGAGATGCCACCACAGAGTCCCTGCTTCAACTTGTGTTGCTTAATATAGATCCTGCTTCACCTCTGACAAGCCAAAAAAAATCCCTTCAAGGCGTTGTGGTTTAACTTTGGATTTAGGAGCTGTCCAAATTCCCATGGGTACCATAGTTCACATAGTTCTTCATATGAACTGTGCATCCGATTCCTGTATTATTTGAGCACCATAGCAGCATATTAAATGGTGTGGCACAATTCCACAGAAGCACACCTTAATGTGTTAGTAGTGTGGCTACTACTGATTTTAACCAGGCTAGTAATTTCCTCTACAGGGGACGGAATTGACTGGGATGAGTAGAACCGGTGTAACTTTACAACAAACCATGTGAGCAACTTACTGTGTAGAAGCACTTTCACAGTTGGAAGTGGTAAGGCTTCTGAAGAACAGTTCCTGGAAACCACAGGAAGGGAGGTTGCTGCCTCCACTTTACTAAAATAGCATTTGAATTGGGTGGAAGAACTACTTTTGAGAGCCATTAAGCTTTCACATAATGCCCCATTCTAAAAAATTACCATATAACTCATCAGAGTACAGTGGTACCTTGGTTCTCAAACTTAATCAGTTGTGGAAGTCTGTTCCAAAACCAAAGCATTCCAAGACCAAGGCGTGCTTTCCCATAGAAAGTAAAGCAAAACAAATTAATCCGTTCCAGACTTTTAAAAACAACCCCTAAAGCAGCACTTTTACATGAATTTTACTATCTAACGAGACCACCAATCCATAAAATGAAAGCAATAATCAATATACTGTATTATAAAATAAATAAAACAGTATTATAGATGCTAAAATTATTATTATTTTATTTTTTCCTTACCTGGTCTGATGATAGTCATTGTTTTGATGGGTGGCTTTTATTCATTCCCGCAGTCACACAATCAATCAATCGATCAGTAGCTGAACTGGGATCCACACAGTCACAAAAAGAAAATTAACCAAAAAAGCCTCAAAAAAATTGCAAAATAAATAGCAAAAACAAAAGTACCAAATATAAGCTCCAAATATCACCTCAGAACACTGCAATCGGAAATGGAAGGCTTGAATTACAATGGGTGTGTGTGTGTGTGTGTGTGTGCAAATTAGCAGCACAACAGGAAACACAGGGAGGCTCAAAACGGAGCACATTTGGCTTCCCCCCCCCAAAAAAAAAGGTTTGAAAACCGGAACACCTGCTTCCAGTTTTGCAGCACTTGGGTTCCAAGTTGTTCGTGAACTAAGCTGTTCGAAAACCGAGGTACCACTGCATTGTGTGCTCTGATTGACAGCACCCCTTCAGGGGCTCGGACAGACATTTTCCATATCACCTATCTGCTGATATCAGGGGTTGAATCTGGGATTCACTGCATACAAATAATATATTCTACCAGTAAGCTATGTCCCTTACATTAGACTCATAGAGAGCAACTCTAGACTTCCACTAGCAGGTTTTAGTTTTTATTATTGCTTCTGGTTGTTCGCTCTTCCTCTTTCTTCCACTCTTTTCCTCCTTCAAGCACTTTGCCCTGGTGACCCTCTCTCCAAAGTCTATGAGTGAGTCCAGCTGAGAAGGCAAGGTGGTAGATCCTAATGTTTAGTAGTGACATGACAGCCCACCATTTGTTCCACAATGTATTCTCTCCTAGCATACTTGATTATTTGGATATTCATCATCGCTTCCTTGCAGTTCTTTGAACTGAAACCGTTTCTTTCCCTTTAAGGGTTTTTTGGGGGAAGAATTAATAATACACATTAATAATTCAAGTTCTATTTTGTGAATGTTGGTGGAAGTGAAGGTTTCTTTTGTAGTTTTAACATGGTTTTATTTATTCATATATTTTGTCATGCTAGATGGCTGATGGGCAGTTCGGATGTCAAAATAATGCTCTTTAATAACAGGTGGTTCTTGTATCGCCTGTGGGTGGAGATGCAATAGGTAGAAGGTTTCATGAGCTGTATTTCTGCACTTGGGATGATAAACACCAGGCTTGATGAGACTCAACCGGATATTTCATTCAGATGCATTCTATCGTATAACTCCATGAAGAGAAAGGAAAGAGAAGTAACAGGTGGGACCTGCAACAGAAAGTTGCAGTATGGAGAGCTGCTATTCAGGGTTCAAGTTATCCAGCCATGCATTTATCCAAAACACTCCTTTCTATTGCCCGTTTTCCATTATGCTCCCTAATAACTAGCATTCCCTGGCCAGCTTTAATAATAACTGCTCCCCACATTAAATGGGGGCACCCTTTGCGTGGTTGTGTGCAGCCCCCTGGACCCTATGTGGCACCATTAGCACAGGCTTGGCTTTGCCTTCCCCAGGTGGGATACCTGGAGGTCTCCGCCTACCTCAGCCATTTGCCCAATCCCGCCTGGGGAGGCGTTGCCAAGGTGATCAGGCCAAGTAGGGGGAGGGACCACCCTGCCCACACAATAGGGGAGGATTTTACCTGGGATCGTCAGGCTCCAGAGCTTCTCCCACCCTACCCACCCCCAGTTAAGACTTCTTTTGAGGTTAACCTTTTCTCCACAGGTACACGGGCACTGCTACGTCAAGGTCATTGTTGAAGGGCTGGAAAGGAATTTTCCTGCATTGGCAGGTTTTGCCTTTCCCATAGCAAAATCTCACAACTTTGGCGGCTTCAGGCCTTGGGCGGAATCCTTTAGTCTATCTTCCCTAATTAGGGGTGGGCATGTAGCTGTGACCCACACCCCCTTCTCTTTGTGGTGGCGATCCCAGGGTTCCCTGTTAAAGGGGGTGTTTTGAGGGGAGGCTTTGGCCGTACGCCTAGAGGTTGTCATTGCTCTCCCCTTCAATGACGGCGTAACGGGGGGCAGGCTCTCTGCTTGAACATATGTTCTCCAGAGCCAGCCTATCCCCCACACACTCCGGAAAACCCTGATGTTCCTCAGATCCCCAGCGGAGGACTGGGAGGGATAATGCCCAATGCCTGAGCCAAGGTCTACCCACATCTGAGTCCTTATTCCATTCGGGGGCTGCCCAGGGTTTGGGGGACTTCACCTGTCCATGCAATGAGTCCTTTCTGCAATTGTTTTCCATTGTGGGATGCCCTCTCCAGCGAGGTTCACCTGACACCTTCATTACATATTTTTAGGCACCAGGTAAAAATGCTTCTCTATAACCAGGCCTTTGGCTGGTTATGTCGCGCAGCAAAGACATAACGCAGAATCTTCACAGTAAATGAATAAAACTTTTACTTATGGCAAACATACTTATTTACAAACACATAATAGTATAATAGGAAGTGGAATGCAGAGCGAAACACACACAGAGACTTAGCAGACTTTATAACTAACTAACACCATCACTAATTAGAGAGCACAGATTATGCTTCCTGGCTCCACTGTATCTTCCTGTAATAGATACAATACTTGCATAAAGAATGAGTCATCCACAGGATGTGTCATAGTGAGTCAGCATGCTGAATGAATCTGCACTTTTCAGCATTTTCCAACACTTTACTGTTTCTGCTCTGAAAGACCTTTGTCACATGACAGGTTAATCAACCTATGTCCTTTTAAACTGTGTGTGTTATTACTTTCTTTGTAATTATGCTATGTATTTTTATGTTTCCCTGCTGTAAACCTTCATGTGATCCTCGGATGAAGGGCGGTATGAAAATAATAACGATAATAATAACAATGCCATTTTGGCTACATAAGTGCAGACACTTAGAGAATGAGTTCAATGAGCATTCCCAGTCGACATGAAATGTTGAAAGTTGGGTGGGAATAGAAAACAGGGGAGTAGATGGAATGGAGTATCCTTGGAAAAGGCAAGACTGGCTGGAACCATGATCTAGAACACATTTTGCTGCAGGTCCAAATGAACAAATGAGTGAAGGCGTTGCCCATCATGCCGAATTAATAGTGACAAACAAAGCTAATAAATGCAAAAGATGTCCTCAACATACTATTAATATTTCACGAACGTCACATCTAACTAATCCAATTAAATAGCAGAATGATAAAGGCAACAAACTCCAAGCAGCAGCTAGGGATGAGGAATTTTGTTTGGTGTGCATTTTTAAGCGAATTAATTTGCACCCTCCAGGACTGATACATGAATTAAAACATAACTGTCCCTTGGATTTTTCACTTTTCCAAATTTTGCAAAACAGTTCTGGCCTTTAGGAAAAATATCTGGCTATCTGTATCTTTCTCCCCCATAGGAGACAAGCAAACGTGATTGAGATTTGGGGGTTGGGGGTGGGGATGACCAGAGGGAAAGCATTGAGCCTCCCCTCTGTTCCTTTATTAAAATTCACATTTAAATAGTAGGAAGAAATGCATGCCACCTCACTTTTAGGATTCTCTCTACCTTTTCCTTAAAAATGTCAGCCTAATTTATAATGCATTCCCTCCCTCCGCCTGTTCCGGCTTATGGTCAATCTGGTTAGATATGCTTTTGTGTTCTTAATATTTCCCAGGTTCATGGCGTTATATGAAAGCGTATCTTTTACAAAGTATATAATAGGTTTACGTATTGATTATTATTTTTTAAAGCTGGCTTATGAGATCCAAGGCATTTTCATTTTCAAGTAATCTCAGAGCCCAAGGTTCTCTCAGTGCATTAATAATTATAAAAGCCAGAGACTGTCTGCTTAAAAGGCTATCAATACGCCAGGCTGAAGCAATAAACTGCAGCAAGCTTAATTGCTATTTAATTTCAAAATCTTTAAAGTTGTGGGCAATCTTGAAAACATTGAAAAGGCTAATGCAACCATTCCTAAAAGACAATATAAAAATAGACATTAAGGGGAGAGGAAATGGGCATATCTGTCTCTGTGGCTTAACTTCAATTTCTTTTTTTCCCTTTTTTTAAGTTAAGGATAACAGACCCCAAAATTCCTAGCAATGAATGATACCAGAAGTGTCATTCGGAATTGAGTTAAGCAATCCTTGGCCATCATTAATCATGGGGGAAAACTGACAGGAGAAAAATGAGTCGGCTGGGTATATCTAATATTTTCTCACTGGCGATCGGTTCCAATGCACGACACAGTAGAAACTGGTATTCATTTTAAAAAATAAGAAGGGGAAAGAAGAGAGCTCAGTTTCTTGTTGCTAGGTGATACAACCCATATTTGCTACCTGTTTAAAAAGGGGGAAAAAGAAAATGCTCCCAATCTTTAGGTTGCTCTACCTGCATTTTCTCACATTCATTTATTTTATTTATAAAACTATTTCTACAACACATTTCAGTCCAGAGGGGACCAAAGTGGTTTACAACAAAAACAACACAACAACAACAACAACAACAACAGTAATATAATATAATATAATATAATATAATATAATATAATATAATATAATATAAATAATTTATTTATACCCCACCCATCTGGCTGGGTTTCCCCAGCCACTCTGGGTGGCTCCCAACCGAATCTTAAAAACAGAATACAGTATTAAACATTAAAAACTTCCCTAAACATGGCTGCCTTCAGATGTCTTTTAAAAGTAAAATAGTTGCTTATTGCCTTGATATCTGCTGGGAGGGCATTCCACAGGGCAGGCGCTACTACCGAGAAGGACCTCAAAATGTATCGAGAAAGCAGATTTCTAAAAATATATCAATAACATATGACCATGGTTTGCAGTCACCAGGATTCTAAAAATTGACATTAATGCCAATTAGAAATGCCAGAGCAAATAGGTTAGTTTTTAAATTAACCCAGAGGAACACAATATTCAGGGCCTGCCTAATCTCCTTCCATTGGGTGGGTGCCACCACAGAGAAGGCACATTTTCATTCCATCATAATGCATTTATTTATTAAATTTATATAACACCTATCTGCCGTAGGGAACCCAGGATACGAAACTCATCCTCCTTAAAACAGCACAATAAAAACACACACAACAAAACTAAAAAAATATATATTTATCATTACAGTTATGAACGCTTCACGTGTAACCCCAAAGTGATTTACAATATAATAGAAACATGCATAAATATTACACATATAAAACAGTTAAATCAATTGCATCATCATCAATAATAATAATAATAATAATAATAATAATAATAATAATAATATATTTATTTATATCCCACCCTTCTGGCTGGGTTTCCCTCAGTAAAAACGGTATACACAAACATATATACAGAAAGTTTGAAACCACAGCACATACATAAAATCAGCTGAATCTGATACAGATACTGACATCTACAAACATTCACATACTCTCCCTGCTAAACATTTCAGATTTCAAAGGCCTGGGTAAGCTGGGATGTTTTAAAATTTCTCCTTGGAGGATATCATACCACTGCAACATTAGGTGCCGTGTCTTGCTTTGCTTGCAGTAATAGTTAAGGACTCCACCTGACCATGTTTGGTTCCTTTTATTTTGCTTTGCTTTGCTTTGTTCCAAGTTGTTGGTTTTTGAAGTGGGCACAGATTGCTGTTTCTCACTAGTGAGTCCCATGCTCCCAGCCTTTACTGTTACAGAGGGCCAGCCCAAGACATTTTGTTGTGGGGGCAAATGCCCCAGCAATGCCATTGTGCCTGCCCAGCCGCCAGCCCTGTCACTGCAATGGTACCCTCATCTGTGGCTGCAGCAGGTGTTGGTGAAGCCCCAGCAGGGCTGGCAAGGGCATAACGGCAGTGATAGGGAGGGGGCAGAGGTTGGATCTGCCACCTGAAGCAAATGGCACCTTGCCACATGCCTGGACCTTGCCCCTGCTGTAATGGATTACAGTGGTACCTCGGGTTAAGAACTTAATTTGTTCCGGAGGTCCGTTCTTAACCTGAAACTGTTCTTAACCTGAGGCACCACTTTAGCTGATGGGGCCTCCCGCTGCCGCCGCACCACCAGAGCACGATTTCTCTTCTCATCCTGAAGCAAAGTTCTTAACCTGAGGTACTATTTCTGGGTTAGCAGAGTCTGTAACCTGAAGTGTCCAAAATACCAAGGAGTGACTGACTGACCTGAAGCGTCTGTAACCTGAAGCATCTGTAACCCGAGGTACCACTGTATACTCCTGCTGCAGAAGTCTTGAAAAATATATTTATTCATATGAGCAAATAAGTCTCTCTCTCTCTCTCTCTCTCTCTCTCTCTCTCTCTCTCTCTCTCTGTGTGTGTGTGTGTGTTTCCAGAGCTTTATAAGACTAATAATTTTATTGTCAGTGCTGTCACTCCCCATTTGAAATGCACCCGGCGAGCCAAGAACAGAAGAAAAAACACTTTGCTTTAATAAGGTCACAGTGCTTATCAATCCATTTACATACTGGGAAGTTAAAGTCTGAGCTCTAGACAGTAATAATAGTCACTTTTGCTGTCTTTAAAATTGTGAAGAGGAAGGGGGGAGAGAATCTGTAACCCAGAGGGCCTTTGTGACTGGTAAACAGAACAAATCCTGTCATTTACATTTATATTTTTGACACTTATAATAGTCCACCTGTAATTCAATTTCCAATTTGCTCAAGAGAAGGCAAATGGAAGGTTTGTATTGAATTTTTATTCATTTCTTCAAGTGTGATACCCACATTCTTCTTGGTAACTATGCAGAAGATGGTCCTGTTGAGCTCAAAGGGTCACTTTACTCCCAGGTAAGCAGAAATAAAATTGCAGTGTTGAGTATTTTAGCACGGCCAAATACTAGTACTAATAACAAGCTGTTAAGGCACAACTGCATCATTAATCTAAAGAACACTTCCCAGTGTGATAAACTTCTCTAGAACTTGTAGCTCTGTGAGTGGATTCTTCTGGGGGAAGCCATAATTGTTAAAGTGGTTTAATAATGCTTTAAATGTTTTAAATGTATAGTGCAGATCAGTCTAGGACTCACCACATAATGGATTTTGTGCCATTTGTAGCATGACAGGAAGGAACTTGGCAAAATGGTGGCAGGATTGATGGCCAAAACTCTTCCATTTGGCACCAGATATAGATAGAAATCAGTTGAATTTATTTCTCTGGTCTCTCCTTGCACCATCAATGTTTTTATTAACTCTGCACATGAAAAAAACAACTAAAGACAAATGTACAGATGGCGTCTACCAATGATATATCTGAGGCAATCAACTCAAATATGGCCATAGTATGAACAATGTTCACTTCTTCTCTTGGCCTTGATGTTTCCCTTTCACAGGATTATTGTGTTTTTCCAGGGATGGGGAAACCATTGAGGTGTTCACATTTAAAAATTGCGCTACCTTTGCACCTGTGTACAGAACTGCTGAGCTGTGCACATCAACAAGCATACAACAAGCATACATGTATAGAGAGACAGTGTGCATCTGTTCAGTGCAATGCGTGAAGAAGCCTCATATAATCTGGGAATAGTGGGCAGGAGAAATGATATATAGTATACTACATCATAATCAGTCACTGTGCAAAGGAAATTAAGACTACAATCCTCTGCAGAAGAAGCTGGTGTAAAGAAATCCAGAGTAAGTCATACTAGATGCAAACCCTGGTTCAGGCATGCTGCTGCTCTGCCTAAACCCGGCAGATGGAAAGCAAACCTTTAAAATAGTGTTCTATGTTGAGGTACCAGGTCACATGACTGAGCTGAATGGATTTAGGATCCAGACTAAGTCCCCCTTCCTCTGGTTGTGTCCCCATAACTTTCCCAGAATGCCCCCTTTGTGGGACTTAACACCAGCCTTGCCTCAGCCAGCTGAGCCGGAAAACTGCTGCAGCCTGAATTGCTCATCATGGCAGATCTTGTCACAGGATTAAAGGTACTGACTCTTGGGTTGCGTGCTCATCTCGCTCTAGAGGCCGTGAGCCGGCGCCATCCGAAGACACTTCCAGGTCACGTGGCCAGTGTGATGAAGCTGCAGCTGGTGAGCCAGCACCAGCGCAGCACACGGAAATGCTGTTTACCTTCCCGCTATAAAGCGGTACCTATTTATCTACTTGCACTTAAGAGTGCTTTCAAACTGCTAGGTGGGCAGGAGCTGGGACCGAACGACGGGAGCTCACCCTGCCGCGGGGATTCAAACCGCCGACCATACGATCGGCAAGTCCTAGGCACTGAGGTTTTACCCACAGCACCACCTGCGTCCCTGTGTCACAGGATTAGCCCCTAATTAAAGGAAACTACTAAAAGCACTCTGGGATTCTGTATTTCCACAAATTACCTGCATCCTTTGAAATGGCAGGTCCTGCATTTTTAGGTTTCCGGTGTGTGTGTGTGTTAGCCTTCAAAATTACAACAACAATGAAATATACTCCCAGCTTTAGAAATAATAGCTACCCCCAACCCCCCAACCCCAATTTCCAATTTTATTTTGGACCGTGACATGACTCAAATGATGTCTGCTTTTCCAGTGTTAAATTTTATGTACATTTGTTTGTTTGTTTTATACTGTATTCCATTTTTCATCACAGAGGGGCCCATTGTTTTGGTTACGTGTGTGTGTGTGTGTGTGTGTGATAGCGAAGGAGAGAGAGAGAGAGAGAGAGAGAGAGAGAACTAATAAGTTTCTTTTTACAGTACACACACATACACAAATGCAAATGAACTTGAGGATGAAGTATTTTGTTTATTTCCTGCCCATGCCACTTCTCCACATATATAAACCCATTCTGTTTTCACATTAATCCATAAAACAGACTGAAAAGATAGGTCTTACATATTTAAATATATGTTTAAAAATATGTATTTAAATGTATTTAAATGCATATTTCTCTTCAAATATGTACCTAAATGTATATTGTCTCCCAGAATCACATTTAAATGCACGGAGTTATATTTAAACACATAGTTACATATGCATTTTGATACTTTTAAATTGCTGAGAACTGTATCATAATGGTCAGAGAAGAATCCAATGGAAAACTAAGTTGCAATCCACATATTAGTCTGAGAGTTGCAGATCAGGTCATTTTGTATAGGAATTGTCAAGTATTGAGTACATCAAGCATCCAAAAAAGGAGAGATGTAAATAACCTCTTTCTGTGGGCAAGGGCACCAATGAATACTACAGGCAATGGGCTTGACACACCCACAGCATTTTCTGGTTCTATTTTTCTGTTCTCTCAGATGTGCCAACCATTGTGTTATGTCAAGCTCCCATAGCAGCCATTTCGTTTTATGCCATGACCCCCAGAGCACCCATTTTGTGACTGGCACCCACAGGACTTTCATAAAATTCCTAACATGTCCACTAGACCAGAAACATTGTTTACTTCTGCCTTAAGCTTTTAAAAAATAGATTCTCTTTTTGTGTGTGTCCAATATATGCAAAACTTGTCTTTTGTAAATGATCATTGACTTAGAGCTTGAAACCATGTTTACCATGTTATTGTTATCACCCAGGTTTCGATTTTGTGACTATCTTTGACTTTATTCCTGAACTTTTGAGATGAGGGGAAAGATGCAAAATATATCTTAAGTAGTATCTGAGACAAGCCCTCCCAAACTTAGTGATTCAGCAGTTGTATAACTGATGCAGTTCTGAAACACTACACAAACACAAAATGTATGTTTTCTGCAGTTCATTGGCGCCAGAAAGCAGGCCCACGGAACACTTGATAAGGTGCTTGACTTGAATTTCCAAAGTGCTTGCCTTCTGTTTGTTATTGACTAATACATCAAAAGAATACAATTGCTCTAATGATGTATCAGCGTAATACATCACCACAACTACACTATCCCCATGATGATGTATTACTCAATAACTTGGGAGCAGCTGGCAAAAGCAGTTAGAGAATCTGATGGTTTTGGTTTCATCATATTTATTTACTTTACTTCGTTAAGAATCGGAATGAATGACAATATCAGGCAGACAAGAAAGTGTGTACAATTCCCAGAGATGTACACTCTAATTCTGGAAAGTGGCACTTTTTTCAGTGCCTTGATTCGGAAGAGCGAAATTTCATGTGATCACAACAAGAATTGTCCAGAAATGTCCTGCTACCTTCGCTTCTACGTGCTCCCCAAAAGAAATTTCAAAGTTATTTGACACCTCTTGATTTATCATCATATTTAAGAAGTCAAGAAAATCTCTGGAAACTTTGCTTTCAGTTAGCAAATGACCAATATTTATATTTTGAGAGTTGGTGTAAAGATCTAGCACCAGAGCAGAATTTTACACTTAACATGTGGCTACCATTTGAAGAAAGGGCAGTCATTCATACCCCTTGCTGCACTCCAAGGCTGTGTAGATTCCGCTGCCTACATCACCAACATGTTAGGTGTGAATGTCTGTGCAAGTGAATCAAACACCTGTAGACATCTACATGCATAGGTTTCGCAGACTTCCCCATGAACTGTGTGGTCAGGATTCCAGCTTCCAAGCAAGTCTACACATTTAGAAATCCACACATGTAGACTTCACCTGTACAGCCTAATGTACGGATAATGTACTGTGACTGGGGGCAGCCGCCGAGACCACATAACACCGGTCTTGAAAGACCTACATTGGCTCCCAGTACGTTTCTGAGCACAATTCAAAGTGTTGGTGTTGACCTTTAAAGCCCTAAACGGCCTCCGCCCAGTATACCTGAAGGAGCATCTCCACTCCCATAGTTCTTCCCAGACGCTGAGGTCCAGCGCTGAGGGCCTTCTGGCGGTTCCCTCCCTGTGAGAAGCAAAGCTACAGGGAACCAGGCAGAGGGCCTTCTCGGTCGTGGTGCCCGCCCTGTGGAATGCCCTCCCATCAGATGTCAAAGAAATAAACAACTATCTGACATTTAGAAGACATCTGAAGGGGACGTTTTTAATGTGTAACATTTTAATGTATTTTTAATCTTTGTTGGAAGCTGCCCAAAGTGGCTGGGGAAGCCCAGCCAGATGGGCGGCATACAAATAATAAATTATTCTTATAATAATTGGGATGAGGCAATGGAAAGCCACATGTGACCTCAGGGACTTTATACCATGATTGCATGAAGACCCCTTCATGTGGGGGTGATGTATCAGGAGGGTTCCTGTCTCCATAGGCTTCATTGTAAACTGCTTTGAGGAAGGGTTTCGTGTATGTTTTTACAATCAGTGTTTAAATCTTATGAAATAAAATAATAAATAATTCCCCCCTGCCTCTCATCCCAAATGAACAAAGAAAGCAGAACAGAGGTGGAGAAACACATAATGTTTTATGCCTTGTGATTATGGAGGGAAACACACTAAACACACTGTTTTGATACAGTCATCAGGTCAGGCCCTACCATAAGAAAGAGTGAAGCAGCTGCCTCAGACAGCAGATGCTGGATCTGGAAAGCTGTTCCAATGTGTGAAGATGAGAGAGATGTGTGAGCCATGTGGCCAGTCTGTCCTGCACCCTCTAAGCTAATTGCTTCCCCCAGTTTTGGTAGAGTCCCTCAGTGCTGAAGTTGGATTCAACTCCCAGTCTCATCAGCTTCTGTACATGAGGTTGAGGAAGACACTGACTTGCCCTTCACCTTAGAGAACAATATGTCTTGGACCAGTCCTGGATAAAGTACAGTACTTGCTGCATCAGCTGTGCCCACCTTGACAAATGTGCAGAAGCTATTATTTGTTCCTCTTTAATGGTTATATGAATAATATATTTGATTTGTAGTGTATTTCTAATTGTTCCAAAAAGTCAATACTTAGTAATGTACGGTCATTTAGAAGTCCTGAAGAACTTTTCCATTGCGCCATCACTGTGCCCTTGTGAGAACTCAACAGGGGAAGATGTCTACACAGCTTATAGTACTCACCCAACAGGCCACTCCTATCTGTGACTGTCCTTGATGCATCAGAAGGATTTCAAAGAGGGTTGTCATCCAGCGGGTGCTTGTGTGTGCCTTAACACCACCATGCTGCCAATCAGCAGACTTGAAGTCATGTCTTATCTCCTGGTGGTCTGTGACTTCAATTTTCCTTTCTGCATGGATTGACTATGCAGCTGAGCTCCTCATAACTTCAAGCCTCCTTCCTGCAGGGACCAGCTGCGCAATTGAGTTCTCCACAGGGAACTCAGTTGATTCAGCCATGTCTCTTCTTGCCCACACTTGACTTCAGATATGGCAAGGTTTGCAGGAATTGTCCTCACGAGCCAAATAGTTACCTATACCGAGCCAAGTGTGTCTTGCAAGGCAAAGGTTTCCCACCCCATCACAGGGCTGGCATCTCCTTGGTGGCATCGTAGTATCAAAAAAGTCAAGGTCCTGGCATGAATTCATAAATGGCATTATGTAGTTTCTCGCAGCTACTGGACGTTTTGGGGATGGGTTTGGTTTTACTTTTCAAAAGCGTCCTGCAACGGTACAAGGCAAAATGCTTGATCAATTTTATAATTGGTATACTTTTAACATTACATAATGGATTCTCAGGTTTCTCAAGAAAGCACTTTGCCTTCCTGTGTGTTTGACAATATTGGCAGACAGTTTGCACTAATTAGAACAATATGTTTATGGAATCAATTCATATGCAACTGAAAAGTCTCAGTGACTCCTGACAGTTCTTCAAGGTCCCCCATGCTTTGTATTTCCATTAAGCCTGGGAACACTAATCTTTATACAAGTGAACATTTGCTTCTCCTCATATATTGCGTTATTAAGAATCACAAATTGAACAATCATTTCCCAACAATATATATATATATATATAATGATAGTTTTATATTAAAAAGCCTCTAGGAGCAGAGCAGTCGAATCAAAATAGCAATCAGCCAATACATAATTTCTAATCAAGCGCCTCAATTATACAACTTCTTTAAATGAGAGACACTTGTTATGATCACAGGAGATAAACAGTTCTAAGAGTAATCAAAAACACTATTATTCACAAATCATAAAACATCAGATATCTAATTATCCATTGCAGATTCTACCTGAATTAATGAGAAATCATTACACTCAAGAACCAGGGGGATCATGGTTTGTCTTACTCTCTGCAGCTTCTTTGAGTTGACCTCTACACACAGAAATGCCTTACCACAGTAGGTCATTGCATTCTCCAGAAGAGAATCCCCCCAAAGTCCAGAAAATATAAGAAGCCTCCTCCTCAGCAGTTTAGAGCAGGGCTTTCATGGAGCCCCATGTGAGCAACAAAACTTCCAGTTTCACTTTCCCCCTCCAGCTTTCTCCACAGCAGATTTTAGGAATGGGGGGTTGTGGGGGTGGGGGAAGATAGAGGACAACCCATTGCATGACAGACGCTCCTTGTACTATGTTGAGCCGTAGCTAATTAAAATAGTGCAGAGTTTACAAGCTTTCTCTTATTACATTCATATCTGCTGACCCAAATCCAAGTTAGGTGGAGCTGCCCTATCACCATTCAGAACTATGAAATACAAGCCAATCAGCATGCCTCAGTTTCCTTTTTTTAAAAAAAAGCAACAACAACAAAACCAACTCTGAGGATTTTCAGCAACTGTGGAAGTAGCACATGGCTAGAAGGTCAAGGAATGAAGATAGCTGCTGGAAGGGAGTTAGGGTATCAAAGTCAGACTTGCAAATTCCCTCAAGACCATTTAGCCACGGTTTCTGAGCCCATAATAGATATTACTTACATTCCAAACTGCTGTTTGCAGTGACAAAGGCTAGACTCGTGTTTTGTGTTAATAGGGGAGATGACATTCTCAGGATGCCAAATTCAATACACATGGCACATGGAATGACCACAGGCTCAGCTAGAACTTTGCAATGAAGACATAAACATAACGAATGAGATGCTGGAAAATGCAGCGCCTTCTCATAGTATTTTCTGTTTGCTTCTTTTTAGTAGATGGCCTAGAACACTATTCAGTTTTTAAAGGCCCTTAGTATTGATTGCACTCCTTACACCACATGCAAATCGCCCTGCAAGTAACGTAGACAGAAAAGTAAAATGAGTCTCAATCAAAGATTATGGGCAGGAGAAAGGACACCAGGAATTTGGGCCCGACAAAATTGAGGCAATGAGGCTAGAAAGTGTAAATAAACACGGATTATGCCGGAAACACAGACTAGGGGGGAGATTTTATGGCAGCTGCAAATAATGCAACCATCTGCGTGGTAGAAGGAAGCCGAATAGTGGGCAAGCCAGAGAACAGAGCATAAATCACGGGAGTTATTCTGGCAATCCATTGAAGGCTCATCTAGAAAATTATGTAGAGCTTTGATTAGCACATAAAGACATTGCAAAGATCAAGCAGGTGAGAGAGAGAGAGAGAGAGAGAGAGAGAGAGAGAGAGAGAGAGAGAGAGAGAGCAATCAAATCATGCAGGATTTGGGGTGGGGAATTACAATGACAGCGACAAATGAACTAGACTTGGCCTCAAAGCCTTGAGGACAATGTGATCTATGAAGAAGCTCTGTCTCCCCGTGTGTGATCTCAATGCCAATCAGATATTTGTGATAACTAATTTAAACCCTGTGCAACATTGGTTCAAGGATTAGATCTGTAAGGTGCTGGACGCCCAACACAAATTAAATGTCTTTAACCTAACGTTGATTAAAACGTGACAAGTCCAAAGGCAACATTTTCTTTTTTATTTAACAAAGCAGCATTAATCATTTTAAGTAGCTGCCAGAGAAACTAGTGAGGCAATAAAGAGAGCAAACCTGCAAGCAGGTAGTTCCCAACTGTAAGGAAATGAAGTGTGGGAATGGCAAAACTCAGACTCCAAATGCTGAAACGGACCTATTGGCTTCTACTGCAAAACTCTGCAATCCTTTTTAATATTTATGTTTGGGTTTGAAGCTACAGTGAGGCTATTGGGGAATTGAACTAACTTTAGGAAACTGGACGGTTTGCATGTTTTAAGTCAATAGTCTCCCTTAAAATGCTGCAAAAGTATCCAATGGATTCAGCTTACAGCAGCTGCACTACTACAATGTTTACAGCCCCACTCCACTTGGTAGGGGTATCACAAGATATATATTTTTAATGATATTTATTAAGTTTTCCAATTTAACAATCCAATAAAAACCACATTAGACCATTCCCAAATTATAATACACAAAAAAGCCGAATAATCGTGCCAAATTATACATCTTTGGGTGACTTCCCATGCTCTGAAGTTCGGGGAGTGATGATCTAATATTTATACTGCATTCCTTAATTAGTCCATATAGTCCCGATACACATTCCTGATGTCAATCCTTCATTATAATAGGATGTCACATAGAGGAGGGAGAAAGGTTGTTTTCTGCTGCTCCAGAGAAGTGGGCACGGAGCAATGGATCCAAACTACAAGAAAGAAGATTCCACCTAAACATTAGGAAGAACTTCCTGACAGTAAGAGCTGTTCGACAGTGGAATTTGCTGCCAAGGAGTGTGGTGGAGTCTCCTTCTTTGGAGGTCTTTAAGCAGAGGCTTGACAACCATATGTCAGGAGTGCTCTGATGGTGTTTCCTGCTTGGCAGGGGGTTGGACTCGATGGCCCTTGTGGTCTCTTCCAACTATGATTCTATGATTTATATTTTGCTGCTTGAGGTGAAGAAATAAATGGTGCCTCTCCCTCAACATACAGAATTTGACTAGATTGGTAGTTATTATATATTAAATTTCTATCCTGCCTTTTCTCTTCCAAAGAAACCCAGGCCCACTATTGTTCTGGGTTTCTTTTCCCCAACTTGTTGAGGGGGAAGGAAGGATCAGAGAGGTTTCTCATTCACTGTTGCCACTCCCAACTTTTACACATTGGTCCAAAGTTCAGGACAGATACCATGCACTAAGAGTTGGTATGTGTAAAAAGCAATTTATCTCAATGTAAATTACAATCCTGCAGGAATGTAAATCAGGCATAGGCAAACTTGGCCCTCCAGATGTTTTGAGACTACAATTTCCATCACCCCTGACCACTGGTCCTGTTAGCTAGGAATGATGGGAGTTGTAGTCCCAAAACATCTGGAGGGCTGAGTTTGCCTATGCCTGATGTAAATGATCCAAAGATCAGAACAAACTCTATGTGTGTAAAAGTTTTACACATCTTTTGGATTTAGAGACTGTGTATAAAACCTTTACACGTGTAAAGTTTGTACTGCTCTTTGAGCCATTGTGTGAAGGTTTCAGGTTGATGCAATTCTGCCCTTTATTGAATGCACTGAGTGGTTGCTTGGTTTCTGAAAATGTCAAAAAGGGCTAGTATCCTTTCTCTACATAAGAAAGACAAACAAGTCCAAAGTTAAGTCTTAACCTTTGGAAGATCATATATGTGACTGTCCACTTTGTTGTATTCAAACTTTCCAGGTGTTTGTAGAACATTCAATAAAGTACAAGGAAGCTGCCCATCACCTGGCTGTTAGAACAAAAATCCTGGCTTTGTAATGGATGTTGGGAAACAGAACAAGACAAAAACTTGCTGTACTCTTGTTTTCAGAATAGAATGGAGAAAGTATTAGGCCAGCCAGAAGCAAGAAACAGGCTGGCAGCTGAGAGACAGAGTCATGCCTTATTTCTGCTGGAATCCAAGGCTGTGACCATGAGAGAAACAAGGCCTTCTTGGTGTGTTAATGATGTTTCGCTCTGCCATGGGCTCAGGTTGTGTGTACGCACACAAAATTAACCATATATCCCAAAGACACAACAGTGTCTGCTGTCCCTCATTCTGAGGAAACCAAACCATGGCTAAGTGCCTGGTACCCCAGGATCTTGTACAATCTGGGGATTGAGGTGGCGTGCAACAGTATTAAGGGCACGGGGGTGGCAGTGCTAATTTCATAAGGACTACTCTGCCTGTCCAGCAGCTCACCATGTTTTCAGAAACAAGTCTTTCTCAGCTTTGCCTGGAGGTAAGAACATAAGACAAGCATTGCGTGACCAGGCCGTGGCAGCCCCAGCCCCCAGAGACCATAAGAAAGGAATAAAGACTCTGACAATGTGTTATGGAATTAAAATTAGACCACAACTTTATTAAACTTCCGAATGCAGGAAGACCTTGGCTTAGGCCTTGAGCATGTTTCCCTCCCAGCCCCCCAGCTGGGGGGAACTGGGGCACATCAGGGTAAATGGGATATGGGGGTGCAATGAGAGACGTATGTGTAGCAGGCAGCCCAGCCCATATCGCTGCACTCAAGGTAGTTCACTGACGACCTTTCAGTGTATGGCCAGTGACACTCATTATATAATCCCTTTTAATAGGGGACCCTGGAATCGCCACTGGGGGGGGGGTGAGTCACCACTTCACTCCCTCCCCCCCCCCCATTATAGGGAAGAAAAGACTAAATGATTCCACCCAAGGCCATAACCGCCAAAGTTGTGACAAATTGCTACGGGGAAGACAAAACCTGCCAGTGCAGGAAAATTTATTCGGATCCTTCAACACCAACCAGTCAAAGACCGTAGCAGCACCCACTGAACAGGAAGAAAAAGTTAACCAGGAAACAAGAAAACATTAAACTAAGGGAGGGTAGGGAGGGTGAATCTCCAGAGTCGACTGCCTGGCTATTGTCAGCTCCACCCCCTATATATAAATGGGGCTGGCTCCACTTCCCAACAATGAAACTTGACTACTGAGGCTGGGTGTGAACTGCCAGTAATAACACTGAGAGGCAGACCAGTCCCGGTTTGCCATTAAGTTCCCTGGGAACTGTGGCACCCACAATGTAAAGTGGGAGTGCTCGCTGCTGGCTCAGGCTAGCACAGGGGTCAGCAAACTTACCGTGCTTCGGGTCGGTGTCTCCAGTGCCAATTGCACGGCGGGCCAGAGGGTGGGGGAGTGCATGCCCATACGAATGCACACACGCTATTTCTGGCTCACTTCCGGGTCGGAGGAGCACCAGAAATAGCTTGTGCGCATGTGCACGGGCCTCCTCCGACCTGGATGTGCACTGGAAATAACACTTGTGCATGCGTAAATAACGCTTGCACATGTGCACAAACTATTTATGGTGCTCCTCCGACCCGGAAGTGGGCAGCTGTACAGCGCAGCACCAGTAAGAGTGGGCAGCGTGGATCACGGCGGGCCGGATAAACGGGTCCCTCGGACCTTATCCGGCCCACGGGTCTTTGTTTGGGGATCCCTGGGCTAGCAGCTCAAATGATCCAGGATTTCGTTCTCACATTGGCCAACAAGATGCCCACAGGAAACCCTTAAGCAGTGCAATAATACTCCCAACAACTGGCATCCAGGTATACTGTAGTCTCCAGCAGTGGAAGTTCTTAGGGTTCATAGTCATGGATAGACTTGCCCTCCACAAATTTGCCTCTTGTGGGTGATAATTCCTTTTTTTTAAAGCAACAACAACAATAATATTTTTATTAGGTTTTTTACACAAAGTTTGCCATTATTCAATTCACTTTCCGTATCTAACATTTTGACTTCCTCATATCCATGATGTTCCTGTTGTGTTTCTTTATCTGCTGCCATAGCTCCCATTTATTTTCTATTGTATTACAGTGGTACCTTGGGTTACATACGCTTCAGGTTACAGACGCTTCAGGTTACAGACTCCGCTAACCCAGAAATAGTGCTTCAGGTTAAGAACTTTGCTTCAGGATGAGAACAGAAATCATGTTCTTGCGGCGCAGCAGCAGCAGCAGGCCCCATTAGCTAAAGTGGTGCTTCAAGTTAAGAACAATTTCAAGTTAAGAACAGACCTCTGGAACGAATTAAGTACTTAACCCGAGGTACCACTGTATAACTTATAATTATAGTCATTTATTTATTCTCTTTCCCTTGCCTATTATTCAGATTATGATCGCGATTTCACTTAGTTATAGTTTCTTCTCTAACAGTCCGAAAAGAACCGCCACTCTTCGACAAAGTTCTCTTATTTTTTTAATCTCTAATTTTTGATGTAAACTTCGCCATCTCTGCATAGTCTTTAAAAGCCATTCTTCTTTCGTTGTGAGTTCTTTTCCCTTCTACTTCTGCACATATAGGATTCTGGCTGTGGTAGTAGAATACATGAATAACTTAAAGGTAAAGGTAAAGGTACCCCTGACCATTAGGTCCAGTCGTGACTGACTCTGGGGTTGCGGCGCTCATCTCGCTTTATTGGCCGAGGGAGCCGGCGTACAGCTTCCGGGTCATGTGGCCAGCATGAGTAAGCCGCTTCTGGCGAACCAGAGCAGTGCATGGAAATGCCGTTTACCTTCCCGCCGGAGCGGTACCTATTTATCTACTTGCACTTTGATGTTCTTTCGAACTGCTAGGTTGGCAGGAGCAGGGACCGAGCAACAGGAGCTCACCCCGTTGTGGGGATTCGAACCACTAACCTTCTGATCTGCAAGCCCTAGGCTCTGTGGTTTAACCCACAGCGCCACCCATCTCTTTTGGAATCTCTTCCCCTATAATCTCCTTGTGGGAGAAAACTTTAGCGTGGGCTGAAGGTCAATGATTGAACCTGGGACTTTTTGAATACAATGTATTTGTTCTTGCCATTGAGCTACAAACAGCAACCATTATGTTGGACAAGGAATATAACCAGGGAGGGGCACAGCTTCTCTTCCCAGAAGGCATGGGATTATACGTCAAACTGTGATATCACCCAGACTTGGTCTGCACACTTTCTGCTCTTTTAACCTTCCCTTTCAAAAGCCATATGCATATATTACAGTCGTTAACCTATGTGCAAGAATAGCAGGCTTTTCTATTTTATTTTTCGCTTTGCAAATTTGCAGAGTGCCTTAAAGGTAAACCCTAGGCTGCTTTCAATTTCTCATTGCATTCTATTTTCAGCCGAGGTTGCAGCCTTGAGGCAGCCAGAGACCTTGGAATCTATTATCTCTGGCGAGAATACTTAATTGATTTTATCCATCACATTTGAAATTTGGTTTCAGACACAGATTTAGTGATGGCTTCTCAGTGTGAATAATACATGTAAAATAAAAAAGGGAACTGTCCAAAAACTGGGGAGAGTGAGAGTGACACATAGATTAAGTTTTTAAGGTTAAGAAAGTGTCATCCATTATTTTATCAGAGTTTTAAATTCACTTTCCCCCTAATCAATAGGAGTTTCTAAAAATACAATGGGGGGAGAAAAGCATGAGAGAGAAAACGATGTTAGGTGAAAATTATGTTTTTGTACCTTTAGAAACACTGGGATATTTATCTGTCTCTGACCCAATGCTCATTGGAGGATGAATCATATTTGTCATCTATGTACACTGTTTGTTGTTGTTGTTTAGTCATTTAGTTGTGTCCGACTCTTCATGACCCCATGGACAAGAGCACGCCAGGCACTTCTGTCTTCCACTGCCTCCCGCAGTTTGGTCAAACTCATGCTGGTAGCTTCGAGAACACTGTCCAACCACCCCTTCTCCTTGTGCCCTCCATCTTTCCCAACATCAGGGTCTTTTCCAGGGAGTCTTCTCTTCTCATGAGGTGGCCAAAGTACTGGAGCCTCAGCTTCACAATCTGTCCTTCCAGTGAGCACTCAGGGCTGATTTCCTTCAGAATGGATACGTTTTATCTTCTTGCAGTCCATGGGACTCTCAAGAGTCTCCTCCAGCACCATAATTCAAAAGCATCAATTCTTTGGCTATCAGCCTTCTTTATGGTCCAGCTTTCACTTCCATACATCACTACTGTTAGGAATGTACAAACTTGCCTCATCTGTAAATGTGCGTGTGTGTGTGAAGACTGGAATCTCCTATATGCAGAGCAGCCTACACAGGTGACTGAATCATGCCCTGAATATTCTTGTCAAAACAGTGAGAACTGCAACAGCATGTTGCAGTGCCAGTGTGAAGTGCTGCTGTTAAGGAGTCGTCCCATTTCATTCTGAATCCCCTCTACGAATGGGGGAATATGCCATTTGAGGATTCTCCAACTTTGCTAGTGGGTGGGGGGAAGCCCTTAAAATGTTTTATGCCAGGTAACCAGGGCTGGATCTATACACTTTTTTAAAAAAAGTGTTATAAATGCTCTTAATGGAAAAATCCCACTCACAACGGATCACTGCTCAACATCGCCATCTGGTGTCACATGTTTATAACACAGTTATAAATTTATAATAATAGAATCATTTATAAATAATAGAATTATTATTATTAGGAAGATATCTGAAGGCAGCCCTGTATTGGGAAGTTTTTAATGTTTGATGTTTTACTATGTTTCGGTATGTACTGTAAGCCACCCTGAGTGGCTGGATAAACCCAGCCAAATGGGTGAGGTATTATTATTTTATTATTATTATCATTGAGTGTAGCTGAGTCCCTGGCCATGTGACTGAGTTGAATGAGCTTAGGATCCTACCTAAGGCAGCCCAACATGCCATACCCCCACCATGCCCTTTGGGGGGGGACTTCCATTGATGGAATAGACTTATGATCAAAACCGACCCAGAACAAAAACAGGCTGATCTCTCCATCCCTACAAACCAATACTACAGCTGTCTCATTAAGAACACCCACTACCCAAGTAACATCCAAATCTGCATGGAGGTCTTGCAAATCTGCTTTCCCCCTCTTTCTAAGTAACATAAAATATTGTGTCACAGGTTGTTGTGAAGATGCAGCTTTTATGTCGTATATTTTCTATAAGAAACTTAACTGGGCAGTTACTATTAAGCTGCCTTGGTAGGGTATTTTCTTCTGAAAGGTGGGATATAAATAAATGTAATAAACAAATTATAACATGCAAGGTTTCCTCATTTCAGCTGAGTGTCCTTTTGAGCTACTTCAAAGGTGTACTTTTTCTTCTTAAAACCATTTCCCTTAATATTTGAAAGTGTGGCAAGCTCTCACAAAGAGAATGCTCCTTTGCTTGTGCTGGAATTAGATTTTTCTGAGAAATTCAGAAGGGTTTACAATCTGCAGCAGATGATAAAAGAAAAAGTGGAAGTGGGTTAGCTTCTAACAGACATTGCTTCAGAAAGAATATCTAATAAGAGAATTTAGATCATGTTGTTAACCTCTCTCCATGGCACTTCTGAGAACAGAACACAAGCTAACACAATAACTCTGGGTGGCTTAAAAATGAGGGAATCAATATCTCTAGATTGCCTGATTTAGCAAAAAAAAAGAAGCAAACAAAAAACTACTCATGAGTATTCCAAGAAAAAAGAAATCCAGATAGTGCTTAAACTTATTTATTGTTTTATGCATTAATTGTTTATATTTTTATACCACCTCTCATCCCATTGCATCCCATGGTGAAGATAAAATGATAAAAAATTGCAATAAAATTCAGTTTCAGTGTAAAACTATTTTTTTTAAGTGTGCAGTATCTAACAAACTCAAAATACGAACATTGAGACTGCCTGAGAGATGAAATATTAGTACTATGTGACCTCCTATGCCCAGGTTTGTCATAACACTTTCTTAGCTAATAAAATCAACTCTTCTTCTGCCTCCTAAATAATGTATTGCTTCATTGTTAATCTATATGGTTCTGCTTTAAAGATAGTGTTTCCTTATTGATCATAATGCATTATCTGCACACCGGAAATTGCTAAGCAATTTCCATCTCCAATGCGATTTCTAAATAATTCAGAAAGTAATTAGATTGCTATCCACCCCCCTTTGCCCTCCCTAACATAAAATAAAATAAAATAAAGATTTGTCTTCTTTTTGAAAAGGAAGGACACTGGTATGCGCAGCACATGAGGAGTATGGTAAAAAGTACTTTGTATATGCATTTTAATTATTGTTCACGGTCCTTATATGAAGGGAGCCCTTCTAGGAGAAGGAATATAATGCCCACAAACCACAAGACTGCGTTCTTCAGGAGAAGAAAAGGCTACACAAATCTGGAGTGGAGTCCCTAAAATGGTCGGCTGGCACCTTGTACGCCTCCTTCCGGCAACTCCAATATTGGGAAACCTTGTTTCAGGGCTAAGTGGCAGCTGTTTAAGAGTTAAAAAGGGGACAATGCCCCCTACTGCCAGCATTGTAAGCTCCCCTCCTGCCCGCCAAGCCTCCCGCAATCTTGCAAATCCTGAATGGTGGAAATTAGAATACTACCCCAGTAATATATAATTCCTTCATAGATGTTCCAGAGCTCAGGTATATACAGAAACCATGCTTTGTGTCATGAAAGAGAAGGGAAAAGACTCTGTGCATGGTCAGAAACACATTTCTATTGTTGCTATTGCTTCATAATTTTGAGAACTTAGCTCAAGCATGATGATGATGATAATGATGAAACTTGTCTAAGCCACTGCCTGATAAAATAACACTCTCACAAGCTATTCCTGATGAGTGTAAGTTCAATTTTCTGCTTAGCAGCCCACTTGTGTTCAGCGAAACTGCTATGCCTAGACATATTATTTTAATACTCCCATTTCCCCTAAGGCTCAGAGCCCAGATCCTTTTGTTAAATTAACATTTTGAGAGAAGCCTTTCTCTCTAAAACAGAGTCAGACCAAATCTGACATGTCTCCCTGGTGTTTTCCCAAGGGTTCGTCCTGCATAAACAAAAACCAAGGGTATTGTATTTCTGGAGAAGGTGCAGAAAAAGATTGAAAGAACGCAGAGCAGCTGCCATATAAGGAAAGGCTAAAGAGATTAGGATGTTTGAGTTTAGAAAGAAGATGGATTGCAGTCTCTGGGAGCTCATGACCAGGACTTGTCAACAGGGGCATTTGCAAGGGTGTTCTGATGGTGAGGCCTAGAGTGCTGTTTCATAGAATATGCAAGGGAGCTTCTGCAGTAACCTGCAACACCTGTGCCATGTTCATCTTACTTGCTGAGTATCTGCAAAACTACAGCTACAGCAAGTGCAAGCTGGTTCTGTGATGGCCTGGGAATCTGATTCAGAGGCTGAACCTGAAGAGTCCCTGCCTCCAGGGCTGGCTGAGCCGGGGCAGGGGCTTGAATCTGAAGGGCCCGCAACTGTGCCAGATCCTCAGGAGCAGACACCAGATGAATCCACTCTGGCTCCGGAGGTGATTGAGGACCCATTGCCTGCAGGTGCTCCTCTCCCAGCCCTGTCAGGGGAAGGTGAGGTTGCCTCTGGGTCCAGTAACCTTCCAACCTCTCCTGAGCTGCAGAGGCTCAGGGCAGAGAGGCGGAGGGAACTAGGTTCTCTCAAGAGGAGTGCTCGCCTTAAGCCCAGGAGACGCGAGTCACCTGTGGGCCGGGGCCGCCCTAGGCCTCAGAGCAGATAAAGGCCAGTCAGCCCAGTCCCAGGTTGTGGGAGCAACATCGCTGGAAACCTGTTCCTGCCAGCACCCTGACCTGCTCTTCCAGAGTTCCTGACCACGCCTGGCTCATTGCCTTGGACCCCGCTTCACCCTTGACAGACAGCCTCCAGACCCTCGACCCAGGACTGGACTCAGACCACGCCGCACGGTAACCCCCTGGGACCAGCACAGGTTCCCTTGCTGTAAGAGAAGGTGCAGCAACTTGAGGCCCGCCTAGAGTTGAGGAATTTCCCGTTTGAGCAAAGTGGACTGTGCTGGACCAGTGACTCAGGGTGGTTCCCCTAGGGAAGAAGAAGATCACTCATTGTAGGAGATGAGGAATGTGACACACAGAAGAAGGACTGTCAGGAGCCATGCTGTGTTGCTGCAGCTGCAACATCGATTCCATGCCCTCATCTCGGACACTGATTCTGGGCTAGAGGAGCCAGGACAGCAGTTGCAGTCCTCAGAATACAGCAAGGTGGCTGTTGAAGGTACAGTGCACAGAATGATTCCTGCCCAGAGCAGGAAGAGACGTGTGGTGGCAATAGGTGACTTCCTACCGAGGGAGGCAGAGGCAGCAGGGTGAAGAGATAACAGGATGTCCCGGGCAGTCTTCCAGGTACAAAGATTCACGATGTTACCAAGAAGTTAACAAGTCTTATAAAGCCTTTTGACCACAAGCACGTCCTCCTGATTCATGTAGATACAAATGATACTGCCAGACACAGCCTTAGACATATGCACAGAGTATGGGAAACAAGCAAGACGAGTTTGAGCTCTTAATACCGAATTGCAAATGTTACTGAGAAGTTAACAAGTCTTATAAAGTCTGCTGACCACAAACACGTCCTTCTGATTCATGTAGATACAAATTATACTGCCAGACACAGCCTTAGACATATGCACAGAGTATGGGAAACAAGCAAGACGAGTTTGAGCTCTTAATACAGAATGGCAAATGTGATCTGGTAGGCATTACTGAAACAGGTGGGATGTGACTCATGACTTGTTCAGGTCTACCTGAGCTAAGGAAGGCACACGTCTGATAGTCTTTATTCAAAAAGAAGCACTTATAGCAACTCCTGCAGTGATCCAGATACACACACACATACATCTAGCTCTTAAGCAATGAAGGAGAACATAAGGGTGTCCTTGTAGTCTGATGTTCAAGCCTTACCTGTAATCCATGCAGTTCAAGGTATGTTGAAAAAACAATGAGAAAATAAAAATAAAAATGAACAGATCCTGAGAATAGTGCTGACACCAGCCCAGAGAGCTGTGAAATCGTCCATTAAACCTGAACTGGCACAGTAAATCGTAATGTATGACATTCTGTCGACGTATTAAAACCCTGCTCAGTGCAGCAAATTGAATCTTTCCTCACCTATGAAAATGCCACTGTGTCGTTCACATCTAGTATACAGAGGATACTGCAAGATTATTATTATTATTTAGCTGCAAAGTGCTGGCGGAGCTGCCCATCAGCAGTCTTAGAGACCTAAAAGGAGAATATGTATTTTAAATGGTTTTTTAAAATGTAATTAAAGGAGCTTCTATCCTATTTGAAGTCTTCTGCGGCAGCCATATCAACTTAGTAATGGGTATTAGTTGTTTGTTTTTTGTTTTGCTTTTTTACTGCTGTGTCATATAATTCTCTCATTCCACTTTTTAAAGAAACAGCAGTACCAGTATTTTTTTTTTAAAAAAAATAAGCTAAGTATATTTTAGAAAGCTCTTATTTGGTACCACCCAGATACACAAAAATGTATTTATAAATGCCACAGCAGCCAGACAATTTATGATAGGAATATCAAATGTATTTGACTGCTTTCGACACATAGGGATTCTTCCACAGTAAATCCATAAGATTATTTTTTTGCAAGGTTGGGGTGAACAGTGTCTGCTGTCACTACATAATGAATGGGGATGTCTGATAGAGAATAGCCTTATTATAGGAGTAAGGAGCCACTTTCCAAAGATGTGCACTAGAGCATCAGAGAAGGTGAATAGTTTGCTTCTGGAGGGAAAGTGGATGGTGGGAGAGAATGAAAATTGGTAATGTGATTTTCACTTCCCAGAGCTGTCAAAATGCTGGTGGGGACAGGTTGGGCTAGTAGGCAGTAAAATAGGTGGGGGAGGCATTTTAGCAAAATTTTAGGGATTTTGTTTAGGAATATAAAACTCCCCACCTACTTCCAGAGTTCTTCTGGGGCAACTGTCAGGTGGCTCCTACTGTTTCCCTGGACAGTCCCCTCTGCACAGCATGGTATCATTTCCCAATTCACCCCAAACCTCCACAAATTCATATAAAGCTCCACTTGGAAAACCTGACCAACATTTCAATCAAGCGCCACCACAAGCCAGAAGCAAGGATTGTGGATTTCATGGGACAGCTTGCAGAATATAGGGACCATTCCTGGTCAAATAGGATGGTCAAAGTGCGTTGAAAGCATAACTTTTGTAGGCACTTCCGGAGGCGGCGCGAACGGCAATGGCTGCCAGCTCCTGAACGGGAGAGGGTAGCTCCGTTGAAACGGGTCGCCCGCTACGGCGAAGCGGGGACCCATCCAGAAAAACCACAGGCAGCAGAAGCCTGTGGTCCTGAGACCCGGCGGGCGCCAAAAGCAGCCCCTAAAACGAAGAAGGGACCCCGTAAGGGGCTCCGGACCGCGGAGGGGGTAGCGGCGCTGTGGGTCGTTGCGCGATCAACGGAGCGAAGCCGCGTCGCTGTTGCCGGTGAGCGCTGACCTTTCTTCTTGAAACTGCTAACTTTGGAAAACAACAACCCGTGAGTAATCTGGACAATATACTTCTAAAGCCTCTAAAAATTGTGAATTTGGCTGAAAGCGGAGTGACGAAAAACAGGAAGTCCGTCTTCCGCTGACACTGAACTTGAAAGTAAAGAGCAGGAGGAGTGGAGACAAAGAGTAACGTTTTGCATTGACTGATCTGGCATCTATTTAAACTGTTGTTTCTGGCTGATGTAAAGACTTTAAGTGGCTGATTTTTGGACCTTCATTGAGACAAGGGTACCTGTCTTCTGTTGATCTATTGGATTACAAATAAAAGTAAGAAACCCAGGTACTGGAGCTGCCTGAGCAACTGAGCAGTCAGCCTGCAGGCTTTGGATACTTTGAATCTGAACTTTGGAACATACTGAGTTTGAATTTGTTACTTTGAAACACTTGTGGTCTAAGCACTTTTGGAAACAATGTTTGGCTTTAAGTTTTAACTCTGCTAAAATTTATCTTTGTGAAGATTTTTGGAGATCAATTCAGACTTACTAATTTTAATTGGATTGGACTTCCTCCCCAAAGACATTCTAAGCTCCACCTAGAGGATTTTTGGATTTACAGCAGTGACTTTGTTTTACTTTCTCTTTCCCGGCCTCCTGTTTGAGTGTTACCATCTGGGCTCTTACTTTCTCATGGGAACAATTCAGTTTGACCTTGGTCTTTAGATAACTTTGGAATGAGTGGAACAAGAAAAAAGGGAAGAACCAGACAAACAACGTTAACTTTACCGACAGTCTCACAGCGTAGATCATCTGTGCCTGCTTTGCCTACTACTTTGCCTCCTGAGGCAGAAGCGGCCTCCCTGCTACAATCAGGGGAGGGAGAAACTGAGGAATTACAACTGGAAGATATGGCCTCAGGAGCAAGTGGCACTATTTTGGAGAAAATTTTTGAAAAATTGGAGGCTCTGGACAGAAAGGCTGACCAGCAATCAGCTAAAATTGACTTAAACACAGAAAGTTTAAATAGACTAACTGGACAAGTTGCACAGAATGTTCAATCTATTGGAGAATTGAAGGAGGCTGTAGGTGAAAATCGGAAACTGGCGGAAGACACTAGCCAAAGATTGGGACAGCTTGAAAAAGAAGTAAGACCACTCAGCAAACAAGTAGGAGAACACCAGATCTACTTTTCCATGACAGAACTTCGGAACAGGGAGGCCAATTTAAGGATACGCTCAATTCCAGAAGTGGAAGAAGGTAACTTAACTGAGTTCCTTACCAAAGAATTTTCCAAGTTTTGGAACTTAGAAGAAAAAGACTTTAAAATACTATCTGCTTTTAGGCTTGGAAGACTTATAAAGAAGGAGAAGCCCAGAGACTGTTTGATAATATTGAGATCAAAGGAGGAAAGGGACAAGATTCTAGGCCTGCACTACGGAAAGTCACTGGATATTTTGGACAAAAGAATTGAAATTTATAAGGATATTCCTAAACAGCTGTTGGATCTTCGAGCAGACTACTCGGAATTAGTAAAACTGCTAAGGAGCAACTCAATCATCTTCAGGTGGGAGTTTCCCCAAGGTTTATCGTTTACTTTCAGAGGGAGGAAGATCAAAATTAGAACGCCGGAGGATAGAGACAAGTTTTTGGTGGCACACGGAGATCTCCATAAGGGACTTGGATTACCCCCAGGGCCTGAACCTCCGGGGGTTCCTGCACCCTCGGACCCCCAAAAATCTGAGAACAAGGTACCCCCACAGCAAGAATAACCAGATATATTCAGGATGTCTCTGCAACTTTTGAGCTGGAACATAAATGGCTGTAACATTCCAGGAAAAAGGAGAAAAATCTTTCACATTTTAAAAAAGGAACATTTGGACATTATTTGCTTACAGGAAACACATGTGACCAGGCTCCACAGAAAAGTGTTAACAAATAAAAGACTTGGTCAGGAATTTATATCTTCGGATACAGTTAAAAAGAGAGGTGTGGTAATTTATGCAAAAGAGAGCCTTTCACCTAAATTTCTGTTTAAAGATGAGCATGGAAGAATTTTGGCGATAGAAATACAACATCAAGGGGAAAAAATACTGATATTAGGAATTTATGCTCCAAATGAAGGAAAATCGGAATTCTATAAGAAGTTGCATGAGACTATGCTGGACTATCTGGACTACAACAACATCATTATGATGGGAGATATGAATGGAGTTGTATCAACCAACATGGATAAGTCACAGAGCCAAAAAATTTCTAAAGATGGGAGACTACCAAAGACCTTCTTTGAAATGACAGACAATATGGACTGGATTGACATTTGGAGAGTGAGAAACCCCTTGGGAAGGGAAGGAACATTTTTCTCTGAAGCCCAACTGACTTGGACAAGAATCGACCAGATATGGATAACTAGAGGTCTGGCACCTAAGATCAGAAAGGTGGAAATCTGCCCAAAGACATGCTCCGACCATAACGCACTGAGAATGGACATGACATTGATTCCAACCGGTTCCTTCAGATGGAAGATGAATGATGGCCTGTTTAGAGATCAGGAGATTACTAAGAAGGCCCAAAAAGCCCTAAAGGATTATTTTGAGATCAATATGAACACCACAGTGGAAAAAAGAACTATCTGGGACGCAAGTAAGGCCGTGATGAGGGGGTTCCTGATACAACAGAACACAGTAAAGAAAAGGAAACAAAACGAAAGGAAAGAAAAAATTTTGGAAAAAATCAAGGAGTTGGAGAAGAAGTTAAGACTTAATCCGAAGTCCCAGCCGATTCTGAGAGAAATCAAACTTTACCAAGCACAATATTGTAAACTGATAAATCAGGAAATAGAATGGAAAATCAAACTAATGAAACAAAAAACTTTTGAGTCGGCTAATAAATGTGGAAAACTGCTAGCTTGGCAGTTGAAGAGGAGACAAAAGTTAAACACAGTGACAAACTTAGAGATTGAAGGAAGATGTATCCAGAACCCCGGAGAGATTAGAAAGTGTTTCCAGAGATATTTCAAAAAATTATACACTCAAGGGCCACAAGATGAAGCAGCGATTAAACAATTTTTAAAGACAAATGGACTGGCAAAGTTGTCAGAAGAAAATAGATCAATTCTGAATGGCAAAATAACACGACAAGAGATTGAGCAGGCCATCCAAAACATGAAACAGGGCAAATCACCAGGACCAGATGGGCTGACCTCCAAGTACTATAAGACATTGAAAGACTATTTGATACAACCACTGATGGAGGTCAGCAATGAAATTTTAGAGGGGAAGAAGGCGCCAGAATCGTGGAAAGAAGCTTTCATCACATTGATACCAAAATCGGAAACTGAAAAGACACAGCTTAAGAACTACCGTCCCATCTCCCTTTTAAATGTGGATTACAAAATATTTGCAGACGTTTTGGCAAGTAGATTCAAGAGGGTTTTAAACAAAGTAATCCATAAAGACCAGGCAGGCTTTCTCCCAGGTAGACATATGTCTGCCAATACAAGGAACATTATAGATATATTGGAGCTTTTACAAACAGACATAAATACTAAAGCTGTTTTAATTTTTATAGACGCGGAGAAGGCCTTTGATAACATATCCTGGAAGTTTATGAAAGGGAATTTAAAAGAAATGGGAGTGGGCCGGGGGTTTGAGAATGGGATTGATGCAATATACTCAGAACAAAAGGCTAAACTGATAGTTAACAATGTGGTTACAGAAGAGTTTAAAATTGAAAAAGGAACACGACAAGGCTGTCCGATTTCCCCGTTGCTATTTATCTCGGTCCTGGAGGTGCTCTTGAACACGATTAGAGGGGACAGGTTGGTGGAAGGGATACAGGTCGGAGCGAAACAATACAAACTTAAAGCGTTTGCAGATGACTTAGTTCTGACATTACAGGAGCCAGAATCTAGTACGAAAAGAGTACTACAACTAATCCAAGATTTTGGTCGGGTGGCGGGATTTAAACTAAATAAGCAAAAAACCAAGGTGTTGGGAAAAAACTTGACAGATATTGAGTCGGAACGGTTTCAGAGAGAGACAGAGTTAACTGTGGTTAAGAAAGTTAAATACCTAGGGGTAAACATAACAGCAAAGAATTTGAGTCTGTTTAAAGATAATTATGAAAAATGCTGGTCTGAAATTAAGAGAGACTTGGATAGCTGGTCAAAATTGAAACTTTCATTGTTAGGTCGAATAGCTGCTATTAAGATGAATGTATTGCCAAAAATGTTATTTTTGTTTCAGACATTGCAGATTGTAGATAAAACGGAGTGCTTCCGGAAGTGGCAGAAAGATATCTCCAAATTTGTCTGGCAGGGCAAAAAGCCCAGAATTAAGTTTAAGATATTAACGGACGCAAAAGAAAGAGGGGGCTTTGCCCTGCCAGACTTAAAGTTGTATTATGAAGCCGCAGCTTTCTGCTGGCTAAAAGACTGGCTACTTCTGGAGGACACGGATGTGCTGGATTTGGAAGGTTTTAACAATGTATTTGGATGGCATGCATATTTATGGTACGACAAGGTTAAGATCAACAAGGTTTTTAAGAACCATATTGTCAGAAAAGCAATATTTAATGTCTGGACAAGATACAAAGACTTATTAGAAAACAAAACACCGAGGTGGCTGTCACCTTTGGAGGCTAAGGCCCGAAAAAGACCCAATATGGAGGCCAATTGGCCAAAATATTGGGAAATACTAGAAAGGGATGGAGACAATTGGAAACTGCAGAGTTTAGAGAAAATGAAAGATAAAGTGCGAGACTGGTTACACTATGCTCAGCTTAAGGAAGTGTTTAAGATTGATAAAAAGTTAGGATTCCAGGTGGAGAAATCGAAACTGGAGACAGAACTGCTAGAACCTAAGACCAAGGTACTTTCAAAAATGTATAACTTGCTGCTGAAATGGAACACACAAGACGAATTGGTTAAATCGGCTATGATAAAGTGGGCCCAGGATATTGGGCACAACATTATGTTTGAGGACTGGGAAAGGTTATGGACCACCGGGCTGAACTTCACAGCATGTAATGCTCTGAAGGAAAATGTAATGAAAATGATATATAGATGGTACATGACCCCAGTGAAATTGGCTAAAATATACCATTCGTCTGATAACAAATGTTGGAAATGTAAGGAAAATGAAGGAACATTCTTTCACCTCTGGTGGACCTGCCCTAAAGTGAAGGCCTCTTGGGAAATGATATACAATGAGTTAAAAAAGGTATTTAAGTATACCTTCACCAAGAAACCAGAGGCCTTCCTTCTGGGCATGGTCGGCCAGAACGTGTTAAAGAAGGACAGAACATTTTTTATGTACGCTACAACGGCGGCAAGGATACTTATTGCTAAGAGCTGGAAAACCCAAGATCTACCAACACTGGAAGAATGGCAGATGCAGCTGATGGACTATATGCAACTGGCTGAGATGACTGGCAGAATCCGCGACCTGGGAGAGGAGAGGGTTGAAGAAGACTGGAAGAAATTTAAGATTTATTTACAAAAGTACTGTAATTTGGTTGAATCCTAACAAGGAAGCCAGAGCAGAAATAACTGTCTACCATTAAATTATAATTTTTTATTTGAGTTTAACCTAAATATTGTAATTAAGAGCATAAACAAGATGATAATTTGCTTGGAAAAATTCGTTTTTAATGATGAAAGTGGAAGCGGGAGACGTGAGGGAGTCCGCAATAGAATGAAAGGATGTTATGAAACCTATTCTGTTTGTTAATCTGTAAAAAATCTTAATAAAAATTTTTATAAAAAAAAAAAAAAAAAAAAAAGAAAGCATAACTTTTGTAAATCTATATTTGGTTTAGCATGTCACAAGATGAGCAGTTAAGCTTCCTGGCCTGTTACATGTTGCAGCCAGCTGTTCTCCATCAAATGGGCCCCAAATATCTGAAAGAACACCTCCTTCCCTAGATATGGGGGTTAAGATCAGTGGAGGAGGTTCTACTGCTAGTTCTGCTGCTATCATAGGTTTGCAGCGTGTGGGGGCTACAGTTGATGGCAGTCTTCACAGTGAAGGACCCAATAATAGGGAACTCCTTACAAAGGTGTGCCGGGTACCATCACTTCACAACTTCCATCTGTTTCAGCTTTACTTTGGCCTTTGCAAGTTGAAGGATTGGCTTTGGAGTCTTCCCTGTAATGTGCTGGATGGATTATTGATTTGGGGGTTATAGGTGCAGAGCCGTAGCTGGTGATCTTGTGCCCCTGGCAGAACTGTCCAGATTGCACCCCCTAGCCACGGACAAATTAGCTCTTCTTTCCACCTCTCCTCCACCCCACCCCACCCCCCATATAACATATAGAGATCCTCTATTTCAGCCTTTCTCAACCTGTGGATCCCCAGATGTTATTGAACTACAACTCCCATCAGCCCTAGCTAGCAAGGCCAGAGCTCAGGGATGATGGGAGTTGTGGTCCAACAACATCTGGGGACCCACAGGTTGAGAACCGCTGCTCTATTTAAAACCTTTTCTTATAAGGCAATAATCAATACTTTTATTTATAGACATATTTATGGACATATTTTTAATCCGATTTTGTGCCCCACCTCTCGCCTTCCTCACCACCCTCTAGCTACAGCCCTTTATAGGTGGGGTTCTTTTTTGCTGTCTTGACTGCATTTTTATGTGTAACCTGAGACATTCTGATGAAGAATGGGGAATAAATACAAACGCTACCACCAATAGCAAATGACAACTGTAAGATATTATTATTATTATTATTATTATTATTATTATTATTATTATTATTATTATTCCGCCCTATACCTGTAGATCTCAGGAAGGTTCACATCATACAAGCACAATTTAAAAAAATCAGAAAATACGTAAGGAAAACAAAGACAAAGACAACTCAGTAACCCCCTATTCAACAATACATATTAAAGGGGCATTAGATGCCAGTCAGCCAAAGACCTGGTTAAAGAGGAATGTTTTTACCTGGCATCTAAAGGTGTATAAAGAAGGCACTGGCTGAACCTCCATGTGAAGAGCATTCCACAAATGGGGAGGCAAGCTAATTCTGGTACAGATAAGCATGTGAATGGTGACTGATCAAGCCTACTTTTTATACAACTGGTACAGAATTGTGCTACCGTTCAATAAGATTTCTCCTTGAATTATTTGTATTGTTTTTTCTGAAAATCTGTATCTCTCATACATGCACACCCACCCACACACACACACACGAACTCTGCTATGCTAAAGCACTCTTAGAAAACTTTCCAGATGCCGATTATTTATTAAGAGACAGCTAATATTAACATATCAATCAGCTGCCTTAAATTATGCCCCTAGTAACCTGGTAGTGCCGCCAGCTTTTTTTTATTATTATTACAATCACAGTGCTGCAAAGAATCTCCCACTCAGATTAATATTCAAGAGGCTCTGAATGATGACTTGAGGCAAGAATTCACAACCTGTGGACAAAGCCATGCTCCAATTGTGAGCCACATGGTACTCGGAAAAAATCACAGGTCCTGCAGAGCGACAGTCACTTTGGAGAAGAGCTCAGCAGAAGAGCAGAACAATTCAAGTTGCATCATATAAAGAGAAACGAGTAAGCAGCAGGCACCGCAGCTCAGTGGGGCTTGGACCAAATTGCACTCTGCTTCTCATTAGCTGCCTTATTCCTGAGATATTATTATTTTTTTGCCAGCCTCAGATCCATCTGCATTATCTGTTGATTGGCAGCACATGAAGGTATCAAAGCCAAGTGTCCACTGTGTCCAGGTCTTTTGCATAATGTGACAAGATCAGCCTGCTCACTGAAAACAAATCAGTACAGAGAAAGAAAGAAAGAAAGAAAGAAAGAAAGAAAGAAAGAAAGAAAGAAAGAAAGAAAGAAAGAAAGAAAGAAAGAAAGAAAGAAAGCTGGAGATATTTAAAGGCTGGTACGGTTCCGTCAAAATGATCAAAAGGAGTAGAAGACAGAAAAAATCACTCACATTTATGGCAATCTTCCCCTCCATGCTGTGATGAGCTCATCTAGACAACTTCATAAGTTGGTGGCACCCACAGCTAGATACCTGGAATCCTCTGTGTATCTCATTATGGACGATGCTTCCTTTCTCCACGTCCCTTCTCAGCTGAATAAGAGAGCGAAGGGGCAATTGTACATCATCTGCTCTGAGGGCTTATTGTTCACAGCTTCCTTCGAAACCTAATGAAGGAAAGTGTGCAGAATTTTTTTTAAAGAAAGGAAAAGGGGGGGGGTCGAAAGAAGCTCACAACCATCCCCTTTCTTCAGGAACTCGAGCCATGCGGGATGGAAAAAGCAATTATATGACTCATATGTAGAGGAACTGTAGATGGCCAAGGCAGTGGTGGTCACCAGTTTGGATGGCTTTAAACAAGGACTGGACAAATTCATGGAGGAGAAGGCTAGCAATGAGCACTAGCAATGATGACTACGCTCTGCTTCCATTAGCAGAGGCAGCAATGCTTTTGACTTCCAGTTGCTGGGAACACCAGGAGTGGAGAGGGCTCTTGTGTCTGGGTCCTGCCTGTGGGTTTCCCACAGGAATCTACTTGATCACTATGAGAACAGAATGCTGAACTAGATGGGCCACTGGCTTGATCCAGCAGGCTCTTCTTATGTTCTTATTGTCATGGCCAAAATGCACACAAAATAAACACAGTGCTAACACAATCATGCCCATAGACTCACTCTTCACCCTACTAACAACCTGGGCTTGAGATGGGATATTTGGATTATTGGCATCTTTCTACGGTCCTATATTTCCCCATTAATGGTCTGCAGCTTCCTTTCTGTTCAGCAACTAGCCATTATTTCTTCAACGAGGCCCATTCAAAGTAAGCATTACGGTGTATTAAGGAATACACAGTAGATCTAAATAATAATACAAAAAGACACCATGAGCTCCCAAAATGGGAATCTGCATTATGAATTGTCATCCTAGATTTTGTTGCCAAATTAAGTGAGCAAGTATTATCTCTTATTCCCTTTCCAAAGAAGAAAAGCCAATCAACCCTTCATTTGCCTCATGATGGATTTTGTTTTCAAATTGCCTCCTTGCTGATTCACACCTGAACTTATGGTTCTGCTTAGGAGCTCAATGAATTTTCTAGTTTTCTGTATAGATTCCACAGCCTGTAATCCCTAATCTTCATTATATACTCTAATGAGTATGTACTCCATAACACTATGCAGTGTTTTTGCATTCTCATTGCGCATAGTGAAAAGGTTAGTTTCATTATTTAGATATTTAGTGCTTAAACATTGGACCTTCAAGTTGTTTACTGTGCAGCTGTGTGCATGTAATTGATTGAATTGCTTGAGTGCTAGAAGTATTATGAAACTGCAAAGAGAGTCTTGTATCTTCTCAAGATTGTCCAGGCCAGATCATCTTCCCTCTGCAGCATTCTGGTAAAAGAATGGCACCATATGGGATTCTCTGTAGCCAATAGACATGCAATAAAACTGGAGAAGCCACCAATTCTTTTGTGGAGTGAATATGGAGATCACATTTATTCAGGATTTTGGAGAATGTCAAGATTGAATGCAAATATTTAGGGAGGGAAGTATTGTCTGCAGACGTGTTTTCTCTCTAGACTTTTCCTAAACAAACGAAATATACAACAAACATTGAGTTTCCTCATCAAATGAAACATCTAAAGAACCAGGGGTGGACCATAGTTGAGAGGTAGACTATATGCTTTGTATGCAAATGATCCCATCTTGAGTCACCGGCATCTCCAGGTAAGACTTGCCTTGGAAGGACCCATGAGAGACCCTGGAGAGTCACTTCCAGTCAGTTCAGACAATACTGAACTATGGACTGAATCAGTGGCATAAGGCAGCTTCTTGTGGAAGTCAAGACTTTTCAACAGGCTAACAGTTTTCAGTTCCACGTATTTGGAATCCACCTTTCTGCTTGCCAAGACCAGTAATGAAACTAGGTAGGGCAGGAGACTAGGTAAGCCTGTAAGAATCTACTTTCTTTTTTGCCAGAACCCTGAAATGAGATGCACCAACTGGGGTCTTCTGCAAAATGCATACACCCTACACACACACAACTCCCTAGCAAGGCATATTTTTGCAGAGCAGGGGTGGGGAGCCCCCGCCAGATGTTCCTGAATTACAGCTCCCATCATCCCTGACCATTGGCCATGCTGGCTGGGGTTGATAGGAATTGGAGTCCTGCAACACCTGGAGACCCACAGGTTAGCCACTCCTGGTGTAGAGTGAGCAGCAGGGGCATGCTTTCAGGCCCACTATAAGCAACACATCTATTTTCTTTCAACAACTTCATGTTGAGTGAGTTGTGTGCTAAGGTTAGGGATGTGAGAGACAACAGAAATGGGAACAAAAATTGCCAATGGTCACTTGCAGTACTTGTTTCGTGTAAAGAATGGAAATCAACCCAGCAAATGTAATTTGTATTCATTGTGCTTCTTTCTTTCGGTTTGCAAACAAAACATGGTTGATTATGTTTTCCCTCACATTTTAACTGTGCATCCTTTGCAATGAAATACATTGGGTGAATTAACATAAGGGCATCCTAATTTACATTATTGATTATATAAGTTACATAATTTCCCCACAGTGGGCAGCAAGACAAACAACAGAGGTTTTGGAAGAAGACTAACTGCAGTGGAAGGCAAATGGTGCTGATTGAAATGAATACAGAGTGGAACAGAAAATGATGCCCCCTTACATCCTGGATAAGGCAGCCAAATGTTAGTGTTCCAGCTTGTGAGTAGGGACGGAGCGTGATCAGGATGTGATCAGGGCAACCCAATCCAATAGATGAGGCATTATAATTGTTGATGTTGTTATATTGATCAACTCCCGCCTGGAAACCAATGTTCCCACTGTGGAAGGACGTGTGGATCCAGAATTGGCCTCCTCAGTCACTTAAGGACTCATTGTTAAAACTGTGTTTATCTTACTCGGCTATGAGTGATCGAAGAAGAAGAAGAAGAAGAAGAAGAAGAAGAAGAAGAAGAAGAAGAAGATTGTAAACAGGCTGAGACCCTACCTGCCTGCAGACTGTCTTGCCAGAGTGGTGCATGCTCTAGTTAACTCCTGCTTGGACTACTGCAATGCGCTCTGTGTGGGGGCTACCTTTGAAGGTGACCCGGAAACTATAACTTATCCACAATGCAGCAGCTAGACTGGTGACTGGGAGCGGCCGCCAAGACCATATAACACTAGTCTTGAAAGACCTACACTGGCTCCCAGTATGTTTCCGAGCACAATTCAAAGTGTTGGTGCTGACCTTTAAAGCCCTAAATGGCCTTGGTCCAATATACCTGAAGGAGCGTCTCCACCCCCATCATTATGCCCGGACACTGAGATCCACTGCCGAGGGCCTTCTGGTGGTTCCCTCGCTACGAGAAGCCAAGTTACAGGGAACCAGGCAGAGGGCCTTCTCAGTAGTGGCACCCACCCTGTGGAATGCCCTCCCATCAGATGTCAAAGAGAAAAACAACTACCAGACTTTTAGAAGGCAACTGAAGACAGCACTGTTTAGGGAAGCTTTTAATGTTTAATAGGTTATTGTATTTTAATATTCTGTTGGAAGCCGCCCAGAGTGGCTGGGGAAAGCCAGTCAGATGGGCGGGGTATAAATAAATTATTATTGTTGTTGTTGTTGTTGTTGAAAAAGATTGCACATGCAAGAGTGTATGCTGGTACATTCATACAGCTGTATGCCGATATGCCTTCACCCTCAAAGGTGAACTCTTTCATTGTTTCCCAAGACAGCCGGATGCCAACCCATCCTTCCTACGATACCTTCATTTCCACACAGATGCCCACCTGAGCAGAGTCTCAATCTCTGAATAAATAATCAACTCAGCCATTTCAAATCTCTTTACTAATGCAGTTATAAATTTAGGCTTCAAGTTAAAGAGACCTTGTATTTATTGATCACGATGCATTATCTACATCGTGGAAATGGCTAAGCAGTTTTCACCTCCTGTCATTGTTCTAAATAATTCAGAAAGTAATTTCACTTTTACTATTCCATCAATGCTGATCCCGTTTAAAATATGAGTGCTGTAGATGTGCGTATTAAAAACCCTTGCTGCACAAATGACCCAGCAGTATATAAGAAGAAATGGCTTTTTAATAAAATCTTTATGTTTCCTAATGCAGGAGATTTTTATGTTGTTTTCTGCATTACATCATAAGAATCATTAGATATCCTCATTATTCTGCACATTGATTAGTTTAAGAAATAATGGGTGTAATGTGAAAGTAATGTTCTTTGAAAATGAGGTAAGTACAATTCAGATGGTATTGAAAACAGTTAATCGCCCTGTTTCCCAATAAAAAATTGGCACGTAATTAGCTCTGCAAGCTCAAGGCTTTGGGTACCTGTTAAACTCTCCAGTCACAGGTCAAAAGAGTGTCGCGATTTATTACTCTTGCAACTAAAGTTAACATTTCTGCAGTGACCAGACAGAACACTAAAGACGAATGTCCCCTGCTCACTTTCATACTGTTGCATAGGAGAAATGGTGAAAGGAAGAGGAGGAAGAAGAGGAAGAAGAGGAGGAGGAGTTTGGATTTGATATCTCTCTTTATCACTACCCTAAGGAGTCTCAAAGCAGCTAACAAACTCCTTTCCCTTCCTCCCCCACAACAAACACTCTGTGAGGTGAGTGGGGCTGAGAGACTTCAGAGAAGTGTGACTAGTTCAAGGTCACCCAGCAGCTGCATGTGGAGGAGCGGGGAATTGAACCCGGTTCACAAGATTACGAGTCCACTGACCCCTGGATGATTAATTTCAGTAAAAGGCGATTATGGGGTACGGCACTGATCTCGCTTCAGGCTGAGGGAGCTGGTATTTGTCTGCAGGCAGCTCTCCAGATCATGCGGCCAGCATGGCTAAACCACTTTTGGCACAATGGGACACTGTGACAAGTGTCAGAGCGCACGGAAATGCCATTTACCTTCCCATCACAGCGGTACCTATTGATCTACTTGCACTGGCGTGCTTTCGAACTGCTAGGTTGGCAGGAGCTGGGACAGACTAACGGGCGCTCAACCTGTTACAGGGATTCAAACCAACAACCTTCTGATCGGCAAGCCCAAGAGGCTCAGTGGTTTAGACCACGGTACCAGCCATTTGACTGTGCCATGCCTGGCCATACAACTAGGAGTGTAGCTCAATGGTGGTACAAAGTCCACCTCCACATGCAGTGCTGACAGAATGTTCCAGGTTCAGTCCCTGGTATGTCCAGGTAGCACTGGGAGAGTCTGCTGCCGAAAAGCAAGGAGAATCACTCCCAGTCAGTGTGGATATTACTAAGCTATAAGGGCAAAGTATCTGTCTTGGTATAAGGAAGCTTCCCTTGTTAAGTGGGGTAAGAAGAATTCATCCAACCTCCTTTTGTTTTTAAGAGGAAGGGATCAATCATGCAGAATAGACCTTTGGACATTAGGTACATGCATGGAATGTCCTCTTCACAGCAGAAGTGATCTCAGAGTTGAGCAGGAAGATTCCTCCACTGCTTTATAATATATATATATGCACACAGCAGCAAACTTCTAAGTGGTTTACATAAAATAAGAACAAAATAAGAATAAAACCAACAGGCTTTCAAAACCATTAGACATAAATTTAACAGGTTTATTTTTAAAATATATATATATATATATACACAATAAAATTACATGTCTGGGTAAGACTGACTAAATAGAGAAGTTTTCATACAAACAATGAAAGCAATTTCAAACATAGAAACCCTTTCAGAAACTAACACAGATATGGACTGGAGCAAATATCTCAAGAGGAAGTTTTTTACCTGGTGCCCCCAAGCCAGAAGTGATAACTGTTGTCTGAAATGTAGCCAGGGGAAAATCCAAAATGCAGGTGCCCAATTCCCAAATTTTATTTATTTATTTATAAAAAAAATAATCATTTACTGCTGTTCATTAAAAAAAATAAAAATCAAAGTGGTTTACAACAACAGTACGTAAAACCATACCATTAAAACCATATAAAATGTACTGCATGGACCTCCTGAAGAGAATGTATCTGCAGGAGTACAGTGATCAATTGAGTATGTAAGGGATGAAACAAGCTTTTGGGTGTAATGCAATGAGAATAAAATCCATTTTCTCCAGTTATAGCATTCTCATATAGTTGGAAATTTAAAAAAAAAAAAAGATGGCTGGAGGGGAGGGGGAATCAATATTCACATTCCATCCCCCCCCCCCCCCCGCTTGGAGTGGATGCTACTCTTGTTTTAGGCAACAACATGCCATTCCTTGGGCTTGGCAATGTGCTAGAATTCTGGCTGGTCTTCATGCCCTTTAATTAGTGACTTTAAGCCCGCTCAATAGAGAATTAACCTTAATCCACTCTCTTCCGAATTCAGTTGGAGGAAGATGCATCTCAATGACTAAGTTAGATGTTAGGACTGGGTAGGAAAAGAATGCAGTAAGCTCTTGTTGAGGATAAATTCTTGGGGAAAGTCCTCCCTCCCTCAGACACAATATCTCCACAAAGAGGCAGATCATACTCAAAGGATAATTTATTATGTGGATTAGCATGCATGATTGTTAGGACAGAACATGCTTGATAAGAAGAGCCTGGTAAAGGGAAAAAGGCATACAGTACATTTTAACATTTTAATCACAAGCTAGGCCAGTGTTAGGTCCAGGTTTTGGAGGTTTCCAACATGCCTCTCTGATTGGCCACGACCAGGGCTTATCCAAAACATCATCTTGCTGTCTAAGGTGAAATACAAGATGGTTGCCCTCTTCCATGCACAGAAGTGGAATGGTCTAGGAGCTGACAATTATTTCAACACTGGCAACAAGATACTGCCCACCAACTACCACTTCTGAAGGCAACAGGCTAGCTTAGAGGATACAGGCTGTGTGTCTGAACTACAGTGGAAGCTTGGGTTAAGTACTTAATTCGTTCCGGAGGTCCGTTCTTAACCTGAAACTGTTCTTAACCTGAAGCACCACTTTAGCTAATGGGGCCTCCTGCTGCTGCCGCACCACTGGAGCATGATTTCTGTTCTCATCCTGAAGCAAAGTTCTTAACCTGAGGTACTATTTCTGGGTTAGTGGAGTCTTTAACCTGAAGCGTATGTAACCTGAAGCGTATGTAACCCGAGGTACCACTGCATTCTTTCCTCACGCATTTAACTGGCACTCCCCAGACCTCTCAGTGTCTGCCACTTGAGTCAGCTTCCCCAGTCTGGTAGGACTCTCCTTGGCCCAAACTGTCCCTCATTCCTGTTGCTGCTGTCCACTTGCTTGCCCTCTCCCTATTTGTGTAGGAATGCAGAGGGAGTGAATGAGTTGCTTTTTTCACACGGGGAGCACAACACCGCTCAAGTAAGTATGTGGAATTGTGGCTAAGATGGAGAGAACATTACCCAAGTATCAAATTCTTGGTCCCTTTTGAGAGCTTTGCCTGCAAACAGCAAGAATCTCAACACCTTGTGCAAAACCAGACTCAGTTCAGAATCTATGCTGGAGTGTGCAAAATTTGAAATCCACAAAAGTCACCCAAACACTTTGCATTTTCTGCATCCTGCGCCCACAACCGCCACATCTTAGGGCTGCCATATTTCAAACAGTGAAAATCCGGACAGAAAAGTTGTGGTTTTTTGGCAAAGTTGTTGGGGTTTTTTGGGGGGGGTGAGGGCAAAGTTGTTGAGCTTTCTTGGGGGGGGGGCAAAGTTGTTGAGCTATGTTTGAGCTATTTTTAGGGGGGAAATGGCAAAAAACGATACTGCTGACATGGGCTGCCATATGTCCAGATTTTCCTGGACTTTTTTGAAAGGGGGGCAATTTCCACCCAGACACTGCTGCCGGCTGCAGTGTTCCGTATGTCCAGTAAATTCCTGACATATGGCAACCCTATCATATCTGATTTCAAGTGCCAACTGCTTCTGACACAGCCTGACTTCAGTTACCGTATTTTTCGCTCTATAGGACACACTTTTCCCCCTCCAAAAATGAAGGGGAAATGTGTGTGCATCCTATGGAGCAAATCCAGGCTTCAGGAAGCTACCCGCCGGGCTCTGAAGGCTTGCGGATAGCAGCCTGCAGCTATCTTTATTTCTTTATTCCCCCCTCCCCCCCGAAAAAACTAGGTGCGCCCTATGGTCTAGTGCGCCCTATAGAGTGAAAAATACGGTATATTCCCTGCAATGTTCCGCTGATAAATGAATTCAAGCAAAGCCAGCAGTTACAGCAGCTTCACAGAAGCCTAAACTTGGAACGCCTGTCTCGGCAAACAGTGTGAAACAGCAGAATTAGCCTTAGGACTCAAGAGTTGAGAAGTTTTCATCACCATCCCTCCTCTACTCCTTCCATCTGGCATATGATGAACTTGCTTGCTCCTTAATACGTAGGAATTTTCCATCTGTACCCAGAAGCTTTTCAGCAGCTTGAGCGGTTGTGCTTAATGCCTTCGTATGGGCAATGCAGTAAATGAAGGGCATAAATCTTGAGGATCCCAACATTATACAACTTCCAAGGATTTTGCCAGCCGTGGATTGCAGCTCATGTTTACTGGGATGCCTCCTTTGCTGCGTACCACACAATTTATGTGAGCAGATCAGGGCCCACACCATAAACTCTAATTAAGTGCACTCGGTGCCGAATAATATTTTTAATTATTTCCTCTGTGGATAAATTTGAGCTTTATTATAAGCAAATTCCTCCCTGTGATTGAACGAACTAATATTGTGTTCTTGGAGCAAGATAATTCTTGGGGTTCCTTTCAGTTTTTCTTAATGAAACAAGGGTACATTCAGCCTCTAGCCTTTCCACCCTCCCCTCCTCCGGAGTTGAGCAGTTTGGAAGAATTCCAGCCCCACAGATACTGCTTCATATTCCAAGAGTATGTCTCTGAGGTTCAGCAGTACAAAAAACAATTTCAGCTTTATATAGCTCGGCAAACTTATTCTCCCAGTCAGACTGGAAGCCCAAGAACACTGTGTATTGGCTGCGGAATCCAATTAGGGTCTTGGGAATGATGTGATGCACAAGAAATGTTAAATATCTTAACTTCTTAGCAATGGGAAAGAAAAGGAAGGACACAAAATAAGATGCTGTTTCACAGCAGTAGCATTTTGGGAAATATTTAGGAGACTATTGGACCAGGTCTGCTGGCTTCATGCATTTTAAAATATGCCACTCAAATGATGACATTTGTTTCTCTTTGTGGGAAGTGAGGCTTGCAAAGCAGATCTTCTTTCTTCCCAGCGCAATGGCTAGCTGGGGAATCAGACTTGGGCAAGCAATGACTTCACTTTATTTATGTTTTAATATTTATCCATCACCTCTGTGTTAAAAATGCCTGCAACTGTGTATAAAACAAGGCCTGTCTCGTAATAAAACTGTGATAAGATATAAGCCACAGTCAAATCTGGAAGGATGAAATCATAGTGAAAACAACATGAAAAGGCCCAGAGCAGAATAAGAAAAGCAGTTTTAAAAGCCTGGAAGAACAGTATAAGCTCATATTAATCTCACCAAGTTATACAAAGACTAGAAGCTGACAACCTGAGAGTTGGCTGGTCATCTCAGATCAGTACATGATCTCTCACTTCTGAAGACCCTGGTCCTATGTACCTCTCCTATCTAACCATTGTCTGCCCATTCTCTTTCCCAGTTTTCCTTCTGATCTTAGAATCCTCATCAGACTTTTTCCTCTTTCACCTGGGCAAGGGCCAAAGCTCAGTGGCAGAGCAACAGAAAGCTCCAAGTTGAGTTCCTAGCATCTCTGTATAGGAATGTGAAAAGCCCCTACCTGAATCTTTTGAGAGCCACCAGTCAGGGTGAACAATGATGATCCAGTGGTCCACGAGTTTCACTCAGGTGGTCCATGACATGCCAGTGAAGAAGACTGCAGGAGCAGCAGCTGCGAACAATGGGTGCGGCAGCTGCTTTGCCATTCTAAGGACCTGACAATAAATAAAAATAAAACCATAATAATAATAATAAATAAAGATAAATAAATAAATAAAAGAAGCAATAAAACCACACTTGAAAACAAGACAACATCTAGCACAGTGCTTTACAATTGCTGCAGCAGAATGTAAAAAAGTGGTGTTCTAAGACCATCAACAGCATTCAGAGAGTCCATGTTAAAAAGCTGGGAGACCACTGAGCTAGATGAAGTAATGGCTTGCCTTGGTATGCGACAGTTTCCTTCCTATGTTTCAGATCCCAACCTTCATTTGCTTAGTTCCTCTACCTCCCATCATAGGCTTCTAGTCACTTACTCCCATGCTTCTTTGAAAACCTTCATTCACTAGCCTTCTCTCTCTCTGCTTGGGATGCTGGAGAAATGTGATCTTTGCCAATCCTGGTATAAACAGATTTGACCCTACACTAATGCATGGATTGCAACCCATCAGATTTCATACTTGCATTTACAATACATGTAGAAATGTTACTTTTGGGAGGGGATGTTTCACATTATCTTTTCATGTAGCTTTCTTTTTCTCTCTCAAAAAAATGCAGATTAATGGAAACATGACGGTGGAAGTGGAATGGACTAGAAATAAGACTGATTTGCCCATTACCACCTGACTGTCTCCAGGCACTGTGGTCGTCTGCAAAGGATTTCTACACAGTGGGGTTGATGTGGCCAGCCTTCATGGTATGTTCACAGACATCTTTGTAGTACAGAGCTGGTCTGTCAATGTGCCTGGTGCAAGCAGCCAGCTCTTCATAGAGGAGGAAGATCCTGCATCTTGAATTCTGTGGACATACATGATCAAGCCAGCATAGAGACAGGATTGAAAACATGCTGGGAATGTGTGCTTGGCACCTGCAGTACCTTTGCAGGTAAGGAACACATTTAATGAGCAAGCATCCACACAAAAAACAAGACAAGAAGCAATGCCTCTCTAGAAGTTGCTTCTTGTGGAAGAAGATGCTCATTTAAAACATATGGGCTTCATTGAAATAATAACCATTCTAATTTACACTATGGATAAGGGAACGATCCAGGAAGACCAAGGGTCATTTTAATGACCATGAGCAATTTAGTTGTTTTGTTGTTTAGCCGTTTAGTCGTGTCCGACTCTTCGTGACCCCATGGACCAGAGCACACCAGGCACTCCTGTCTTCCACTGCCTCCCGCAGTTTGGCCAAACTCATGCTAGCAGCTTTGAGGACACTGTCCAACCATCTCGTCCACTGTCGTCCCCTTCTCCTTGTGCCCTCCATCTTTCCCAACATCAGGGTCCTCACCCCTAGCTCTAGTTCATTTATGAAAAAAGTTAAAAAGCCCAGGTCCCAATACTGATCCTTGGGGATTTCATTGGATCAAGGATGGGGAACATTCTTTTAACTTGAGGGCCACATTTCATTCTGGGCAACCTTCTGAGGGCCATCTGCTGATGGTGGGAACAGAAGCAAAGGTAGGCAGAGCATCCCATGCAAATGTTACCTTCATACATTTGGCTACTTTCCACATACATCCTCACACCATACGTCCTCTGCATACATCCTCCCCATATGTCCTCCATCCAAGCGAGCAAAAGGCATTATTAGAGTTTAGGGACACTTTTCAGCCAGGGGAAAATATTAAATGTGGTACATAGCAGGGCTGGTGAGGCATATGGCATAGAGAGAGGCTGTGTGGCTGTGGTGGGGTGTGTGATGTGTGGAGAATTTTGGGAGCCAGATTCAAAGGGCTGCATTTGGGCCCTGAGAATGAGGTTCCAGAGCCCTGTATTAAATTCTGAACAGAACGTTCTTACTGTTCTTAATTCATGCTCAGAACTAGAGGCTGTCCGCTCTCTAAAAGGAACACGCTGCTGACATATGTATAATATTTTTTTATGCAGACACTGCTCTTCCCATCCGATGGAAGCCTGTGTTCAGTAAAGTAGTACAGCAGTTGTTATTAGCAAATGGCTAAATGCACTAGTGACATCTGCTTGATATCTTACCCTCCAAGGAGTACAAACATCTATACACAAAAGTCTGCTGCTCAGCTTTACTGTCAACTTATCATCCAAGAGTTGTCACTTAGTGTGTATATCCTTGAAATGCCTATCCAGTAAGCACTAGCAATAACTTATACATTAAAATACCCACAACCATGTGTCACAGGAAAGAACAGATGCAGAAACTGAAGGGAGGGGGGCGGGGAGAGATTGCATCTTGAAAACAGAAGTTCTGAATCAACTAAGAAGCAAATAAGAAGTCCTTGAGCAGACCCTGATCTCCTTTTATTTTCTTAAATGCCAGGAATAGGAACCGTGCACTAAAGAGCCCCCAGTTGTTCAAAAAACTATTGATACAAGCTGCTTAAAATTGAACCAAGCCCATCTGTCTCAGGATGGGCCACTCCAGGGTTGGGGGATCTCTCACTATCCAGACCCTGGTTTATGCCCCCTACCCAGCTCAGGCCTCACTCCACACCCTCCATGAGGGTTTCAGGGTTATCCCTCTATCACATGAAATGTGAGGGACTGAACATGGGATCTTCGAGGTTTAAAACTTGCACTTAGCCATACAGCTATGTCCCATCCTGATACTTTATATTAATTTGGGTTGTAAGATGAACCTGAAAGGAGTTTTCTCTGTCCTCTGCTCATAAAAACATAAGAAGAGCCTGCTGGATCTTGCCGATGTCCCATCTAGTCCAGCATCCTGTTCCCACAGTGACTAATGACTGTGGTATGGAGGTTGATCTGAGGGAAAAGTTTTTGTTAGAAGGTCAGCAATTTCACAGTTGAATTCTTTGAGAAATCTCAGGTGGATGCCATGCAGACCCAGCCATTTGTCAGCTTTTATTTTGTCTGCTAGATCTAGAACTTGGTCTAGAGCCAGTGTGGTGTAGTGGTTAAGGGCGGTGGACTCGTAATCTGGGGAACCGGGTTCGCGTCTCCGCTCCTCCACATGCAGCTGCTGGGTGACCTTGGGCCAGTCACACTTCTCTGAAGTCTCTCAGCCCCACTCACCTCACAGAGTGTTTGTTGTGGGGGAGGAAGGGAAAGGAGATTCTTAGCCGCTTTGAGACTCCTTCGGGTAGTGATAAAGCAGGATATCAAATCCAAACTCTTCTTCTTCTCTTCTTCTCTCCTCACGACTGTTTGCCTCAGTTCTTTGGATTCCCTTCCTGCAAATGTTAGTGATCTTTCTCTTCCCAGTAGCCCCTCACACCCCACCCAACATTATTCAAAAAGGTGACCTGACACCCCAAAGAGGCTTTTCAGGGGACCCAGCTAATTGCAGGGGAGGAGGAAACGCCTTGACTTATTTTAGGAATCGAGTCATTATGTATAAATTATGATTTCTATGTGCAATCTACATTCGTTGAAAATAACTTGTTCCCACTAGAGACAATATAGTTGTGTGTGTAGCCAGCCATTTTCAGATAGCAGTTGACTAGGTAATTTTCTCAGCATGCGTGCGCGCTCTCTCTCTCTCTCTCTCTCTCTCTCTCTCTCTCTCTCTCTCACACACACACACACACACACACACACCATATCTCCAAATTTTAAATTTGGAGGAGGGCTGGCAGAGGGGTCAGTCAATATGTACTATCAAAAAGGGCCTGGTGCATACATGACAGCAGTGGAGGACAGAAATAGACAAATCAGTTTATTTCCATCCACTTTCACACACCCACATTTCTGGTCCATATCTGCATTAACCCACATTAAGAAAGAAAAAATGCACACCAAAACCACATTTATATTATTGTATTTATTCATCAGCTACATTTATAGCCTATCTTTGCATTGAAAAGAATGCCCAAGGAGTCAAAATTCACAACAGAAAATAACTAATTCACATAATGTAATAAACCCATATGAAAATAAAATAAGAGGAAATTAAGAGTCAGGAAAAATGGGGTCCAGTTAAAAGACACAATTAAATTAAAAATATATATAAAGTAGAAGCAAAAAAACAAACCTGCTCAACATTCCAAAGGCCTGTTTCAAGTGCTGGTTTGCTTTGTTGTGATGCAAACCTGTGTCCAACCCCCCTAGGTCAACACAGCATCTTCAATGTTTGATTGTGTTTTTAATATTCTGTTGGGAGCTGCCCAGAGTGGCTGGGCAAACGCAGCCAGATGAGCGGGGTATAAATAATAAATTATTATTAAATTATTATTAAATTATTGAATTATTATTATGCCATTGCAACTACAGCATCACTGAGTATTGGCCATCCATCATTGGCTTAAATATCTCCAACCCACCACCTCTCTAGGAAATCTGTTCCACTACTGTAGAGCTTTTACCATTGGGAAGTTTTTCCCTAATGAAATTATATTTCAGTTAATTTTTTATTTAACCTACATCTTGATGTATTTTTGAGGCACAGATGGGAGTGCAGGTTAATTTATAAGCAAATAAACAAACGTGCTGCATATCAAGAGAAACCTGGGCCTATTACAACACCTAATTCGAACACAAAATAGCTTGGAAAATGAATGAAAGTTCCATTGGCTCTTAGCCAATTAAGTTCTTTCACCACCAATTAATCAACTTAAACCTTAATTGATTGATCTTCAGACTGAAGGCTTGCAGCCTTACTTTTCAGTGGAGTCAATTCAACTACGAATTAAGGCTAATTAAGTGATGTATATACATGTGTGAACCAGCTGTTACTGAAGCTCATCAAGACAAAATATGAGAAATTTGCGTTCAGTGAACCTATACCAAGTCCTTTGATTGATTTTAGATTGTATTTCCAAATTCCATTTATTGATCAATATCAAAATTAATGAAAACAATGCGTGCCACTGTATTTGTCGCAACTACTGATTTTCAAAGGAAGTTGTTTTAGAGCTATGAATCTGTCACGTGCTTTAAAAGATTTGCAAAGTCCTTATATTTGAAAAGTAGAGCTACAACTCCATTTGAGAACCCTCATTTCATCAGACTTTTTATAATATCATTTGAAAGATTTAGGGTTCAATGTAAAGGGAAAATAAATTATACATGGGGGGAAATGTATATTGGCGGTGCATTTTATGAAATTTTTGAATACAACCTTCTCTGGCTGCATTAATCTTAGGAAATCTGAAGAAGTTCCACCTTTGCACCAGTCCTTATACTTCACTCTCACCACATGAGAAGTTTCTGTCTTAGAACTAAAACAAAAAAAGAATAAAAATCTTATTGAGAATATTGGTTTGTTTTTGTTTTTATAATGTATTCGTGTTTTTTATATTGTATTTTTATGTTGTGAACCACCCTAAGATTTATGGATGAAGGGTGGAATACAATGTAATAATAATAAAAAATAAATAAATAAAAATAAAATAAATCTCTTTGCTATCATCAAAGACCAGTATTAAAAAAAAAACCTTTATACAAAATAATATATAAAATACCACCAAACAAAACAAAATAGAGACTATAACAATAAAATTAATCGTAAATATCATACTATAAAACAGCAAGCATAGAGAACAAAATTATAAGTTTTAAAATATTATTCTCTGGTGAGGTTTACACAAAGCAGCACAATAATTATCCACCTGGAAGAGTAAAAAAGCATGAAATTAATCTGATCATCTCGGGAATTTTCATAGAATCATAGAGTTGGAAGAGACCACAAGGGCCATCGAGTCCCACCCCCTGCCAAGCAGGAAACACCATCAGAGCACTCCTGACATATGGTTTTATAGAACATGTTCAATAAAAATCTTACGCATACTGCAATAATTTTTTTTTTTAAAAAAGCAATGCATGAATTATTGATTCTACCTCCCCAGATTCACAGGGGCAAGAAAAGAGCTGAACATACTAGACTAGGTGTTCCTGGAGAGTGCTTTGGATCTACTTGGCTGTTTCTGTCTGTTAAACTTTAAAAACTATTTTGCCGTCACTGTGGCAAAGCAGTTGTAGAGCAGACACACAGTGGGGCCACCTCACTCAAATCAATGCCTTGCTGTAGAAAGACTTAGACTCCCCCAGGGTCCTTTGTCAGATCGAGGCCATAACAGACGTCAGGCCCCGGGATGCCTCAGCATGCGGACCTGAAGCGTGGGAAAAGGAAAGTATCAGGAGGCCAGCGCACTGGGCTGGATCTGCCTCCGAACTCAGCGAGCAAGAACATCTTGCGCAAGTCCTGGAAAGCAACATGAAGTTATTTGCTGCATCTCTAACCAGGCCCCAAGAGATCAGATTATGAAGTCATCTGCAATGGTCAAATATATTACTTGCAATTTCACCAAGGATGAATGATACTGAAAAATAATGATGATTACAATCAAGGAAGGTAATAAGACCAGCATTATGGAAAATTATGTTTAATTGTTCATAAAGGAGTGGTATTCATCCCCTCACTGATGGAGCATACACAATATGAATTAGTCTAATTTTTAATGTCACTTTCCAATACCCTTTAAAAGTTTTAGCCGGAGCTAACGATTGCTAGCAGAGGGAAGTGGCATACTGAACATCAGTCTAATAATAATAACAACAGCTACTTGAGCATCTAAGAGTTTGAGGGGGTTGAAAATATTTGTAGCAGCAATAGTTGGAATCAGAGAATCATAGAGTTGGAAGGGACCACGTGGATCAACCAACCCCCTGCAATGCAGGAATATTTCGCCTAGTGTACTGTGTGAGAGCCAGTGTGGTGTTGTGGTTAAGAGCAATAGACTCGTAATCTGGGGAACCGGGTTCGCTTCCTCTCTCCTCCACATGCAGCTGCTGGGTGACCTTGGGCTAGTCACACTTCTTTGAAGTCTCTCACTGAGAAGTCTCTCAGTGTTTGTTGTGGGGGAGGAAGGAAAAGGAGAATGTTAGCCACTTTGAGACTCCTTCGGGTAGTGATAAAGTGGGATATCAAATCCAAACTACTACTACTCCTCCTCCTCCTCCTCCTCCTCCTCCTCCTCCTCCTCCTCCTCCTCCTCCTCTTCTTCGTCTTCGTCTTCGTCTTCTTCTTCTTCTTCTAGTGTGAGGCTTGAACCCACAACTCTGAGATTAAGAGTCTCATATTCTACCAACTGAGCTTTCTTTCACCAGCAAATGCTCATGAGAGATATGTGTGACCATCTTCCAGGGCCAAATTAGATCATTTTGTTTTATAAAAGGAAATTGTATGTGTGTGGTATCAGGTTTGGAACGACACTGTACATAGCTGCAGTTTCTGGATCACCTTCAAAGGCAGCCCCACACACACATAGTGTAGGAATCAAACCTGGAAGTTACCGGAGAATAGAGTACTTAAACCAATTTACAGTGGTACCTCGGGTTAAGAACTTAATTCGTTCCGGAGGTCCGTTCTTAACCTGAAACTCTTCTTAACCTGAGGTACCACTTTAGCTAATGGGTCCAACCGCTGCCGCTGCACAATTTCTGTTCTCATCCTGAAGCAAATTTCTTAACCCAAGGTACTATTTCTGGGTTAGCGGAGTCTGTAACCTGAAGCATCTGTAACCCGAGGTACCACTGTATCCCTCTCCAGATGGTGGCATAGATAGACCACTACTGCACTCCATGATACTGACCCCACCTGCTCTTCAAGTGACAGTAGTGGTCTAGGAGAGAGTGACCCCCCCAACAAAAGGTGGTTGAACAGGTCAGAAGAACCACCTGCTAACAGCATCTCCATCTTGTCTGGACTGATTTTGTATCTGATCCATTATTGCAGTCAAGCATCAGCTTAGCACAGAGAAACAGAGCTGAGTTGTGTGTCACCCACAATGAGGCTCATCTCTTTGTTTATACAAGATGTTACTCATCTATTGTTGCCCACCTATCATATGCTGCTCATCTGTTGTTTCCTTTCTGAAAACAATGTTTTCAAAACTATTTTTTAGAAAAATATTTTTTTCTTAAACAGTGCTAGGCAGCCATGTGAGATGCTTTAAATGTACAGGCACAATCCTATATGCGTTGTTGTTGTTTAGTCGTTTAGTCGTGTCCGACTCTTTGTGACCCCATGGACCAGAGCACGCCAGGCACTCCTGTCTTCCACTGCCTCCCACAAAGTCATGCTGGTAGCTTCGAGAACACTATCCAGCCATCTCGTCCTCTGTCATCCCCTTCTCCTTGTGCCCTCCATCTTTCCCAACACCAGGGTCTTTTCCAGGGAGTCTTCTCTTCTCATGAGGTGGCCAAAGCATTGGAGCCTCAGCTTCAGGATCTGTCCTTCCAATGAGCACTCAGGCCTGATTTCCTTCAGAATGGATAGGTTTGATCTTCTTGCAGTCCATGGGACTCTCAAGAGTCTCCTCCAGCACCATAATTCAAAAGCATCCATTCTTCGGTGATCAGCCTTCTTTATGCTCCAGCTTTCACTTCCATACATCGCTACTGGGAAAACCATAGCTTTTACTATACAGACCTTTGTTGGCAAGGTGATGTCTCTGCTTTTTAAGATACTGTCTAGGTTTTTCATTGCTTTTCTCCCAAAATATGCGTTAGTGAGAAGTAAATTCCAGTGGGTACAGCCAGGCTTCCTTCCAAGTAATTGCGTGCAGGATCCCAGCGCACTGTCAACCAAGTAAAGTCAGACAAACCTCCAATGAAAATCAATTTAAGAAGAAAGTAAAATCCGAATAAGAGTCCAGACAACAGCAACAACAAAACAACCTTGATCCTATGCCTACAAGTCAGCAAACATATCTGTCAAGTGGTTGTTGTTTTTTCCCGAAGAAGAAGAAGAAGAAGAACAAGAAGAAGAATTTAATTACTTGTAGTCCGCCAATCTGACTGGGTTGCCCCAGCCACTCTAGGTGGCTTCCAACAGAGATAAAGAAAAATTCTATTCCACATTTTTAAAAAACAACAACAAGAAGATAACTGTTCCATTTGCAGGTTTCTGGGTGTGGGCACCCTATTTTTAAATGGTAAACATCAAAACAAATATGTTATGGGGGGACCCAAAGCCACCAGCTTACAGGCAACATTCACACCCCATGTGTCCCAATATTTTAATGCTTGGGCATTCATCAGCTGAACAATCCCTAACTTGAAAATCAAGACAAACAAATTGCCACCATGTCAGACTCACTTAAATGTGCCATAGGTGAAAACAGTAATCTATGAGCAAGGGGTTCCTGAGTCAAGGGAATTCTGTAGAGACGGTTATGACTTGTGGTGGTAAGAAGTGTGAGCTTCAGAAGAGTGTTTTGCTTATTGTAAACAGCTCATGATTACGTTGCCTTTTAAAGGGTCCCCAGAGCCAACGTTTGCCGAGCAACCCATAACATCTTGCTCATTTGATTCCAGTTAAGCTGGAAGTTCAAGGGGAGACAAGACATTTAATTATGTTGCCACTGTCCTCCACTGAAAAGCCTGGAGGTGACTTTGCTGGAGTGAACGGCTTATGAAAATAAAAAATCATTTTACAAGAGATTTCAGATGCTGTTTTTCATACACTCTCCGGCTAATATTCAGCCAAAGGAGGAGGCACCATCTGTCCCGAATCTCATCTGCAGTATTTGTAGACCACCCATTGTAACATCTCCTTTTACTAATTTGAGAAATGGGTGCACTTATGCATCTGTTCACCTTGACACCTCAACGCGCCTCTAAGAGAAATGGACAAAGACCCATTTAGACACTTGCGAGTCCTTCATAGAGAGCAAGAGCCCCATCTCTATAGGCTCATGGAAGTTACAGCATATGGATCAGTGGGAGTATGGTGACAGGGACCATTTCTTGGCAGGCATTTGCATGCTGAAGTGCCTGAAAACATGCTGCAGCATCCAAGCAAATCACCATGGAAATCAATTTGATTGCATAGACTCACCTGTTAACTTTTTCTACCTGGCTGCATTCACAGCTCTGGTCCACATGATACCTCACATGATGCCTCAACCAAGGTAACTCTACTCAACCAAGGTAATTCTACTCAAGCATGTTCATAGTCTGGACTTCTATTTACCAGCATAAGCTGCAGAACAGCCTTCTCCAACCTAGTGCCCTCTGGATACTTAAACTACAGCTCCCAGAATCCCTGGCTATTGGTTCGGTTGGCTGGTGCTGATGGAAGTTGTAGTCTAAAATATCTGGAGGGCAACTGATTAGGGAAGACTGTGTTTGAGCAACGTTTTGGAAGACAAAAGCCAAATGTTTTGACATTTATTTTTAAAAAAATGTTTGTGTGCAAACCTCACTAGCAGAGATTGCTATTGATGCATGTTTCTGAACTCCCTTCTGCCAAATATGTGTGTTTATTGACATCATTTTGCAGACAGTGCTTCAAATCTCTTGACAGAACTATGTGCATACATAGTCTTGTGAGGATAGGAATCAGCAGTAGTAAAAGATATCCCCCAAAAAGTGTACATAAACTGCATCAGAAAATTTAACATACATTCAATATATGTTGAAATATAAGATTTTTTACATTAGCATGTGTTGGGTCTCGCTTCTGGATTAAGCTGGAGGAGGAGGATAACATTTTAAAAAAAAATTCCTTGTGAAGATTACAGTTTATGCTTAAATACTCCCAGAGCATTTTGCTCTTCCGACAATGGACAAAAGCAAATATATCTGCTCCCTGTGTAGTTCAAGATCTTAATGCTGAACGATCATTGAATAAATGTGCAATCAATTCTGTCCCTTTAGTGTGAACTTTAAATGTTCCAACACATTTAGGAATCTCTTCTTTACTCAGTGCACTCATGTAATGGACAATAATAGTACTGGAAAAACCCGTGTTCTTGTATCAAGGGAAGAATTGCCATCTTTATGTTTTAACTTTTTAAAAGTAAAAATGATAGGGGCTCTTTTCCACAGGACCCAGCTTGGGATTTCACTATTCTACAATTCGGCAACGGTATTGAAATGAATTGTGCATTTATCATGTTGGAAATGCAGCCTGTTCGAAAGTATTTCACTTTCTGGGTGAACTCTTGGGAAATTATTTCAACAGACAAGTCATTACTGTTCTGGAGAAAACTGACTTTGTTATCTCTGTTGGGTTTTAAAAATTGTGGTTCAATAGGAGACTGTTTCCATCTTTTGTAGCGAGAGGTTCCAATCTTTAACGTGTAATTAGTTAAGCCTTTTCTCTGATAAACCTTGAAGCCCAAAAAGGTTACTGATGCAGATAGCTTGATGTGATCTGCTCCTGCTGAGCAAAAATGATGCTTTCCCTGCAATGAAGTGAATTTTCAAAATGAATGATCATGCTGGCATCTCCTATGCAAATATTCTGCTGGGACATTAAGAGAAAATGAAACAATATACTGCAAGTGGCTCAAAACCATTTAATGGTGCTTTTTATTAATTTATCTCTTATGAATCTCTTTTGACAAAAAGATATTTTTTTTTAAATGTAGAAATGTTTCAATACAAAATCTGAACAGTGTTCACAGCACTGATGGGCAGGTGGAACCCACCAATGGAGGCGTCAGTTTAAGAGTTTCCTTTGGTTTGTGGTTCCCCCACTGCGAGAAGCGAAATTACAGGGAACCAGGCAGAGGGCCTTCTCAGTAGTGGCGCCTGCCCTGTGGAACGCCCTCCCATCAGATGTCAAGGAAATAAACAACTATCTGACTTATAGAAGACAACTGAAGGCACCCCTCATTAGGGAAGCTTTTAATACTGGATGAATCATTGTATTTTAATATTCTGCTAGAAGCCATCCAGAGTGACTGGGGAAACAAACCCAGCCAGATGGGTGGGTGGGGTATAATTTTTTAAAAATTATTATTATTATTATTATTATTATTATTATTATTATTATTATTCCAATGGGATGTACTGGGCAGATCTTTCCCTCCTGAAACAGTATTTATATGTTCCATTTATATCCTGCCTCTCCTCCAAGATGCTCAATGAATATGCAGTCTTCATCTATGTTTATGCTTGTAACAACCTTGTGACGTAAACTAGCCTGAGAGAGAGTGAATGAACCAATGTCATCCAGCGAGTTTCATGGATGAATGGGGATATGAACTCTCCAATCTTTGTCAGAGATGGGGAACCTGACGTCCTTGATAAATTGCTGTACTAAGTGGGAACACAGGAACCTGCCTTCTCCAGATATTGGCTGCAGTTCTACCAGATTTCAAAAAGGGTTCTCTCACAGCTCTCCCTGGAGGACTGAACCTGGGAAATTTTGTGTGCAAAATAGACACTCCACCATTGAGCTAGAGCTTTTCCAGTGGTGACCTGGATTAGGACCCTGATGTGGGGATTAGGCCCCTGTACCTGCGATGGAATATCAACAACCTCATATATGCAGATGACACAACCTTGATGGCAGAAAGTGAGGAGGAATTAAAGAATCTTTTAATGAGGGTGAAAGAGGAGAGCGCAAAATACGGTCTGAAGCTCAACATCAAAAAAACAAAGATCATGGCCACTGGTCCCATCACCTCCTAGCAAATAGAAGGGGAAGAAATGGAGGCAGTGAGAGATTTTACTTTCTTGGGCTCAGACATCAGACATTCAGCTTCCAAAAATAGTTCGCAAACCAGAACAGTCACTTCTGGGTTTGCGATGTTTGGGAGCCAAAACGTTTGAGAACTAAGCTGTTCAAAAACAAAGGTATGACTGTATGTGTCAAATATCATATCTGGATTGACACTTAATGATACTTCCTTATTGATTGATTGATTGATTACATTTGCATACCTCCCTTTATCCAAAGATCACAGGGCAGTTCACAACATAAAAATGCAAAATGAGGAAACACAATACATAACAAAAAAACACAAAATAAATAAATAAAATAAACCAATAATGCCCCTCCCACAAGCACATTTAAAAGCCCCCCTGAGAAATTGTGACCTAGAAGGTTGCCTGCTTCACTTCTTGAACATCTCATTACAAAACTAGGATTGTGGAATTCATGATCTAATCAGAGAATGGTTATGATATGATATTCAGCAACAAATGCTGCTTCTTCTATGTGGTTTTTAATGTTTAATTTTTCCAAAGCATGATGCATCATAGTGGTTTAATGTTTCACTACTTATATACTGTGTCTCTCCTTGCTGAAGTGGAATGAAATGCAGAGCACGTGAAAATTTAGAGCAAACCGTTCAAACAAAAGGTTACTGAAGTTCTTTGCTATAATTACAGGAATAATAAAATGATAACACTCTTTGGAAGGTTTATTCAATAAGCCAAGATAAAGGTTATCGACCCCTGAGCTTCTGGGATAAGTAGCTGTATCCTAATTTTGAAATTTCTAGACATTAAACTTGGCAAAGAGGGAAGCATCAGTATGTAGCAGGCTTTTTTGGTTTAGCTGTCCCTAACCTTGAAAGTCATGCCAATAAAATGTGTTGACTGGCTGGCGTTTTGCAATTTAACACCAAACCTCAGCCGCATTCAGAGTTCACTAGTGCATTATCTTCAATATTACAGCTGCCTGATTACAGTCCAAACAACCTACGCTGGCAGTTTAAAACCTGCAGAACTTTCGCTACGAAAAAAGAGATTATGGAGGAGGAGGAGGAGGAGGAGGAAGAACTCATTGGCTTTCACTTGATAAAACAGCTTCCCAAAGTTTTATGCATGAATCATAGATATTCACATATAGCCTTTAGGTCAGGGGTGAGGGATATGTGGCTATTTGGAAGCTTTTGGCTTCCCATCGGCTTGGTGGACTTGAGTCCATGGGAGCAAAAGTTCAAAACAAAACAAAAAATCAGAAGGGCCACAGGTTCCCCAGCATTGCTTAGGTGCTCCGCTGCCTTGGAAGATTTATACAACTACTATATAAGTTGGTATTAGGCCTGGTTCTCACATGAGCATTGTTCTGCCTTTATGCTACTTTTAATGCAGAAACAACATGGGAGAGTCAGGTTCAGATGGCAAGAGTTCTCTAGCTCTGCTGCCACTGGTTCCTGACCTAACATCCCATCATGTCATATCCATGTTACTTCTATGTTCATACTAGTGCTGACCTTAAACCTGTCTTCCGGTTTCTCAAACATTTTCTTCCCTGCCAAAAATGGGTCTGTTTCACTTCCTCATTCTCAGGCCATTTTAGAATTTCTTTAGTATTTTGGTGGGTGCGGAGCTGACCTTAGCTTATCATTGTAAAGTGGCCAAGGGGGACTTGTATCGCCACTAAACGTTTATCCAGCATTTTGCAGCCTCCCTGGCTGCCCACACTTCCTGATCTGAAAAAGCCCCATGGAAGGAGTTACCTTCTCATGCCTTACCCTGGGCTTTAACTGAAGCACAGGAACCTGGGAAGGCTACATACAAAGGCCTACATACAAAGTACATACAAGTACAATAGCTGCACTTGTTGATTTTGTGGGGTTTTTTTTTAAATAAAGGGAACCAGTGCTTTTCTTCTAGAAAAAGAAAGTGTTGGTATTGCGTACCCTTGAGTACCCAGGGGTGTGTGGGGAGCACTAAAGGGAACCATTTTCTTTTTTAAAAGGCCCAGACTTAAATAAAAATACTTCTCTCCCTGGCTTCCAGTACGTCCAGGAAAGTCAAGATGGATACAGTTCCCTTAACAAGCTTCCAAGATTTGGTTGGTTTGTGTACGTTGTTTTAAATATATGGTATCTACACAGCCTTATCTTATGTATTTCTTCTGTTTTGTTTATTTTTATGTTGGCTACCTTGAGTTATGGCTGATCCTATAATAGGCAGAATGAGGCAATCAGGAGGCAGATATTGTGGGGAGTAGCACCAGCAGCACTGTAGGCCACCCTTCTTCTGCTCGAGACCAAAGTCTGTCATAGAGCCTGTCCTTCTCCTGCTAAACTAGCCTGCTGCCCTCAGGTGCAGAGAAGGATTTTGCCCCATTTGCCACTGTTGGAGTAAAATTCAACTGCCAGTCCAGCTGTCTATTGTAAATAGACTGGGGGTGCCATTTGTCCTTCATCCCTGCCTTGAGTGGTTCAGTTGGATCTATAGGGATTGCAAAAGATGCAACTATCTTGAATAAATGAATAAGCAGGCACAATACATTGTTCGGTGCTGCAGAAATAAGAGGAACAGGTAAAGAAGGCACCAAAAAGACCCTTCAGAAGAGGAGTAACTTTAAAAGCAGGGGGAAATGAAGGAACAAGGCAAAACCAATAATGAGTGAGGTTTACCATTGTCCATTCTGAGTAGTCTATTCCAAATAAAACCATAGTACTAAAAAGAAATCCTTGTTTGTTAATGGTATTCTGCTGCTATATCTAACCAATATCTATCACTTTTCTTTTCTCATTAGTATCGGCAGGTGGGAAACTCTGGATCAAAAACCTTGGACCAGGCAAAGTTCTGACAGGATGGCACCCTTTTCTCAGCGTTTATTTTCTTTTAGATGCACCAAACCTCTAAATGTTTGAGAAGTGTAATTTAGACAGAGGCTCTGAACTTTGCCTTTTTACCGTCCTTCTCTATTTTAGTTTGCATCTCAAGAAACTTAAAAAAAAAGTTATCAGCCTGAATTTGTGTTATGATGCTGTTTACGAGCTGTCACTCAGCAGGAGCTGAGGCAAACCAACCCCTCAAAGCTTACAAGCTTTCTGATTTTTCGCCTGGTGGGATTCCTTTCTAGCAAAAGCAATGTGCCTACTGGGTATACCACAAAGGAGTGAATTGTAAAAATATATAATAAGAAGAATGTTTGCACCACTGAACCAAAGGAACATTTGAATTCTTACAAGCACAAGAGCTGAAGGAGTTACCAAAATAAAAAAGGTCACATTTAGAACAAGATCAGTGCACTACTGATTTGTTTTTATGGTTCCTTGTGTGAGAGGAAAAAGAAGCAATGGGTGGGGAGAACTAGCATAAATGTTGTCAGTTGCCTTACAACAGTGATAACCAGAAAGTTGCTATGATGTAACAGAGGGGTAGGGAAACTTTTCTAGCCTGTGGGTCACAGAAGAATTTAAGAACATAAGAAAAGCCTGCTGCATCAGACCAGTGACCCATCTGGCCCATGGTCCTGTTCTCACTATGGCCAGCTAGATGCCTAGAGGAAGAAGAAGAAGAAGAGTTTGGATTTGATATCCCACCTTTCACTCCCTTTAAGGAGTCTCAAAGCGGCTAACATTCCCCTTTCCCTTCCTCCCCCACAACAAACACTCTGTGAGGTGAGTGGGGCTGAGAGACTTCAAAGAAGTGTGACTGGCCCAAGGTCACCCAGAGGCTGCATGTGGAGGAGTGGAGACGCGAACCCGGTTACCCAGATTACGAGACTCTTAACCACTACACCACACTGGCTCTCAAAAGGATGCTCAAAAGCAGGACCTTTTCTCCTGCAATTTCCAGCAACTGGTACCTAAAAGCACAGAAGATCTGGTTAGTGGTTGCTGATTTCCTCAACCTTTATGAATCTGTCTAATGCTTTTTTAAAAAGCCATCCAAGTTGTTGGCCATCACTCCTTCTATGCAAGCTAATTCCATGTGTTGTGTGAATAACTATTTTCTTTTGTCTGTGCTGAATCTTCTAACATTCATCATCCTTGGATGATGTTCTCCTGCATAGAAAAGGAATAAAAAAAAAATCTTTTTTGTTTTGTCCATACAATGCAAACACTTCAATTGTGTCACCTCTCTTATTCATCTTTTCCAGGTTTTTGTTTTGTTTTGTTTTTTGTTTTTTTTGCCCCAGCCAGAACTCACCAGATCTCAGTTCTGGCACCTCTCAGGTAGGTATAAAAGAACAAGGAAGGTGTTCATGGTGAGTTCCGGCAACTCTTTTTCTAGAGAAATAGCACTGCTAAGCTTACTCAGTCTTTGGTGAGGTAATTGTTGAACAGTTTTCACAGTCCAAGTACACCGTGTCTGCTGGCTCACATCTGTCTATAGCCTTGTTGACACTCAGTGCAAATCTCCTTAATGTACATAATTCAGACAGGTTGAGAAATTCAACAATTTTGACTTTATTACATGTCATTTTCCCCCCAAGGACCTTTTGGGGGAGGGTGTTGTTACTCATGTGGCCCGCACAACAGCCTTGTGAGGTGGTTTACTGAAGAAGTTGCCTATCCCTGGCTTGGCTGCTTTTCTTCTGATTTCTTATTTAGCATTGTTCAGAATTTTTTAACAAGTACTTCTCTAGTGGCAATCAACCAAAATCACTATGTAAAAGCAGAAGCTGGCCCAGGAGAATTTTAATTTATGTTTGCACTTTTTTAATGTGGGCGTCATCTCCTACTCAGTGATCTGGTTAATAATCCTTTTGTTCTGCAATTCTAAAACACATTAACTTCTGTCTTACAAAATGTGAGACATAAAGGATTTATGCAGGAAGCATCGGGAACATGAAGGGTCACCCCAGCCTTATGCCACCTGTAGATTTCCCTGTGGCAAAGAATTTCCCCAGCTATCTAATTAAGACAAATTTCTGACTGGTCCCCCCTGCCCTACTCCCAGCAAAGTGGAACAGAGCGACAGAGGAAGGCCAAGGAACTCCAGGTGAACCAAACTATATGTGAGGTCAACACTGAGAGCAATTCAGATGCATTAGCCATTTCTGAAGAGTGAATTCACAGCCGATACAGATGGCGCCAGCATGAACGTTTCTCCCCACTTCGCAAATCTCACACAGCCCTGGTAGAATTAACGACAGGTAAGTTGGAGCGATGCCAGCCTATCTTCCCTGCATTTACTAGACAGATTAAACTGCATGCATTCCAAACAGATCTGCCGATGCTCTCAAAAGGCAAGGGGCCAAAAGGTAGAGAGACATTACTATTCCGGACAAGAGAGGATCAAAAACAGGTGTGTGTGTGTGTGTGTGTGTGTGTGTGTGAGAGAGAGAGAGAGAGAGAGAGAGAGAGAGAGAGAGAGAGAGAGAGAGAGAGAGAGACGGGGAGGGTTCTGAAGATGGGGCAGGGAAATGAAGTTGTGCAAGTGCTTGGGTTCCAGGTGCATTTTCAGAAATTCTCTTTATCGGGGAAATTTCCTTCACTACTTCTTGAAACAATTGGTTTGGCCAGCTTTCCCTGCAACTCAGTTAAGTCTGTGCAGGTTGTAAGAGACGTTGCCCCTAACAACTTTCAAGAATCATTGAAAGAAATTCCCTTCATAAAAAGGATCTCTTGAAATACATCCAGGAAATGTTAACATGGAAAGGCAATCCAGCCATGCTTATGTGTGGTTTCACTGTTCTGTAAACTACGGGGGATTGTAAACAAGACTCTGGTGCTGGGGTCAAGTTACTTTGCGCCTTGTGGGGCCTTGACCACTTGCAGGTCGAAGGAACTGTAGGTCTGATCATCTCAGCTTTGTTGTAGCATCACATTATTGTAGGTGGCTGGAGGAATATTATTATTATTATTATTATTATTATTATTATTATTATTATTATTATTATTATTAATTTATTTATACCCCGACCATCTTGTTGGGCTTCCGCAGCCACTCTGGGCGGCTTCCAAAAAAATATTAAAATATTGTAATACATCAAACATTAAATTACACCCCTCTGTGGAATATAGCATCATATGGCAGGATAGTGTCCTCAACAAAGCGTGTTCTCCTTCATGGAGAGCACGTGTTGCGGTGGGGTCTGCTGAGCCACCCCTCTGTTACCAGGCAGGGTCTCTAAAGATGGCCTGGGGCAGTGATTGGTTCACTGGGTTGCTGGGGTAAAAGTTATGTTGCAATTTGGGTGGGAGGGGTAAAATGTTTAAATACTCTGCACGCAGCCTGGAACTTTCTCTTTGCTGTGTGCAACGGATCACCCGCCCACCCGCCCTTGAGTAAGGGGTTGTTGCATTGACCTTGCTATGCCTGTCATGGGGTCGTTTGCCATTGGGGCAGGGGCTTGGTAGGAATTTTGTCCATCTGGCTGATTGGCTGGGCCATTTGGTTTTTGCCTACTGCGTAGCAAATCGTCACAACTTGTAAGGTTGCGGTTAGGCATTGGCTATAAATTGGTGGAGGAGGGGTTAGGATAGGCTGGGCCTGCCCCTCCATGGTTGCTGCGGAAACGGAATTCCGTTAAAGGAATCCTGGGGCTTGCCATCTTTTCGTCCAATCCCTGGAATGGGACTAGGGCCGGCAAGCCTTCGAGGAGCATGCAGATGAGAATTGAGGGTCTGTGACTCAGCTCCGTTTCTCCCCAACTTGCTTTCCCCCGCACTGTCTTTCGGTGGTGCCCGGAAGTCAGTTCTGTCCCCAGGTGGGGGGACAGATAGTCTTAACCAATGCCTAAACAACCACTCACGGTTTTGCATTTAAATAAAGTTGTGGCCAAAATTATGCCAAAAACCTTAAACAAAAATTAAGTGTGCGTTGTGAGTTATTTGGGGGGGTGGCTTGGGGACCTCGACACGCAAAGATATGCTCTCCCAAGCTCACATTCCCAGCATGTTTGCACTTGTCTCAGTGATGTCTATGCTGCTTTGGTCATGTCCACAGAATGGAAGATGGCAGGATCCCCAAGGACATCCTCTCTAGGGAGCTGGCTTCAGCTACTAGATCCATTGGCAGACCAACTCTGTGTTACAGTTACACAGATGTCTGCTAATGTGACATGAAGGCTGGCAATATTAACCCCGCCATGGGGGAATCCCTTGCAGACAACCAGAAGTATCTGGAGACAGGCAGTCATGTCATGCATCCATAGGATGAATGATCCCTGGGAGGAGTGCAGGAAGAAGAAATTCCATCCTACACCTGTATCAGCGCAACCAAATCCCTTTGTCTGCCCCAGCTGAAAGTAAAAGTATGTCTCCCATATTGGTCTCTACAGTGCTGTAGAGCAGGCACTGTAACTTTCCAACAATTGGAGTTCACTATCGAAGGCACACTCTCCCAAGACAAACAGGTGTCGTATAACCCACATTCTTAACCCCAATTGACCCCTGAAGGGGTTAAGACCATAGAGTAAGCTGTCCTGCCAGGCTTAAATAGGTCACTCCCCCTCCCCCCAAGGGAGGGAGGGCTACCAAACTCTTTGTTCTCCCAGCATCTTTCCACCATGTGAAACCTTCCAGAAGGATGTCTGACCAAGCCACCTTTATGTTTCTATACAAATAATTCAGAAACTCTTACCATTTTTGAAACTAAGTTGTAGTGCCTGTCTTTTCTTGTTACTGTATGGAGAGGCATAGAAGAGTTTGTACATAAACCATTTTTAACTTATCAAATGTGTCATCTTTTTCTATGCTAAGGGAAGTAGGTAACTTTGGAAGTGACTTAGAAGGGGGCATTTTAAAGCTCTAATATCCTATATTTCCACGCTTTGCTGCATGTTTTGTGATTTAAAATCTCTGCTGAGGCGCCAAACCTGGGTGTAGGCGTGCAAGGAATTCTCCTTTATTCTTTAACCAAATTTCCAAAACCCTCAACTCTCAATTCAGCAGCAAACAGGTGATGCAAAGTGCCAGTAAATTCCTACCCAGCCCTGCAAAGCTGAATACTCTGCCTTGATTCCTCAGACTGAGAAATTTGTCAGTCAGATGCACACAGACAGCCTCTGCTTGCTGGACTAACCTACTTAAACCATTTGCTACTCTCTAGCCATGACACACTGGAATGCTGGTTTGATGCATATCAATACGCATGGTTGAAAATTAGTTGTGAGAATGTGCTCTTGCAACCCTAGCTTCAATACATCCATCACTGTTCTCTTGCTCTGTTTTGGACCACGCTAAAACTGATTCCAAGCACTTACCCCAGAATCACAATAGTTTCTTGTTTATTAGAAAACGACAATGGAAACCATTGCTCATGTTTACAGGAACAGATTAGTGAATGCTCGCTTTTGCAATCATTCATGATAATCAAAATTCTTATAGGGCTTTGGAGATTTCTTTCCGGAAATTACTGTATTTCGGATTTGCACATTCTGTTGTCTTGGCTTTATTTCCACCCAACTCTAAACTTTAAGGTTTTTATTTTTTATTTTTAAGAAAGTCTTTTTCATCCACAAGCCATTAAAAGGTGATTTTAGATGTGCATCCTCTGGAAAGTACTGGGGGGTGGGGGGGGAGAGAGAGACACCCGTGCTATACATAACAATGCTTGATTCTTTGACCTTGTGTTAATTCATATTGTAAGATTACTTATGGGATTAAAACTATGCCTCAGCAACTTCAGCTGCCGCCTTATGCACATTTATCCAAGAGTAAGTAACACTGAGCTCCCTGGAATTAATGCCTGTGCAAACATGAATGGGATCGGTACTGCATGCATTTGTAGTTAGCTGGCATTCTGCTTCCATCTATATAAACCAAGTAAAGAACCTTTATTTTGCAATGGGATGTAGCTCAGTGGTAGAGCAACTTCTTTGCATGCAGAAAATCCCAGATTCAATCCTTGGCATCTCCAGATAGGGCTGCACTTATGGAACAAGCAAGGCCCTCTTGGAATGTAATGCTATGAACCCCTCCATCGTAGGTGGAGATTGGGTGGTATGCAACAAATGTATAAGGAACTCAGCCTACACTCAGGTAGGACCCTGGCAGAGACACATGCCCGACTGGCATCTTCTCTTCCTCCTGGTCGATCTTTCGGGAGCTTCATTAGCTTTCTTCAGCCCGAACATCACAGCGACCGATGCCAACAGACATCAGCACACTTAGGGATCTGCAGAGTCTGCGCAGGGACGTACAGAGCACTGCATCATGGCTCCCTTTCTCTCTAGCATCAGACAGCAAAGAGAATGAACAAAGGACAATAGTCCCACTTCACAGAACATAGTAACACAAACATCCTGTCTCCATGACTTCCCAACCTGTGGAGTCAAAACATACACCATCATGTGATAGACAACAATCCCCTGACTACAATCACGGAGCAGGAATTCTAACATAAGCCTCACATGGCAGTAGTATCTAGATGCTGCTACTACACTCTCTTTTCCTACATTGCTGCTATGCACAAAATCAGACCAGTTCTTAGGCAAAGGAACCCATTCTTTCTGCTGTAATATAGCAGCAGCCATGGGATCTGAAGAGAGGCGTGGAAGGAATCTCTTTGGTGTGAACTCAAGACTCCAGGTTCACAGAAACACTCTTCAGAGTAAAACTGAAGTATTTTTTTTTTTTATCCTGACTCCGAAAGGGTTGCCACTACTGGCTTAAAAAAAAGGAGCACTTCTCCAACTAAATAAATGAAATTTGTTCCGATTTGGCAGCCTCTTTCAGTGAGCAGATGATAAAGTAAAATGAATTGAACGTGTGCAAGGATACTTATTCCTTTTCTCTGCCGGCAGAGTGTGCATTTACAATTGACAAGTGTGCTTTTAGAATTGTCAGGAGGCTGTTGCAAGAGATTTTTGTGATAATCAGGCAATTATTGTTTCAGCTGTTGAAACCATATTAAAAAATGGGAGACCGAGAGAGAGAAATTACTCACAGATTTGAGGGACTGTATTCCTTGGAATTGTCAGACAATGTGTTGAGGATTTTCTTACAAACTGACATTGTTCAGAGGAAACAGAAGCAAATCATGTTTTGGTTTATTGAATCGTGTCACAATTCACGATTTGGCTGCCTATGGTGTCGCTGCAGAGTCATCGAAATCCCAAAACACTTTTCTGAAGAGCAAAAAATGCTTTGCTTTAGAGTAATCTGCTATTTCAACATTAAGCAGTAGCAGACAGTGGGGCTATATAGGTGGGACCTTGCTGCTCTCATGTCTTCCCAATACTGCATTGCTTCCACTTACTGAAGCTGTGGGGAGGTCAGTATGGTGCAGGCACAATGACCAAGCCAATCTAAGACTCCAGATGCTGCGTCAATACCAAGTCAAGCTCTCCACTGCCCTATCCCTGTCAGTACGCAGCAAAGAGGTATGTCATTGGGAAGATAGGAGAGTAATGCAGCCCACTGGCTGCTACAGCCTATAAGGTAATACTGTACTGAGAATTAACAAGTGGCTAGAGAGCTGTACCAGGTTTCTCGAGTCTGGCTTCAGCTAAGCACCTTTCCTCTCTCTTTGCCTCAGCCCCTCATCTGTGAAATGGGAGCAATAGTGATGAACCTTGCAGAATTCATCTTGTAGGCTTCTTTCATATGAAAATTGTCAAATAGCTTGTTGGTGTAGTTCATATGTGCTTGTGCACATTTGTATGAAATACAATGTGCCCACAATTGATTCAGTTTATGAACTTCATTGCAAACGGAACCAGGCTGAAATGCTGCTGGCCTTTGAAATTTGCACTTTTTGAAATTTCACGATGCAGTTCTCCAACATCCAAAATATGTATAAAATGTGCGTAGGAATGTATATATTAGTGAACATGGTGTACAAATATGCTTGCAAAACTGTGTGTATTAAGTAAAATCATTTTTTAAAAAATGCATACATTGGAAGAAACACGCACTAAGATGCAGCTGAATGTTCATGAGAACTTGGAGAAAAATTCGCAAACTGATGCAGAACTGAATTTAGTATTGGAAAAATAAGAACATGAGAGAAACAAACTGACAGATTAATTTATCATTCAGGTACACATATTGCTCATATGGGTGATCAAGGAGTTTATTAGGTCTGTGGTCATTACAAGGAATTAACAAAACATAAAGTATTTGCTTAGTCCCACTCATCAAGTTGGAGTGTTTAATTTCTGTAAAATAATTTCCTCACTATATTGTGTTGCAGAAACAGCAGAAGCAATCTGAGGGCTTAACTGGGAACTTGTTTCAAAGCTGTCCAGAAAATCCAGGACAAAATCTCAGGTTGGTGAAAAACTAAGAAAAGAACAGCAACAACTGTAACAATGAAAGTCTCAGCCTGTCTTTGAGGCCTAACTCACTCCTGAGTCGTTGAGATGATGAAACAGTACCAGCTGCTATCTGAAAGAAGCGCAGATATTACTGCTGCAAAAAGGGATGTGGGTGGTGCTGTGATCTAAACCATTGAACCTCTTGGGCTTGCCAATCTGAAGGTTCATGGTTTGAATCCGCTGGTGGTGGTAACCTCCCGTTGCTCTGTCCCAGCTTCTGCCAACCTAGCAGTTTGAAAACAAACCAGCATGAGTAGATACATGGATACCACTGTGGCAGGAAGGTAAACGGTGTTTCCGTACAATCTGGCTTCCATTCCATTCCATTGTGCCAGAAGCGGTTTAGTCATGCTGGCCATATGACCCAGAAAGCTGTCTGTGGACAAATGCCAACTCCCTCAGCCTGAAGTGAGATGAGTGCCACACCCCATAGTCACCTTTGACTGGACTTAACCGTCCAGGGGTCATTTAGGTAAAGGGACCCCTGACCATTAGGTCCAGTTGTGGCCGACTCTGGTGTTGCAGTGCTCATCTCGCTTTATTGGCCGAGGGAACTGGCGTACAGCTTCCAGGTCATGTGGCCAGCATGACTAAGCCACTTCTGGCGAACCAGAGCAGTGCACGGAAATGCCATTTTCCTTCCTGCTGGAGTGGTACCTATTTATCTACTTGCACTTGACATACTTTCGAACTGCTAGTTTGGCAGGAGGAGGGACCGAGCAACGGGAGCTCACCCCGTCGCAGGGATTCAAACCGCCGACCTTCTGATCGGCAAATCCTAGGCTCTGTGGTTTAACCCACAGCGCCACCCGCATCCCATCAGGGGTCATTTACCTTTTACTGCAGCAAAACCTCTTGGTGTGAAATCTGCTGGTGTAAAGCTTCCCTCAATCAAATAAATGAAGAAAGACTCACGACTGAGCTTATGTTTAAAAAATGTCAAAGAACATGTCAGGTCTCTTCTTGCTTCTGCTCCCAGGGGTCTTCAGAATCCCAGGTGATCTCTTGTTCTCAGAGAACCCTCTGGTAGGGAACATCCTCAAAAAGTTCAGTCACTCCTTTTCACCCCAGGACTCTGCTTTGTTTGTTTTGCTTTACATGCAGTGTTATCTCCCCTGACTGCCTTTTCGCTCTTGTTCCTCTTTCTCAGTCTTGCATTTGCTTCTTCCTCTGACTTCTCTTATGGTTTCTTCTCCTGACTCCCCTTGTGCTGTCTTCTCTCTTGCCTATTTTTCTCACCAGTCTCCCTCCCTGTCTTGCCACTAGGACTGACAGCTACAAGTCCTTACATCATGTTTCTTTTCCTCTCCAAATTTCCCTCACTGGGACAGCATTAACTCCATTTATATCCTGGCTCTTTCCCCTCCATCACCCTCTCCTGCAAATCTCTCTTTGGCCTTCAGACAATCCTGCTGACATCAACTGAAGGGCAGGTGGGTGTTATTATGTGGGAAATGGCCTCACAAGCCATGTCAGACTACCTGGTGGTTCAAGGCCCACAGCTCAGAGGTTCCTCATTCCTGCACCAGTGAATGCTCACTGCATTGGGTCACTTATTATTGCTTTTCAAGCAGCATGTGAATACTCAGCATCTTCAAAATGTAGAATACAGACCTGGAAATAATTCTTAAGTTCCCTTTCCTATTAGTATTGACTGACTACATGTAACTGGGGAAAGCAATGCACTTGGCAGTCCTCTGAACCTGAAAGAAAACCATTACAATTCAATTAAAAATTGAATATATATTTTTTGTTTCTTTGCTGGAGAAGACTGCTGGTGCCAGACAACTGGATAATGCAGCTTTGGGAATATAAATAGAGATCGGATGCTAAACTCCATTTTGGACTGTAGTCGAAAACAATGCTTGTTATTGGCATATATCTATATCTATATCTATATCTATATCTATATCTATATATATATATATATATATATATATATATATATATATACACACACACACACACACACCACTTTAAGTAATATATATATAGTGTTCATTCATTACATGTCTAATTTGGCCCTCCTGTTTCAAATGCCTTAGGAATTTTTTTGCACACCGTTTGGAAGTGGAAATGAGTCATTCTCCAGAATGAAATGAGAGAATGAGCTGCTGGAATCTAAACACTACTGGCAGCAAGCAGGAAGGTTACATTTGTGTTTGGGTAGCACAATAATATTCTAGAAGGATGCAGGCCTGTTAAAAACAAATATTCTTTATGGATACATAGCAAGTCTGGAAAATAAACCCATCCCCAGAGCTCTGCAGTATGCAAACGGCAGGAGCTCAAGAGGTCCGAAAAACATCACACTGAAATGCAGCATTCCCTGGCATACATAGCAATATTTTTTTCAATGCTCCTCCAGGTAAAAAGGCCCCTGAACATGCGTAAGGTACTACACAAAGCATTTCTCCCTGATACATTCCATTCTTTCCTTCTTTGGGTCTAAATACCATGGGATACCTACCCAAGCAGGAAAGGCTGTCTGCTGCAGAAGTTCCCTTCTCAACAAATATGGGTGGTGATGAAGCTGGCGAAAGGAAGGTGATGGAGAAGGCAGGAACAATGGGATCATCCTTGCTTGACCTTCATATGACGGGGTGGGGGGTGGGAGAACAACTGAATATAGATGCACACCTCCAAACCCAATCACACAGAAATGTGAAAAGAGTGGGTAAAGTAAACTGACTGTTGTTGTTTAGTCGTTTAGTCGTGTCCGACTCTTCGTGACCCCATGGACAAGAGCACGCCAGGCACTCCTGTCTTCCACTGCCTCCCGCAGTTTGATCAAACTCATGCTGGTAGCTTCGAGAACACTGTCCAACCATCTCGTCTTCTGTCGTCCCCTTTTACTTGTGCCCTCAATCTTTCCCAACATCAGGATCTTTTCCAGGGAGTCTTCTCTTCTCATGAGGTGGCCAAAGTATTAGAGTCTCAGCTCCAGGATCTGTCCTTCCAGTGAGCACTCAGGGCTGATTTCCTTCAGAATGGATACGTTTGATCTTCTTGCAGTCCATGGGACTCTCAAGAGTCTCCTCCAGCACCATAATTCAAAAGCATCAATTCTTCGGTGATCAGCCTTCTTTATGGTCCAGCTTTCACTTCCATACATCACTACTGGGAAAACCATGGCCTTAACTATACATACTTTTGTTGGCAAGGTAATGTTTCTGCTTTTGAAGATGCTGTCTAGGTTTGTCATGGGAAAGACCCTGGATTGGAGGAGTCCTAGGACTCAGCTAGGTAAAGGTAGAAGTAAAGGACTCCTGACAGTAAAGTTCAATCGCAGACGACTCTGGAGTTATGGAGCTCATCTTGTTTTACAGGCCGTGTGTGATGGCCTGGGACTTGGGCTTGGACTCAGAACCAGAGGAGACTCAGTCTGCACCGGATCCTTTGCCACAGGCATCATCTGAACCAAGTCTGGGGCCTGATCCTGAAGAGTCCCAGTCTGCACAGGTTCCCCTGCAACAAATACCAGCTGGGCCAAGTCAGGGGCCTGAGCCTGCCCTGGCTTCAGATGCGGGGATTACCTGGTTGCCTTCAGCTGGACCATCACTTACAGCTTCTCCACTACCAGGTCAGGGGAGGCTGAGGCCCACCGACGTCTCCCCAGAAGCAGAGACTAAGGTCTCAGAGAAGGAGAGACCTGAGTACTCGCAGGAGGAGTGCTTGCCTTTGGGCGAAACAGGGAGGTGAGTCTCCGGGGGATCAGGACCGGCCGCTATCCCGACAAAGATAAAAGGCTGTCGGACCCCGCCCGAGGTTGCGGGAGCAACATTGCTGTATGCTAGATCCTGCCTGAGATCCTGTACCTGTCCTTGCCTGGTTTCCTGCCTCGTGTCCTGCCTTGGCCCTCTTGGTCTGACTCCCAGTGGAATCTTCGGATTCTGGACCAGTCCTGGACCACGCTTCATGGGTTACCCCTGGGTCCAGCACACTGAGGGAGCCAGCGTTTGTCCGCAGACAGTTATTCCGGGTCATGTGGCCAGCATGACTAAGCCGCTTCTGGCGAAACCAGAGCAGTGCATGGAAATGCCATTTACCTTCCCACCAGGACGGTACTATTTATCTACTTGTGCTTTGACGTGCTTTTGAACTGCTGGTTGGCAGTAGCTGGGACTGAGCAATGGGAGCTATACAGCTGCAAATAGAACATTTTAAGTAGGTTTTAAGTGCAATATATAATGTGACACCAGATGGCGATGGTGAGCCTTATGGGAAATACAATGTATTGTTTAAAACACTTTTTAAAAGAAGCATTTTCAGAACGTTTTTAATATGTGTGTGGAAACCCTAGTGGGCACTGGGGACCTTCAGTCCTCGCAACTGCTTCATCGGGGCAAGACCTCCTAGAAAGTGTTCCTGAGACCAGTAGCCCGGAGCTATGGATTGTTTGAATGAAGAGTTAACTTCACTGGACTCAGTTGATTTATTGCTTGGTTGCTGACCTACACCAGACTCTAGCCCTGAGGCTTGGTTCCAGACCCTTGATCATCTTGGCTGCCCACTTCTGCCCATGTTCCAGCTTCTTAAATTGTGGTGCCCAGAACTGGACACCGTATTCCAGGTGTGGCCTGACCAAGGCAGAACAGAGTGGTGCTATTACTTCCCTTGATCTGGACACTATACTTCTGTTGATGCAGCCTAGAATAGCATTAGCTTTTTTTGCAGCTGCCTCACATTGTTGACAGGATTTGGATCTGGTGTAACTTTACAATGACTTACACTGGTTTGCTTAACAGCAGCATCTTGTGTACAGGATTGCTCCCTAAGCGGTCAGGTGCCGGGCCAGAATTATCTGACTGCAGAAGGTCCAGTCCTGAGAAAATCCATATCCTTCTGTGGCAGCCTGTATCCTCACATGGCCTTCCCATTACACAATGAAAATTGATAACCTTTTCGCTCCTACAAATGGCCTATGCATGGTGCAAACTTCCTTAAATAATTGTTTTTAAAACAAAATTTATTAAATCGCTTCCCCCCCCCCTCAGAGATCTCTCACCTATAGAAAAACTCTGCAGAAATATTCCATCCGTGTAAATGGATTTATATCATGCTAATTATATGTTAACAATTTAACAGTTAAAAACTTAATTATTTTGGTCACTGACAGACAGGTAGAAACAGCACTTAAAATGGAAACCTGCACAGGGAGTGAACTTATAAAATATTCTGTGTAATTGGAACAAGTCATCTTTTGTGACCATTAACCTCCGATTTTCAAATTAGTTCCAGATGGGTTCAGCCTTACAATTATGCAGAGGGGGGGGAAGCTAATGGAAAATGTCGAAATATAATTTAAAGGAGAGCTTTTTACATACTTCACTGAGAGTACATCTTTCCTGTATTTGGTCACATATTATTATTATTTAGCCATCTGCCATTCAGTTTTTTTCATATTTGTTTTTTTATTAAAGCAGAGCTTCAGCCATACATTGCATTCACCCTCCTACTGATGCTTTCTCTTCACCTCATACATCAGATTTCTGATGTCAGAACTCTTCAGAACTTAATTAGGGGCAATAGAGGTTATGTAGGTAGTAGCAGTAGCAGTAGCAATAATAATAATAATAATAATAATAATAATAATAATAATAATAATAATAATAATAATAATAATACTGTGCCAATCCGGCTGAGGCTTTCAACACATATAAAAACATAATAAAATATCAAACATTAAAAACCTCCCAATGCCTCCTGATAAACATAGGTAACCATGGTTTCTCTGTTGAATTGCCTTCTTTAAATACAATGTATAGTGTTCTGGAAAAGGGAGTTTTTTTTTATAAGATGACAATGACAACGAATTATCATTTATTTAATAATATCAATAGTTTAAAGTCAAATGCAATAAGATGAGAACATCTGCCTAAGCCTGGCAGAGGTAAAAGAATCCATTAAAATCACATTCTATTTCTCCCCACCATCAAGCTAAATATTTCTCATTCTGAAAAGTTTTCCAGGAACTGAGCAGACATCCAGTTACTAGTTCTGTATGACCAGCCAGTATTCTCGCTGAGTGCTGTTGTTGCAGTCATTGATTTCACTTTATTTTTTTCCTTATTGTATTCGATTTGATTTATATGCCATCGTTTTATGGTTTTAAGAGCAGTTTCTAAAACTTGCACATGGCCTTGAGTGCCTCTGGGCAGAAAGTGTGATTTATCAATTAATCAATCAATGGCAGCCAGTGCAACTGCTGTGAGATTGGGTGAACAGAGTCCCTCTTTCTGCCTTGCAGGAAGCAAGACGCAGCAGCATGAAAGGTGCTAAAGGCTCAGAATCAAAAGGCATTAATTCCATGCATTCATTGTACTAGGAATTGGGGAGGTATTCAATCCAGTTTGCACTTAAAGGTGGACCTACTCAATAAGCACTTTCTTAAACAAGCACCCTACTTCTATAGGCTCAAAACATTCTGAGAGTGCCCCTCATTGCTTGTCCTGTGAACTCTTCCCTCACTTACATCTCCCATACACACAGGGCCGGATTTAGGTTGGATGAGGCCCTAAGCTACTGAAGGTAATGGGGCCCTTCATATGTCCAGCTGTCCTTTGTCAACAACAAATTGTCACTGGTTTTTTGTGTGTGTTGAATGCTATATGGTAATCGATGGACCTAATAGGTCCATACACAACACAAAACACTGTTGCTGTATGCAGGTTTTATTTTATTTGTTTTTTACCTTATATTTTGGAAATGTACATACAGTTTTTTTCTTAATTTTTTTCGGGGGGCCCCCAAGAGAGTGGGGCCCAAAGCTATAGCTTGTTTAGCTTATACAGTGGTGCCTCGCAAGATGAAAAGAATCCGTTCTGCGAGTATCTTCGTCTTGCGGTTTTTTCATCTTGGGAAGCAAGCCCATTAGTGGCTTAGCTGATAAGCGGCTTAGCGGATCAGTTGATAAGCTGCTTAGCGGATCAGCTGATAAGCGGCTTGGCGGATCAGCTGTTAAGCGGCTTAGCGGCTTAGCGGATCAGCTGTTAAGCGGCTTAGCGGATCAGCTGTTAAGCGGCTTAGCGGATCAGCTGATAAGCGGCTTAGCGGCTTGGGAAAAAGGGAGGGAAAGGAAAAAAAAACCCGCAGGAACTCGCAAGACATTTTCGTCTTGTGAAGCAAACCCATAGGAAATTCGTTTTGCGAAGCACCTCCAAAATGGAAAACCCTTTCGTCTAGCGGGTTTTCCGTCTTGCGAGGCATTCGTCTTGCGGGGCACCACTGTACGTTAATCCGGCACTGCATCCACAGACTAGCAGCCATGCTGCCTCTGCCATCCCTAGGAGCCTGGGCCAGGGCAACAGGGAGGCACCCCACCCCCACTCAGTCACCCCACCACCTTTTCTTCCTCTTCTTCCTTCTCCTCTTTGCAGCAACCCCCTCACACAGTGGCCTGACTTCCCCTCTCTGCTCACTTCCTCCATTAGCCCAGGCTTCCTCACTGCTTTCTTCTAGAGCAGCCAAAGCAAGGAGGAAAAAGGGATGCCTCAGCAGCCCACAGGTAAGTCTTGGCATTGCCCACAGTTGCCTCTGCCCATGAGAAGAAGCAATGGCACAACATGGCTTTGATGGGGGAAGAGGAGGAGAAAGGTCATTGGTTCTGGAGTTGGTTTGTGCCAGGGCTCAGTGCCAGGTGTCATTGTTTGGGGACTCTGGGAGAAGGTGCCGGAACTTTGCTCCAGCACACTGTGGCTGAAAGGAAGCCCTGTCCTAAACAATATACAAACCAAAACACAGCCGTCCTTCACATTTCTCCAGATTTTGCAACACAGTTCTCCAGCAAAGTATTCTGCATCAAAATGCACATACTGGGAGAAACTGTGCATAAAAAATGCATTTATTAGTGGAAATAACATGCAAAAATATATTAAATAAGAGAAAATGTCTAAAAATGTACGGTACATGAGAGAACAAAAATTGCATTAAAATGCTGGTGAGTTTTCAGGAGGACTTTCAAAAAATAATTCCAAATCTGATGTCCAAATGTGAAAACTGGAGTTAAGATAGGAAAAATGAGAAGTGGAGAGAAACTAAAACTGATAGATTTACACATCCCTTCCTTCTACATACATATATTTGAAAGAACAAGCTATATTCCAAAGCAACAGTTTCTACAACTCTGGATATAGCCAAATTTCTAGAGCCAAGCTTGAGCTAGCTTATAAAAAGATGCATGTTATGAGATAAATCCATCTTTTTTTTTTTTCTTAAGCGATGGGACAGTTTGCAAGTAATTGCCAGAAATAATTAGGGCTTTCAACTAATTGCCAGAAATAATGAGATACTGTCTAATAGGGCTGAATGGCAGCAATTAACCAAAAAGGACCAAGGTCATGATAGCTTAAGAGCAGATGGTTCCAGAAACTTCCAGAAATCACAAACTTAACAACAGGTAAAAAGATGAGGGACACCGTCTTCCAAATATGTTTGGTTAATTGCTATCACATGGGGGTGTTGGTGGGTCAAATGGGTGGAGACCCTCATCACTTAAGGTTTCAGACGAATGAAACTTTGTGCTCCCATCCTCCTTTGAAGAAATCATGAATCAAGAAAACCTGAGAAACCACCTTCTCTCAGACAACAGAGGAGATCTCTGGATGACTCACCATCTGCATGGATGACTATTTCCTTGCAAGCTATCTTAATGAATTAGCTTAATTGGTCTCACAGTATGCAACTGTTTTAGTGTGAGTGTGTTTGTCTCTCTCTCGCCTTTTGCCCCCTTATCCCAAATGGCAAACATATCTTGCTCTATTTATTTATTCTCACACTATATGAATTAATTTATTTCCCTTTCTGATTTTTTTAAATAACAAATTTCCACCTATTAGCCTAGGTCTGAGGTTTCTTGATTAGTGGGATAATGTATTAGAAGTGCTTTGAAAACCACTCCAGAAATGACAAGTATTCTTATTCATAGACTTTCCTTAAATGGTTTGTATATTGCAAACTTCAGGGGGAAATAAAGTATGGTACTTTTTTTTAATATTGGGGAAATTACAGAAAAGTGTATGGGTTTTTTTTTAATTTATAAAAAAGCCTTTTCAGCTTTAAATCCTTCACAATCCACCCAGGAACATTAAATTTCCTCCTATGGTTTGTGTTCACTGAATGAAGTTACAGTATCTATTTTCCAATTTTATGGTCTGCTGCACTCCGCCAAATATGACTGGTGGGATAGCACAGAGTCGATCCATGTATACACGCAACTCTCCTTGATTCATTAAAAGGCTCTGATATGTAGCTTAAATGAAATATTTCATTTGACACTTTTTAGATTACGGTGTCACAGATTGGAACCTTAAAGGTCATTATGACTAACTCGAACTATAAACCCTCATTTTCAAATACCCTGGCTAAGATTTATGCACTCAATTCTGCATTCCGTTTCCCTAAAAAGGGAAGGCCACTTGGCTGGATATCGTTAATAATTCGGGACATAGTGCAAGTATATGCAGAATCTAAAAAATGATGGTTTCGCACTACAGAATTATAGGGCTGGATTTAGAGTCCCCCATTAGCAGGCCATCCCTCATGGGGGCACTCCCACAAGGGGACATTTGACAGTTTCTCTTACCCATTGCATCCCCATGGTACCTCCTAAAATATGTACTGGCAAGCTGGGATACTCCACAATGCAGGAGGTAGAGGGATCGGGTGCAGTGGGAAAAGGAAATTGGCAAAAGCCAACTCCCCCTCTTCCTTCAGTGGGCTTTTCCACCAGCTCTCAGTCCCTTCCAGAAGCTGTTCCTTTTGTGGACAAGGAAGTCTAGATGTCAGGCTTCGGGGAATTGGCTTCTTCCCCTGTGGCCGTAAATGAGCAGATCAAATGAAAGGGAATTATTACCAGTTAGTTTCTTTAATAAACACAGTGAAGGACAAACGAAAGCATCTAGCCAGCTGGCGGTGCTCCCAGTTAAGGTTACCCCCTTCCTTCCCTATTAATCCATGCCACTCCTATGTTTTCTAATCTGAGTTTGTAGTCTCTGTGCTTTCTGTTCTGACACTTCCTGGGTTCTCCAAGACTTTGGAGGAGGGGGTGCGAATGCTGTCCAGAGACTGTGAATCTGTTAACTCTCTCTCTCCAGTGCATCTTCTCCTAGCTGTTCACCACTCCAGTATTTCCCAGCTTCTGCCTTCTGAACTATGTCCCTCTGCAAACCACTGTTCCAAATCTATACTGCTCATAGGAAGATTCAGGATCAGGAGGAGAGGGTGTCTCCGACCATATTTCCTCAGTGCAGCCCTCCTCAGCACAGTCCCTGACACTATATCTCACCCATTGATTCCCTCCCCACAGATTTCTCCCTCCTTTTGGCCCCAGCTGGCAAAACTTGCAAAGTCCTTCCCTGTGTTTTAAGTAGCCCAGAATGTTCAGGGTTTGAAACAAAAGACACACTCCAAATCTTTTCAGATTCTAATCAGGGAGTTTTCCAGAACTGCTGATCTGTGCTTCACCCACAAAATTGAAATCATATCTTACAGTTAATGATCAACCTGCCCTTTAGGCTTAATGTCAGAATCACTGCGGCTCCAGGACAACTTTCCATCTGAAGCATCTTGTGTACATTCCTATCCCATTTTTTATAATTGACAAATGCCAGCCCCCTACTTTATTAATGAAACGTTACTTTCAGGCTTCAGCAAAGCTGGTGAAAAATGCTATTTATAACAGGGAAACTGATCAGCCAAGACAGACAGTTTATATATCTCTCCCTAAAAGCACTAGACTTAGGGTGCTTCCTGATGACCTGTTCATTGAGCATTCATCCAGATTTGTCTGCAAGGAAATTAGACTATGTGGTTGTTTGATGATCTTTCATTCTGATTTCTTTGCAGGGAGGTTAAGTGATGTTGTCTCAAAACAAATGCCGCCCCATACTTTCCTGTGCACTTTTCAGCCACGTTCCTTATTTCTGCCATGCAACCTGTTGCTTGACGTACATAACATCAGGTGTTTATATCTCCAATACTTTATTTCACAGGCTGATTTTCACTCCCCATTCTCATTTTTTTCCCTCCTCACAAAGCAGGTTTCTTTTTACAAGAGTCTCTAGCGACAAGAACATGCAATTTGTTGCCAGGGCTCCAGCAATGACAATCACTGTCCTCCAACAGTATGATATGAAATTCTCTTCTCCCGTGGGGTTTTTCACCTACTAAGAACCACATCTCTGCAGTACAATCTTCTTATCATATGCCCAAAGATAATGACATCCTGTCTTCTCAGGGGCAAGATTACACACCTGAAAGATAGGCAGTGGTGTGTGTGTGTGTGTGTGTGTGTGTGTGTGGAATCCAAGGAGCCACCTTAATGAGTTACAGTGTATGTTCCCATCACACCTACCCTGGAAACTTCTCCAATAGTTTTTCTGAAAGATTCTGTCATGACAGTTGAATACTTAACAAAGTCCAGCATTTCACTGCAGTTCACAAAAACATTTTTATTTCTTAATTTGGTTTGCCAATTACGGCTCTTCTACAGGTGCTTGTTTGTTAGGGTTGATCGGAATGTTCAGCAGGCACGACCTTGAGACTCCATGAACCAACAAGTTGGTTTTGATGGACGGGACCCGGTTGTCTTCTTGATGGGTGCTCCATGCATGCATTCAAAGAAGACCATAACAAGGAAATTTACACATGCATAGGAATGCCAGTCAGAACCACAGGAGTCCAATGCAACTGCTCATGTATGGGTGTTCTTTTTTTACACACCCAGCTCCATGTGCAGACATGGGGGGCGGGTGGCAGCACTGCAACATTGGTAGGTCCTTAATCCCACCCTCTCTGCATATTTGGTGAATGCATGGAGCACTGGACTCATCTCCACCCTCTAGATATGGAATACATTCAAAGAAGGATAATGACAGAGGGGAAACCAAAAAGGAATTAAGGCATGCTTTCACAGTGTCTTCACCTTTTAGAAATGTATGGCTCTTGTTTAATGTCCCAAAAATGTAATTACAAGGCCGTCTCACATACACACAACAGTTTAAGGAGCCACTTTGCCATGGTTTAAACACATGTAGTGGATGCATATTGTCTTTGTCCATGGAGTTTTCTTGGCAGGGATACTGGAGTGGCTTGCCAGTTCCTGCTCCAGGTGGATCACGTTTAGTCAAAACTCTCCACTATGACCTGTCCATCTTGGGTGGCCCTGCATGGCATAGCTCATAGCTTCTCTGACTTATTCAAGCCCTTTTGCCACGATAAGGCAGTGATCCATAAAGAAGGCTGATCGCCGAAGAATGAATGCTTTTGAATTATGGTGCTGGAGGAGACTCTTTCCTCCATTCTGAAGGAAATCAGCCCTGAGTGCTCACTGGAAGGACAGATCCTGAAGCTGAGGCTCCAATACTTTGGCTACCTCATGAGAAAAGAAGACTCCCTGGAAAAGACACTGATGTTGGGAAAGATTGAGGGCACAAGGAGAAGGGGACAACAGAGGATGAGATGGTTGGACAGTGTTCTTGAAGCTACCAGCATGAGTTTGACCAAACTGCGGGAGGCAGTGGAAGACAGGAGTGCCTGGCGTGCTCTGGTCCATGGGGTCGCAAAGAGTTGCACACTACTAAATGACTAAACAACTAAACAACAACAACAGTGGAAGAATAATGACTAACTGCTCACATGATTGAAATATTCAAACACCTCCAGTAGCATGGGGTCACATTATGAGAAGGAAGTTCCTCGGCGTGTGTGTGGTGTGAGCATACGTACATGCATGCTTGTGAAGGCATCCAAGTTGTTGGGGTTTGACCGGAACATGTGCAGAAGCGGGCAACCAAGATGGTCAAGGGTCTGGAAACCAAGCCTTATGAGGAACAATCGAGGGTGTTGGGTATGTTGAGCCTGGAAAAGAGGAAACTGAGAGGAGATATGAATGCCATCTTCAATATCTCAAGGACTGTCACATGGAAGAGGGAACAAGCTTGTTTTCTCCTGCTCGGGAGGGTAGGACTCAAACCGATTGCTTCAAGTTACAAGAAAGGAGAAACGTTTCTGGAAAAACATTCTGACAGTAAGAGCTGTTTGACAATGGAATGGTCTCCCTCGGGAGGTGGTGGACTCTCCTTCCTTGGAGGTTTTTAAGCAGAGGTTGGATGGCAGAGGGTTGGACTAGAAGACCACAAAATCATTGAGGGTGTAATTAGAGAAGATGGCAGGAGATTTGCTACTGGAGTTCCTGAACTTTTTAAACAATTCTAAATGCAGCTCCCGGGACATCACTTCAGAATGAGAGTATGGAACTGTCTGTGTATATTAACACAGAAATACAGGCACCCAAGACAGGCCTGCGTGATTTGTTCCAAGGGGCAAATAGCAGCCCACAGGGAGATTCTGACTGAGGAAATGATGCAGAGGAAAAGGGCTAACTCCCTGTGTCACAGCCCTGATATGAATTGGGGGTGGGGAACAGGACCTTAATTTAGCACTGAATGAAATTTAGTGTGATATGCCAGTATATCATTCAAAAAGCAGAATTCATCATGCGAAAGGCTAGGCTGGATGAATCCCAAGCTGGAATTAAGATCGCTGGAAGAAATATCAACAACCTCAGATATGCAGATGACACAACCTTGATGGCAGAAAGTGATGAGGAATTAAAGAACCTTTTAATGAGGGTGAAAGAGGAAAGCGCAAAATATGGTCTGAAGCTCAACATACAAACATGAGTCTGACCAAACTGCAGGAGGCAGTGGAAGACAGGAGTGTCTGGCGTGCTCTGGTCCATGGGGTCACGAAGAGTCAGACACGACTAAACGACTCAACAACAACAACATTCAAAAAGCTACAGCTCCAAAACACAACAGCTATGGAAAAGAGCATTAGAAAACACCACATAGGTGGTTGAAGGTTTTTAAGCAGAGGTTATATGGCCATCTGCTGTGGATGCTTTAGTTGAGATTCCTGCATTGCAGGGGGTTGGACTAGATGCCTCTTAGGGTCCCTTCCAACTCTACGATTCTATTATTCTGATTTCCCATATCTGAATTAACCTTTAATTGGGCTATCTAAAGATACATACCCAATCATCCTTTTTCAGCCTTTTCTACAGATCCGTTTCATTTGTTGAGACATTTGTGTTACATTAGGAAGAAAAGGCAAGGGACGCAGGTGGCGCTGTGGGTTAAAGCCTCAGCGCCTAGGACTTGCCGATCGAAAGGTCGGCGGTTCGAATCCCTGCGGTGGGGTGCGCTCCCGCTGCTCGGTCCCAGCGCCTGCCAACCTAGCAGTTCGAAAGCACCTCCGGGTGCAAGTAGATAAATAGGGACCGCTTTCTAGCGGGAAGGTAAACGGCGTTTCCGTGTGCGGCTCTGGCTCGCCAGATGCAGCTTTGTCACGCTGGCCACGTGACCCGGAAGTGTCTCCGGACAGCGCTGGCCCCTGGCCTCTTAAGTGAGATGGGCGCACAACCCCAGAGTCTGTCAAGACTGGCCCGTACGGGCAGGGGTACCTTTACCTTTACCTTTTAGGAAGAAAAGGGGGGGAAGGGTGGAGGGGGTATGTTGAGTGGGGGTGGGGTGGCAATGTTTCTATTTTACTTATTGTATGTGTGGGGTTTTGTGTCAGCGTCGCTTGTGCGTGTTCTCTTTGCTCTTCGCTTGTGTTCCTTTGGTGGTGAGAGAGGTTGGGGTTGGCCTAAGGTGTGGTTGTTTGTTTGTGATTAGCTGTGGTGAACTTTGTTTTCCTGTGTGTGGGTGGGGGGGTATTTTTGAATCAGGTTAGCCATATTGATTCGTAGGCTGCTGGTGGATTCTTGTCATTGTCATGTCGGGCTGCGTAGGTGATAGTTTTGTTAACTCCTCCCCAGTTCCTTCCTTTCTTATGGATAGTAACTCTGAAAGGAACTCAGGCTCCCCCTCTCTCACACACTAAGTGGTCAATTTATTTTACAGTGAAATTGAAAGAACAGAGGAGAAGGACTAGTATCAATTGTACAGATGAGTGTTAAGTATCTAGAGCGTGCCAACCTATTTTTCCACCAATAAGATCTGGGCCTCTTAAGATCCATCAACCTTGAGCAATGCACATTTTACAGAGGTCAACAAACACGCAAGGAGCTATCCCCAAACCTTTGAAACACTCATTCGGAGGTGGTCATAAATCTATCAAGGCTGTATTTGATAACTGCCTTCTCCGATTAAACGAGCCAAAGCATGCCATCTATCAAACTGCAAGTAAGATGAAGCAGCACTCTTAGGAGACTCCATTTTCTAAAAAGATACATGGAATACATTTTTGGTCTTAGATGTTCATTGTCCCCTCTGCTGGGCTTAATCTCCAGCTTTTATTAAGACCTTTTAAGTCCACTCTTCTTGAAGCAGCTTAGGGTGGCAAATGCAATACCACTCTCCTTTTCTTTTCACAACAAGCTAGGTAGGCTAGGTTGAAAAATAGCGACTGATTCAAGATGGCTCACTGAGCTTCATGACTGAGCAGGTTTCTGAAAACAGGTCTCCCTTGTTAGTGCAACCTAGTATACATTGTATCACATTTGCTTTCTAAAAAGCTGTGGCTTTCATCAATGAAATTCAGCAATTGCTCAAGAATGCAATCTTTTTGAAATAATGTTAAGTCGATATCCTCATCACAAACCTTGTATACCAGGTCAATGCACACAACGCCATTGTTAAAAGCACAGCACTGGTTACCAATACTGGGAGAAGTTTAGGGCTTTGATAGGAACGTAAATAAATACGGGAGAAATTTTCAGCACAGCACAGCATTGTACAACAGTACAATACTGTACAATTAGATGGATCAAATTTCCAAATTTCCATTGTCCAGAGGGAAAGACCTGTACCAGTAGCTTCAAATTAGAAGAAATGAGATTCCAGCTAAACATTAGGACGAATGTTCTGATGGTAAGAGTTGTTCAACAGTGGAATGGACCACTTCCATTAGAGGTTTTTAGACAGAGGTTGGATGGCCATCTGTCAGGAATTCTTTAGCTATGATTCCTGTATTGCAGGGGGTTAGATTAGATGAACCTGGGGTCCCTTACAACCCTACAATTCTATGATGCTATATTTGTCAGAGCCTGAGCAAGTCCACCCTTTGGTAGTACTACATTTTATATTATATCTTTAGATTTGGGCAAAAAAAAAAGCGAACGGTGATAAATAAGTTCCTTATAAATTTTTAATTCTACTTTAACATTTGTTTTCATGTCTCTTCATTGTTTTCTTGGCTATATAAAATTTATTCCTGTCCTAAAATCATTTTAAATATCTGAAGACCATACCCCACTGCTATTTTTTCAAAAGCAGAAAAGATAATAGATGGTGCTTAGGGAGTAGAGCCCTACAAAATCTTCTTTCAAGATCCATTAATCCAGTGTTGCTCTGTACCGTATCTAACTCTGTCTAATTAATAACTGTGTATACTATCAATATATAATACATGCCATGAGGAGTGCAAAACAGTGAAGAAATTATTTTGACATGTAGCATTCAAGTATGAAAGTAACCCTTGGTTTTAATGGTTTATTCAGGAACTATCCTGGCGTTTTTAATGAGCTAATGGCTCACTAAGATCGGCAGTCCCCAAAAGAACATAATAGTTCCATTAAAATGGCTCCGTTTTAATTTCTCCAATTTTAATGTTACCCAATCTCCAGTTCTGCATCCCAACTGTAATTAGCAAGGACAATTACTAAAATGTAGGGAAAGTATTTGCAGCTGTTTTGATAACTCTGCTTAGTGTTGTAGTCCCAAGAACATTAGCAATATTTTAGAATTGTATTATGAGGAAACATCTGAGAGGTTTGGGGTGGGGTATAAGTAGCATGGAATGAAGAGAGGCCTTTGCACCATTTGTCTTCTTCTTGGGAACTTTATGCTTGAACATGAAGCATCCTTTAGTGCTTATTTCCATGTTATTGACTTTCAGAGGAGGGGGGGAATCTGTTTGCAAATAATGTGGCAACGAGTGTTAAACTTGTGCTGTATTCCACTACCAGGAAAAGTGCACTGCTGAAAACATTGTCGGGAGAGATCATCACCCACTGCAGCAAGCAAGTGAAGTGAAGGCAGAACACTATCAAGAACTGTACTTGCAGGAAAACATGGTCTCTGTCATAGCAGTCAACAGGATCCAGACTCTACCAGTTTTGGAAGAACTGGATGTCCCTCCCTCCCTTCATGAACCAAAGAACACCATCAACTCTCAGGCGTGTGGTATAGCGCAGGACAGGATGGAATCCCAACAGAAATGCTGAAAGCCAGCTTCAGTTCCTCCCTCATGGCACACCTCCATGGCCTCGTCTTGCACTGTTGGGAAAAGGAGCCATGCTACAAGACATGCACAACTCCAGAATTGTGACCTGCTATAAGAACAAGGGTGACAGCCATGACTCTAACAACTACCATGGATTCTGCCTGCTGAGTACTATGAGGAAAACCTTGCCCATGTAGTTCTCAGCAGATTATAGTCACTTGCTGACAGTCTGCCCCAAAGTACAAGGTGGCTGTAGAGCAGGCATGTCCAAAGTCCGGCCCAGGGGCCAAATCTGGTCCCCTGGTCAATTTAATCCACCTCCCCCAGCAATTCTGAGAAATGAATCTGTTGTGCCCCCGAGCGCCTACTGTTTGGCTTGTTCTGCCCAGGAGCCAATGTATCAACGGAGAGCTGCAGCTCTCCAGCATTGACCCTTGGAACTACACACTCGACGGCTCACACATACGCTCTATTCTATTTTCCGGCTGCTGGCCGGCTCGTGCAGGCACCCTGCATGCAGCTCTCTATGGCGGCCACTGTGTACCCGGTGTGCATCTCGCTCTCCTGCCTGCAGGCTCCTGCAGCAGCTTGCCATATGGCTTGCTTTCCCGCCTTAAAAAATGCTCAACAACTTTAGGGTAAAAATCCTTTAAAAATCAACAGTTGACATGATTTTCTCAATGCACCAGCTGCAGGAGAAAGGCTGAGAGCAGAGCATTTGCAGAGCAAATGACCACTGGGAGGAGTGCAGAGAGAAGAATGCTGCATCTGTGGCAGCACAACCAGACACCTTCATTTGTCTGTGCTGCAACAACAAAAATGCATCTCCCATATTGGTCTCTACAGTCACAGCAGGCATTATCACCTTCCAACAGTTTGACTTGACTCCCAAAGATGCACTCCTCCCTTGTCCCCTGAAACAGACTGATGCCAACCAACCAATTCCACTGTAGCTCTGGAAGTAGCTTTTCCATCATTTGAAAGCTCAAATATAACAGTGAAAATTAACAAAGAAACTTTGTAAAAATGGAATAAAGTGTCATGCAAATGCAGCCTTCGTCTTGCTTATGCCCAGCCTGAGTCCTGTTGATTTTAATCATGGCTGAATCTGGATCTAACCCATTGAGTGTCGTGTTGAAGAGCAGATTTTTGTCCTGAAATCAACATCGTTGGATGCCTGAGTTTTAGCATGATGAGAGACTGCCGTGGATGCTTCTCATGAATTGTGCATTATGTATCTCAGCAGGAGAAGAAGGACTCATGACATTCCTCCACCTTAAGAAGGTCTGGTGACCTGGAGCATAAAGTAATAAACTCAAATGTTCTTTGTAATTTGTCCAAGAATGAATGCTAGGGTCAGTATTGTCTATGGTAAGCAGGCATCTTCTCACCATCTATCACAAGGCAACTGGCTACACTAAATCTATGATATACCAAGCTCAAGGAAATGAAAGCAATCTTTCCAGCCTGGGCTCTACAGCTGGTTTCTCAGTTCTCATTACATTAAAGGGTCCTGGAAAGATTGACCTTTCATCATTCACTTACTTGCCTACTAGACCAGAGGCAGTGGCTGAGCCTGTGTAGTCGAAGATGAAGACGAAACGAGCATGTTGTGCATTGAATGAATTGCAGCAGTTGGTGCTATTCCTCCTAACCATTCTTCCAGAAAATGGTTCTGTTCCTTCAGTCTCTTTTGTAACTCTCAGCTATTAGGGATTGTTTTGCAAAACAGAAGAAGCAAGCCTCTTTGGGCTTCGTATGACATACGGGGCAATAATGTGAGAATATATTGTTTTCTTAGGTTGACCTCTTTCCACACGAATTTTCTCTAAAACTGCAATTTCCTTCTTCTTTTTGCCATGCAATGCAGACCAAGAAATTGTACGATGACATGTCATTTCCCACCAAACAATTCACAGATGTTAAGACTCGACATCTTGTCATGGTGTCAGTGAGGATTTCTTTAGTTATGCCATCTTATCATTCCACAAGCATAACCATGCCTTTGAGCAAAAGGCACAGGATTCTGCTAGTCTGCATTTTGTAGACATGCAAACTATGGCTTCTTTCTTTTTTTCCCTTTTTTGTGGCAAATACTTATTGCACCCAGCATACCTACAGGGCAACTTCCAGCCCCTCACACACTATCTTGACTTCTCTGAGCTCACCCAGGTGACCTATTTATTGAGCGTTCATTCTGATTTGCTCACACAAAGCTTAATCTGTTTTAATTACACAAGCCTAAATTTCCCAGTGTTCTTGAATCTCTCCCCTACATGAACCTCGGTCCCTGCCCTAGTTATCCTCCTCATTGTCTTCTTCTTCCTTCTTCTTTTTTTTGTAAATTAATTTTTATTGGTTTTACAATTTCAAATTCAACCATTATTTTCCATCAAAAAAAGAATGAGAAACACACAATATCCAACATGAAATATAAGAACTAAATAAAAGAATTTAAAAAATCTTTTCAGAGGATCTCTCCTGACTTCCCTCCATTACCTTTCCTGGTTCATTGAATATATATACCGGTATATTCTGCATAATTATACTTAAACCTCATTTTTCTTATCCTTGTTATTTTATCTTAATCACAACTCATGAGTTTTTATTGTTTCAATTCAAATTTAATTCCATAAATTTCTGCATAGTCCATGGTTTTCAGTTTTCATTCTTCTATTGTTGGTGTCTTATCTTCCTTCCACCTTTGGCCTAGTAAGATCCGGGCTGCTGTTGTTGCGTACATAAACAGTTTCTTCTTTCCTTCGGGATTTGATTTTCTGTTATTCCTAGTAAAAACGCTTCTGTTTGGGGTTTTTTTTGGTAAAAGTCTTTTTAAACATTTTCTTCAGTTCATTATATATCATTTCCCAGTAATTTTTAAACATTTTACACTCCCACCACATATGATGAAACGTTCCCTCTTTTTCTTTACATTTCCAACACTTATTAGAACTTGTTCTATACATTTTTGCAAGATTTGCCAGTGTTATATATCAACGATACATCATTTTCATATACTGCAGTTCTCTTTCAGTGTTGTACATGCAGTAAATTTCAAATCCACCTTCCAAAGTTTTTCCCAGTCACTCATTTGAATATTACGTCCCAGATCTCTCACCCACCTTATCATCACACATTTAACCTCTTCATCCTTTGTTTCCCATTCTAGCAACAAAGCAAACTATGTTAACAAAACAAAATAGAGAGAATAGCTCAGTCCCAAGTAAGGTCAAGAAGATACCTTTTTAGATCTTTTTTCTAATGAATTAGGTAGATCAGTTTCCCAACACCTTCAGATATTTTGGACTACAACTCCCATCAGCACCAGCCAGCCATGCTGGACTTTCTGGGTGCTAGACTTTCCACATCTACCCATAAAGTTGTAAAGAGCCAGCACGGCTTGAGGGTGCTCTGAAGATGAGGTCCCACCTCCAATAGGGTTGCATTTTGGCTGAGTGTGAGAATATGTTGAGCGCATCAACCTATCCCAGGTTGAGCACATGGGACAGTTAGAGGAGCCATTGGATTCTGGCCATTCCTCCAATGGGTCCTCGGAATTTGTGCCTGAAGAGCTTGGTTTCTCCACCATAGACAATAGCCTTTGTGAATCAATTTCTGGGCAAGTGGTTTGCGATTTCTCTTAGGGTTTGTGGAATCCTAGATTTACCTGGTTTTAGCCTCATAGTTTTAGTATGTCAGGGTCAAGGACATTGCATTGTATCAAGGACATTGCTGGGACCAGTAACTGCTGAGAGCGAGGGTTCTGCTTGTGGGGTATGCACATGTAGGCATATGTGTGCAGGTGCAGGTTTTTGTGGTGGGGCAGAGCCGCAGAGCCATCTTCCTGACATCTGTGTCACTAGTACCACATCACATCACATCACATCAGCCACTGTTGGGCCTGATCCTTTAGCTGCATATTTAGGTGTATTTATGTGTGTATGCACTTGATGTGGGTATAGAAGTGGGTGGAAGTATGTTGAGTGAGTGGGTTTTTATTTTACAGACTTTTGCTGTCTCACCTCTTTTATTGTTTTATACATTCTTGAATTTGGGTGTTTGATTTCCATGTATGGGCTTTGCAATCTTTCCAAATGGAGAATGGTATAGAAATAAAGAAATAACAATCACACCTCTTTTTTGAATAAACACTAGAGGTGTTTTTGTCTCTCACCCTCCCCCAACCTGGAAATCGTGTTCTCCTTGAAATGAGAGCACGTGTTGCGGTTGGGGAAATTAAGCCACCCTGTTGTTTTGGGCAGATTGAGGAATCCTAGCCCACAAGGGGTTAAGCTGGGTTGCTGGGGATTTTTGGATGTTGCAAATTTTGGAGGAGGGGGCCGAGGGTATAAATACAGGACGCCTAACGTTAGAGCGTCCTCTCGGCTTCTGCAACGGATCACGGAGCAGTTCAAGTCGGGAGTCGGTTGTATTTCAGCTAATTTTACTATTTGTACCTAAATCTCATTCCCTCCTTCCTCAGCCTCCTCCCTTTACCTTGCTTTACTTTTACTCTCAAATTTTATTTTCCCTTTCTTGTTACACCCTCCTTTCCCATTTTTTAAGTTCCTTTCTTTAGGTGGGCTAATTGGTAATCTCAAGCCCGGCTGAGGGTGGGGACCCCCCCCAGCCCGGGGAGGCCTTGCTTCCCCGGTCCGTCCTTGGTCTCCTGGGGAACCAAGGCGGCTGCTCCGGTCGGCCCGCCCGTCCGCCCGCGAGGCCCCCTGGCTTTGGAGCGCGGCGCGGCGGCATCGCCGATTGCCGAGACCCGTCCTCCCCTCCCCCCCGCGCGTTGGCGGACCCGGGCCTGCGACTCACGGTCGGGCTTGAGGCCCCGATTCCGTGTCGGGTGAGGCCTAGTCCCTCCACCCGAGTCGCGGCGGCCCTCCCCACCCCCCTTTTTTCTTTAAAGACGCCGGAGCCGCGTAGCGCCTGCGGGGCTCCGTTTTTCCCCGCCGGATCGCGGCGGCGCTTACCTGGGGCCTGGGCCGGTTAGCGGCCTCCTCGGGGCTCCGGTGCCGTCATCCTCCTGGGGTCGGGGCCTGGGCCGCGCTAGCGCGTAGCCGACGCGGGGCGCCTGTTGCCCAGGCTGCGGCGGGCCCGCGTTGGTGGCCGCGCGGCCCGCCTCCTTAACGGCAGCGGGCTAGGCCGGCGGAGTCGCTGGGAATCTCCCGGCGCGGTTCGGGCCTTCCCGAAGGGCCCGGACTTTGCGCCGTAATCGCGCCCGCCATTTTGGCTGTGCTTAGTGTGGCTGCTAGGCCGCTCGCTGTTGCCTTGGTTGCAGCTGGCCCTCTAGTGGCCGTGGCTGGTACTGCACCTTGGCGACCGGAGCTCCCTCCAGTGGTTCGGCCTGGTATTGCATCCACTCTTCTGAGTGGATTGGCCTGGTTTTGCCCCCTGGTGGCCAAGATTGGCTATTGCATCTTTATTTGTTTAATATTCAGGCTGATTTAAGAAAATTATAAAATTTGCTTCTGTTGCTTGTTATTGTACCTGGTTTGGGGCTAGGGCCGACCGTGAGCCACACAGCCTGGCCTAGGTACTGTGGAGGCCCGGTATTTTCCAGATAATACAAATAACATAGATAGATAGATAGATAGATAGACTTCTACTTCGTTAAGTAGTTCTTTATTGTTGATATTGGTTGCAGTAATTGTTGGATTTAATTGGTTTTGATTGTATCTCTGGCTAGCAGGTATGGCTCCCAAGAAAGTCACTGATCGTTCTTGCCCAGCTGCCGCTTCCAAACGGCCGATTAGAGGCCCATCCCAGGCGCTCCGCTCACCTCCTGCAAGCCAACCAGTGGGCCGGGTTCAATCGTTGGTGGCAAGCATGGCTGGTGACCCTGCAGCGCATTCTCGCTTTGCAACCGAAATGGACGTCTTTCTCCAGAACTGTTCCACCCAGCCGTCCACGTCTGGAAGACAGCCTCCTGCAGCATTGGCGTCGTCTCCGGCCTCTCCTTCATCTAGTGAAGATGGGGGAGAAGGGTCATCATCTGGTGGTTTGATCACGAACCCCCAGTTATCCCAGTCCCCGGTCTTACCTGCAGGTCGCTGTCAGCCTCGGAGGTCAGGCCGTTCCACCAGGAGGGCCTCAGGGAGAGGTGCCCCTTTGGATGAGTCGACTCGCCGGCGTTCGTCCGCTCGGCGTACGGCTGTGGTGGCTTCGGGTTCTGGCATCTCACGCGCTGTCTCTGTGCAGTCTGTTTCAGTTCCATCTCAGCTGGAGCCAGAATCGGAATCGTCTATTGAAGACAGTCTCCCAGTCCCTGCCAGGAAGTCTTTGGGAGGGAAGCGTCGCCAGAAGAAGTCATCTCGGAAACGGGCAAAAAGGAAGAGGGACGATACCTCTTCCTCGCATTCTGGTACATCTTCGTCTAGTTCCGATGATGAGGGTAGTAAAATGCAGCTTTACTGGGGTTTTGGTGAATCGGCATCTGGGCTTCCAAGGTGGGCTTGGGAACGTAGGTCCAATACCCACAGGGCGCTGTACGGAGCAGTCCAGGAGTGTAAGGACGGCATGTTGGTTCCTGACGTTAAAGTCTCGACCAATTCTGCCAGAGACATCATTCCAGGATCGCATTTATCCTCCAAGCTGCGGTCCAGAATTTTAAATGGCCGCTACGTAGATATGTTCAGATTGCTTCCACCTTCAGAGGAGCAAGAAAAGGAAAGTTCTTCATCCAAAAAACGCACAGGGGCCGCTTCAGTTGACAAGACTTTCGAGCATTGGCTCGACTGTTTCCAGGTTTTCGCTGGTGTGGTTGTGGCAGCCTATCCAAGGAGGTCTCTACATCTGTTTGTTTATCTATCCATTGTGCGCTCTGCATTCTCCAAGGCTGGAGAAAAAGCAGCGATTAAATATGACGAGAATTTCAGGCGCCGCGCTGCCAAGATCCCCTCAGCCCGATGGGATCGGAAAGATCTCGATGTGTGGACTACCCACGTAGCTCCACTTATCGATAAGAAAGTGCCGGAGCAGCAGAAGTTGAAGTTCTCTGCTTTTAGATCCGGCCGTCGTCTACTATGCTGGGATTTTAATAAGGGTTCTTGTCAGCGTCCAGCCTGTAGATTTACGCACAATTGTGAGAAGTGTAACGGATCGCATCCTGCTTCCTCCTGCTTTGGTGGCAGGCGGCCCTTTCGCGGGGGTAGAGGGGGTTCTCAGCAACCCCCCAAATCGACCCCTCCCCTCCCTTCAACCTCTGGAGCAGGAAAATAGTACGGTGACATCGCTAGCTCATACCCCGGTGCGTTTGCCGGCTCTTAAAATTTGGTTGCAATCTTACCCCGATAGGGCTGCTGCGCGTTATTTAAGTGAGGGTTTTTCTGTAGGTTTTCGGATTCCGGTAGCCATGCCTCCCGTGGCACGGAATCCCCCTAACCAAAAGTCGGTTCGTGAATTACCTGAAATTGCCCGGAAAAAGATTGCGAAGGAGGTGTCCATGCACCGAATGGCGGGCCCCTTTTGTGCCCCGCCTTTTCATAATCTGCACATATCCCCATTGGGTGTTGTGCCAAAGAAGGCCCCTGGCGAATTTCGTCTAATTCACAATCTATCGCATCCAATGGGCACTTCGGTCAACGATGCGATTCCTCCGGAACTTTGTTCGGTTAAGTATGCCTCCCTTGATCATGCAATCAAGATGATTCGAAAATTTGGGCGGGCTGCCTTATTGGCAAAATGTGATATCGAATCGGCTTTTCGATTATTGCCTATTCACCCGGAGGATTTTTGGCTTTTAGGTTTTCGGTTCGAGGGAAAATTTTATTTTGACAAGGCCATGCCTATGGGCTGCTCGATAGCATGTGCCGCCTTTGAGTCGTTCAGCACCTTTTTGGAGTGGGCCATCAAGCAAAAAACTGGGCTGGGCGGGGTCACTCATTATTTGGATGATTTTTTATTGGCCTCAGATAGTGATTCCGGCAATTGCTCGGTGTTGCTACATGCCTTCGCTGAACTTACGCAGGAACTTGGTGTTCCGTTGGCAGCGGACAAGACAGAGGGTCCCGGGACCCGACTTACTTACCTGAGTATCCTACTGGATACGGTGTCCCAAACTTCCAGCTTGCCAAGGGATAAGCTGGTTGCGTTGAAGACGGTCATTGAGGAATTGATCCCTTTGGAGAAAGTGTCCCTGCGGCAGATACAATCGCTGCTGGGTCACCTGAATTTTGCGTGCAGGGTGGTGGCCCCGGGACGCCCCTTTTGTTCACGCCTGGCCCGGCTTACCGTGGGTTTGAAGGCCCCACATCATCGGGTTCGTTTATCTAGAGAAGTGCGGGCCGATCTCAGCATTTGGCTTGAATTCTTGGAGGAATTCAATGGGGTGTCGTTATGGCAGGACACGTTGAACTTGCATAATGACTTTCAGGTGCATTCGGATGCCGCAGGTTCCCAAGGTTTCGGGCTATTTTGGAAAGGAAGGTGGTGTGCCATGCGCTGGCCACCGGAGTGGCAAGGGACAGACATTACACGGGATCTAACTTTTCTTGAGTTTTTTCCCATTGCAGTGGCAGTGCATTTGTGGGTCGATGAGTTCAGGGACCGACGTGTTTGCTTCTGGACTGATAACCTGGCGGTGGTGAGCGTGTTGGCCAAACTGTCGTCCCGCTCTCCTAGGGTGTTGGCCCTTTTGCGTGTTTTTGTATTACACTGCTTACGCTGTAATATAGTGTTTTCTGCACGTTTCGTCCCTGGGGTGTCTAATGAAATTGCTGATGCTCTGTCCCGTTTTCAGATGGAGCGGTTCAGACTTCTGGTTCCAGAGGCTCGCTTACTTCCGGAATATTTCCCGGATCATCTATGGAGCCTTGGCAGGAATTAGTTTTTCAGGGAGTACCTGCTTCTGTTTCCTCTTCTACTCTCAGATCTTACAAAAAAGCATGGACTGATTTTCTGGCCTTTACATATCAGTCGGTAGGGGAGGAGATGAGGGCTTCTCCCTCATCTTCGCAGGTGCTAAGATTTTTGACGCACCTGTTTCAGTTGGGCCGCGCAGTCAAGACAATAAGGATTCAGGCAGCCGCCATTTCCTTTTTCTGTAAGTCTTTATTTGACAAAGACCCCTGCGCGAAGTTTGTGGTGCGTAAGGCCCTCGAAGGGTGGGGCAGGCTTTTTCCTCCCCAGCCATCGGCACGGCACCCGATATCCTTCGACCTGCTGTGTAAGATGCGCAAGGAATTGAGGAGACTTTGCTGGTCGGGGTACGAGGCTCGCCTTTTTTCCGCAGCCTTTTCCATTGCCTTTTTCGGGGCCCTAAGGGTTGGTGAGCTCGTGTTGGAGGCTCACAGGGACGGCCGTTCCAGAGGTTTATTGCTTCAGGACGTACAGTTATCCCCAATGGAGCTGAGACTTATGATTAGGAATTCAAAAACTGACCAACAAGGTAGAGGAGCCCTTATTCGGCTTCCGGCCACAGGGGAGGCGGGACCTTGCCCGGTCAAGGACGTCAGGAGGTTCCTGGCTGTCCGAGCTCCAGGGGAGGGTCCCCTGCTGAGACATGAGAATGGTTTGCCGCTGTCCAGACGCCAGTTTGCATTGGTGATGCGGAAGGCCATTAAGGCTTGCGGGGCATCTGCTCATGGTTTTGCCCCCCATTCTTTCAGGATTGGTGCTGCCACGACAGCGGCGCATTGGGGACTGTCAGCGAGCAGAATAAAGAATTTGGGCCGCTGGAAGTCTGACGCGTTCAGAGTTTATGTTCGTTAACATGGCATGTTCTTACATATGTTTTGTTTATTCACCTCAGGTTTAGAGGCTGTCCGCATCTGGATGGTGGGGCACAGTATCGTGCATTGGGCCGGCGTTGAGGCCCAGCGGTTTGGATTGGGACCAGGTCTCGGTCTTCCTCCACACGTGCACATCTCTTGGCTGACCAGAAGGGGAATGTCTTGGCAAGAGTTGCTGCCGCTGATGAGGAGGCAGTTGGGCGTGGAACGACCGCCCACGGCCATTGTGATTCAGCTGGGCGAGAACGACCTGGTCTCCATGAACTGTTTTTCATTGCGTGCTGTGATTTTAAGTGACCTGGGGGTGCTGAGTGAAATGGTGCCGGCAGCAAAGATATTCTGGTCGAAGTTTTTGCAACGCCGTGTATGGAGGGGCAGTCGTTGCCCGGATGCCACTGAAAGGGCCAGAAAGCGGATTAATTCCGCTGTCTCAAAAAGGGTTTTTGAGCTGGGTGGCGACGTTATTGCACATCCAGAGATTCGCTTCCAGGAAGCGTCTCTCTTTAGGGATGATGGGGTGCACCTTTCGGCCTTGGGAAATCAGGCATGGCTGGGTGCGGTGGTGGCTAAGCTGAGGTCTTGGCTGGGATTGTGAGTGGTTTGGTGGGGAGCTTAGGGCTCCATGGCGGTTAGGCATTGGTTAAAATGGTGGATGGAGGGGTAAGTGCCTACCCCTCCAATGGTGGTGCGGAAAGGGAATTCCGTTAAAGGAATCCAGGGGCTTACCATCCTTTCGTCCTTGTCCCCGGAGTCGGACTTGGGCCGGGTAAGCCCCACAGGAACATGAGGGTGAGAAGTGAGGGACTGATACCCAGCTTCATATTTTCTCACCCAATACTTGTTTCCCACGCTGGCTTCCGCTGGAATCCGGAAGTCCAGCTCTGTCCCTGGGCATGGACAGATAGTCAAACCAATGCCTAAGCAACCACTCACATATGTTGTATTGAATAAAGTTGTGGCCAAAATTATGCCAAAAACCTTAAACAAAAATGATGCGTGAAGTGTGTCTTTTTGGTGGGGGGTGGCTTTGTGGGACTCAACACGCAAAAGGTTTGCTTTAAGATTGTGGGAGAAAATCCTCTCCATCTCAAAGGAACATAGGATCTTCCTTTATACCTCACTGCCAGTGCAAGAAAGAAAGAAAGAAAGAAAGAAAGAAAGAAAGAAAGAAAGAAAGAAAGAAAGAGGGAGGTTCTGGAAGTCACCATGAATGCCTCCCTTGTTCTCTAATAACTGAGTTCTGGTGATTTCTGGCTTTTTGTGTGTGTTTGTTTTTAAAAAGCCCTGCTCATCACGTTGTATCCCATCTTCTACCCTGGTACTGTCTTCTCTGACTAGCAGTGACTCTCAAGGCTCTTTGGCAGAGACATTTCATATCACCAGTTAACCTGATCCTTTAACTAGAGGGACGCGGGAGGCGCTGTGGTCTAGATCAGAAGGTCAGTAGTTTGAATCTTTGCTACGGGGTGAGCACCCGTTGCTCGGTCCCAGCTCCTGCTAACCTAGCAGTTCGAAAGCATGTCAAAGTGCAAGTAGATAAATACGTACCGCTCCAGCGGGAAGGTAAATGGTGTTTCTGTGTGCTGCTCTGGTTTGCCAGAAGCGGCTTAGCCATGCTGACCACATGACCCAGAAGCTGTCTCTGGACAAACACCGGTTCCCTTGGCCTATAGAGCGAAATGAGTGCCGCAACGCCAGAGTCGTCTGCGACTGGACCTAACGGTCAGGGGTACTTTTGTGTTGTTGTTTAGTCGTGTAGTCATGTCTGGCTCTTCTTGACCCCATGGACCAGAGCACGCCAGGCACTCCTGTCTTCCACTGCCTCCTGCAGTTTGGTCAAACTCATGTTAGTAGCTTTGAGAACACTGTCCAACCATCTTGTCCTCCGTCGTCCCCTTGTCCTTGTGCCCTCCATCTTTCCCAACATCAGGGTCTTTTCCAGGGAGTCTTCTCTTCTCATGAGGTGGCCAAAGTATTGGAGCCTCAGCTTCAGGATCTGTCCTTCCAGTGAGCACTCAGGGCTGATTTCCTTCAGAGTGGATAGGTTTGATCTTCATGCAGTCCATGGGACTCTCAAGAGTCTCCTCCAGCACCATAATTCAAAACCATCAATTCTTCTGTGATCAGCCTGCTTTATGGTCCAGCTCTTACTTCCATACATCACTAGTGGGAAAACCTTAGCTTTAACTATACGGACCTTTGTTGGCAAGGTGATGTCTCTGCTTTTTAAGATGCTGTCTAGGTTTGTACCTTTACCTTTACCTTAACTAGAGAAGCTGAGGGATGAACCTGTAACCTTTCTGTGTGCAAAACAAGTACTCTGTCGCTGAGCTATGTTCCCCGCTTGCCCATGGCAGGATCCCATGCTCTGGGTTTCTGCACAAATGTCTATCCTGGGCATACTTCCTGATTGTAAAAAGGCAAGGCTAGCATGGCGACTCATGCCTAGAGGCAGCAGGGGTCCTTTTTTGAGTTAATTCTGCCACACCAGAAGTGATTGAATCATTCAATCACTCCCAATGCAGACCTAGTACAATTTCAAGCCCCAAGCAAAGGCGTATTGGAAGGCGGCAGGTCCATTCATTAATTCATTTCTTGCTGCACACTAATATGCCTTGGCGCAGTTTGGGAATTGCTGCTGATTGGGTTGCAGCCTTAATTGCCTTGTTCTTTAATACGGAGTATGGGTTGCAGGGAGATATATTTTTTTTAAATATCCTTTCTCTCTATTTCCTCTTCTCTCCCTCCCTTCCACATCTTATCTTGTGTACCTGCAGTTACCTTTGATGCCTAATGAAATGGCAAAGGGGAAGGGTTGGCATCTTGGGCGGAAGATGGCAGGCAAATCAACAATTTCAAGGTTTAATGAGGGAATCATGCTTGGCGCCATCACCTACACAGTGTTAATTAATCCAAAGGGCTGTGCAACATCATGTTTGTGGCAGAAACATAATGTGATAGTTTCTGCATGCCAATCAAACCCAGAAGATTGACAGACTGGTGCTATAGCAACATGCCTTTCAAAGAACACAGGCAGGGAAAGGCCTATGTCAAATAAGAGCAGGGACATACCCTCCAACATTTCTCCAATGAAAATAGGGACATCCCATTCCATAATGATAATTTTACTATTATCATTACCCATTATCATTACATACTATTATCATTACCCACATGCCTTACTGGGTTGCCCGAGCTGGTCACTCTGGGCAGCTTCCAACATATATAAAAACATAATAAAACATTAAACATTAAAAAACACACCTTCCCTATGCAGGATAGCCTTTAGAAGCCTCGGGGGTTGAATCAGGGCCATAGTTAGGGGGTGGTGAGGTGGGCCTCCGCCACGGGTGCATGTGAGGGGGTGCACAAAATCGGCTAAATATGTGTTCATAAATATGTCTATAAATAAAAATATCAATTATTGCCTCATAAGAAAAGGTTTTAAATAGAGGATGAATTGAATGGGGGTGTTGGAGGAGAGGCAGAAAGAAGAGCTAACTTGTCAGCGGCTAGGGGGCACAATCTGGACAGTTCTGCCAGGGGCTCAAGATCACCTAGCTATGGCTCTGGGTCGAATAACCCCATACCCTCCAACATTTCTCCCATGAAAATAGGGACATCCTAAGGAAAAGTGGTACATTCCAGTATGAAATCAAATAGGGACACTTGGACTGTCTGCAGGGGGCATGCCATGAATTAAAGAAAGCAGTTCTTGTCTAGCTTGGATTTCAACTCAAGAGGTAAGAACTTTAAAATGCTCTCCTAGGAGGTGTGCTTTATAGTCCCCAAAGTTTTTTTGTTGGTTTTGTTTTGTTTTTGAGCCTGGTTCAGAAGAATATTAAGCCCAGTATATCTGAGCCCTGTGTAGCCTTGATGTAGGGGGAGGGGTTTTAGCAGGCACCGAAAACAGTACAGTGGTACCTCGGGTTACAAACACCTCGGGTTGCAAACACTTCGGGTTACAGACTCCACTAACCCGGAAGTAGTACCTCAGGTTAAGAACTTTGCCCCAGGATAAGAACAGAAATCATGTGGCGGCGGTGCGCAAGACCCCTTTAGCTAAAGTGGTACTTCAGGTTAAGAACAGTTTCACGTCCAGAACAAATTAAGTTTGTAACCAGAGGTACCACTGCACACTGAACAGGCAGGGAGTTCCAATGAGTAGGTGATTGACTTGACTTCAGTGCAGCTGCTTAAATCCCAATGAAGATGATAGCAAGGATGAAGGATTGTAACTACAGAAATATTTCCCTTTCTTCTTTTTGTGATGCTAGCTGTTTAGCCGTAATACAGCTATCACTGAGGGATCTTGAAGTCAAGCCTGCTTTTCTCTTGCAAGCTACAAAGACATAAAAATGTATTAGTTAATGTCAGGCTGAAGTGTAAGAACAGATGTAGGAAACTAGGAAGTGTGTGCTTTAAAAAAAACAAAGAGGAACTTGTAGGGATAGAGAAGAAATTCATTCAGTCCACATTTCAAAACAAACTGACCTAATTCCTCAGTTCTCTCAGATTTATACGTCAGTCGGAATGCAGCTATTTAACTTCTTGTGCACTTCTCTGAACTTTCTAATGTAGTTCTGGGATAGGACGTTGGAAGCATTTCTTTTCCAAAAGCATCTTTTATGGAAAAGTGCATTAAAAATGTGTGTTTTAGGAGAAAAACATGCTGGAAATTCTACAAGGTTTTTATATTAGGGAAATAATGCATATGGAAGATATACAGAAATGCATGTTAGCAAAATGTGTATATAATTCAGATGCAATTGCCCACACATTTTAAAGGAAAATCGGGGGTGGGGGTGGGGAGCAAGGTATGGAATAGACTGGTGATTGAATGCATGCCATATTGAACAGAAATAAGTGATCCATCTTCCCTAGGAAAATTCAGGAAAAAAATGGGTAACACACTGCAGACATATATAAGTATATTACATTACTATTTGTAGGGCTGCCATACTTCTGGATTTTCACGGACATGTCCGGCAACTGGGCAGCAGAATGATGTCTGGGTGGATTTTTGCTAAATTGGCAAAATGTCCAGGAAAACCCGGGTGTATGGTAAGGGGGAATAATATTTTTTAAAAAACAAAAAAAATCCAAAAAAGGCCCCAAACTTACTTTTTGGGGGGTGATGTCCCCCCCCCAAAAAAAGCTCAACAACTTCATGCAAAGCATATTGGACTTTTGACCCAGCCATGGTGTAAGACAATTCTTAAAGGGTGTTTACAATTTACTTATTAGAGATGATAAATTAAGACCAAGATTATTAATTTATCCGAGGCTACATGATGAGTTCATGGTGGAGGCAGGATTTGAATTCAAGGCTCCAAGTAAAAGCCAAGTAAAAGCTGGTCTATGGCTAACTCTTTTTCTAGGGCTGTACTATATTAAAACAAAGCTATTATTTTTATCGCCATTGAAGTGTTTGATAGGATGCAACCATTTATTTGCACTGCTTATATTTGTTTATCTCCTTAACAGAGTTTTAATATTTTTGAATCGCACAGAACCACAGCTATAAATCTCTCACAGAAACCAGGATTATCCTTCTATGAAATTTCTTTTCTATTAGATGGTTTGCAATACTTAACACAGATAAATGCCCATACATTTTTAGGCAATACTGCCCACAGATAAATAAGCTTAATGTAATACATTTCAGTTTTCCATTTTGTTCTCTAATCATGCGGGAACCGTGTGTCTGGTGTAATGAAAATGTTTGAAGAATTTCATGAAAGATGTGGACTTTTTGCTTCTCTTCTATATAACTTAGCCGTCTAAGTATGACCAGCTAGCTGACAGTCATAGCTAGAAGAATCTTGCTGTAATGGTAAACATCTCAGTGTAGAAAGTGATAGTTGATTTGCTTTGTGAAAGACAGCAACCAGGTTCATTTCTCCTCCTTAAAACCGTGGTGTAGTTTGGATTTATTAATTTCAATGTAGTAATCAAACCATCATTACATAGTAATAGAAAATCAACACCAACTAACAAGGAACAGCTTTTACTAACCAGTATTTAGTTATTGCTGCTTTTATTTGTGTTATTGTGATGTTGTGTTCCTATGTATCCTGTCTTGCTATATTTTTATGCAAGAAATAGAAGAAAGCCCAGTGTTGTTTATGACAATTGTCTCCCCAATGTGAATATGAGGAGGCAGACTTTTTCTGAAGTGGCCCCTATCTAGGCAATACTTATGTGTCACTTACTTTTAAGCAACAAGTGAAGATTTTCTTGTTCTCCCAAGCCTTTTAACATTTCTAATATTCTTTAACATCATTTACATGAATTTATTTTAGTCTCTCCAGAATGACAGCCATTTGGCTGGATTTAGCTTTCATGGATGGCCTGAGCATTCTTGTTATGCTAATTGGACGGGGATTTCATTTGTATCTCCCTATGTTGGATTTGACTACTAAATTTTATTGCTGGGTTGGCTTTATAGCGCTTTTTAAAAATAGAATTGTTGTATGTTAAGTTTTAATCTTGTCTATTTTTCTGTGTCTGTTGCCTAGATTTTTTAAAAGTTAGTTGTCATAATAATAATTACCCAAAGACTGAAGAAGGCATTGTAGATCAATCTGCTTTAAAGACATCAGTCCTGTGTCATTTGCATGCAATAAAAAGTAAGTGTGTGTGTGTGTGTGTGTGTGTGTGTGTGTGTGTGTGTGTGTGAAAGAGAGAGAGAGAGAGAGAGAGAGAGAGAGAGAGAGAGAGAATTGAAATATTTGTGTCCTCTGTTTTCTATTTTTAGGGGGAAATATTGAGAACCAGACAGATATGAAATCCTCTTATTTACGATAGATATACATATTAAAATAATGGTGCTCTTCACCATAATATTCCAGGGTGAGTTTCAACAATACAATACAGGGTGAGTTTCAACAATACAGTCAGAAAGGTCTGTGAACATCCAGCCTAGCTTTAAATTAAATGTTAGTGGAGAGAGCCATTATGCAGAATAAGAGATGTTTATCTGTTTCCATCCTCAAGTTTTCTTTAAATCCACTCTCTTGGTATTGTATCAAATGTGAACCTAAGATCAATAAAAGCTACACATAAAGTTTGAGTGCAATTTACAGTATATTTTTGTATAAGGTGACATAAAAGGAAGCAGTGATTGATTGTAGATCTAACAGCTTGAAAGGTTGCTTGCTAAAATGCCAATGTATTATTAGTTACTACCTAGTTTCCTAACTTAACTAGAAGATGCCCAACATAGACTTTTCCAATAACATCAAGTAAACTAACAGGTCTATAATTGGCTGCATTCTCCCTTCCATATATATGTGTGTGTGTGTGTCCTTCCATTCAGATGGAACTTTCCCTGAAACATCAATACAAACAAGAAATGAGGCCAACACTGATTCCCATGTTTAAGTAAAGGCCTTTCATAAGTTGGATAAAATAAAGTTTTCCCCTGAGTCTGTATTATTTTTAACTTGTGCTATTGGTGATGGAATTGCATCGCAGGTGACCATTTGTCAACAGATTCCAGTAATGGAGACGATGAATCAACGAGTTCAAGATCATTAAATTGTTGTCCCACCCAAAAAGCTGATAAACATCATTTTGTGATATGATGGTTGAATTCTTGAGAAGTCACCAACTTAAGAACATAAGAAAAGCCTGACTACAAAGGCCAATGGCATATGTAGACTAACATCTCTACAGTGCCCAACTGGGTGCAATTGGGAAGCTTGAAAGCAGGACATGAGTGTAATAGCACTCTACCACTTATGAAACTTCAAAAACATAAATACAAACACATATGTTCCTTTAAAAAACTATATATATATCCCACCCCTCTGGATATTTTAAACTCTCCCACTGTGTTAAAACAAAATCAACAACAATGGTGTCATTTCAGGTTGCAAGAGGCTGGAAGCAATATTCAGCTGTGAATTCAATGGAGATAAAGCTGGATGAGGTGGACGAATCTGTGCATCTTCTCATTTGATTCTGAATTGTCCTCTTCTTGTCCTGCAGAGCAGCCACAGAGCACGTCCCCAAAGGCAGGTCAGTTGTCAGAGCCCCACGGAAAACTAGTAAGCAGTTTGCTCTAACAAACTAAACCCTTTCAGCCTCTGCCTCCAGCTCATTGCTTCTAGGTTTCTCTCTCTTTTGGTGGGGAACCGGTGGCCCTCCAGATCTCAGACTACAACTCCCATCAACCCTAGGGTTAATGATAGTTGTAGTCTAGCAACATCTGGAGGGCACCATGTTGACAACCCCAAATTAGTCACTTAAGATGCTCCCTTCTCTCATGTTCTCTGGTTGCCCTCCTGTTACATCCCTTGTCTTCCTTTTGTTCTTTTTATTAGGTGCTTTGTAGTTTGATTCTGTGTTTTGTGCTGTGAACTGCCCTGAGATCTTCAGATGAAGGGCGGTATACAAATATTTATTATTATTATTATTATTATTGAAACAAAGCAGGGCCTGTCTCCTTAATTGGTTACACTGTAACCTCCATTCACTGCTGGACTCTGGTTTCACAACATAGGGTTTTCTTCCTTCTGGAAGCAGTCCAGCTTCTTCCTGCTGGAAGCAATCCATCTAGGGAGGACCATGGACCACAAGTCAGCAGGGCAGGGAATGGCTGTAGGCAGCTGAGCATACATCATTTGATGGGCGCTGCTGGATCAGGCCAAATCCCAAGCCCACCCTCCTGTTTCCCACAATAGCCAACCAGATACCTATAGAAGCTCACAGACAGAACTTCCATTCCGGCTATACCCTACCATTGCCATCTCTCAAATATTTTTTCCCATGTAAAACACACCTTTGACAATCTTTCCTCCGGGGGCATCATTTGTTTTCCTTTTGGCTTCTTCCAAACTTTTGGTCTTGTTGTGTCAATGCCATGAGAGATGCCATATTGTATAGAAAGATGCTGGCTTGGAAATGGATGTCCCTCTGTTACATGGATTTGTCTGGTGCCTGAAGAAACTTTTACAGGCTATAAATCTAGCACTGCCCCAGGTTGGTGCCTGTCAGTCAAATAGTGTCAGTTGTGCAACCTGTTGATTATGGAAGATCTGCAGGGTAGCAAAAACAGGCATAAGGAAAAGGAATGGGAGCCTGCAAGAGGGATAATGGAAATACAAATATTCAGACAAGGTCAAATGAAGCATGTTGAACTCATAAAACATTCATCACGGTTATTTTGATTTAAAAGGACATCCTGAAGGTAATCTGTGTGAGGGAGCAAAAGAGCTGAAGTAATGCATCTTCCTTCTCATCCGACATCTCAGAAACTCCACAAACAGCAATATTGACATAAGATGCCCAGTAACGACATCTTTGCAAGCTTAAAGACCCAAAGGACAAGGGCAAAGTGCTCCATCGAAAAGGCTTTGAAAGAAGTTTGACGGCCATTAGTTAAGTGAATGAGTAGTGGATAGGAGGAGCCTACAGTGCATTTTCTACCCACTGGTGAAATCATTGAAACCCATTGCTTCATATGGAGATTGACATGCTGGAGGCAAGAAGAGAGAAGAATTAGCTCCCTATGGAGAACAATAGAAGGCAATGTGCATCCCCAGCCTTAGAGCTCTGGAGGCCCATTTGTTTGAAAAATTAGATTAGTGTATAGTTGAAAGCTCTAAATACTTTGTGCAAGGATAATAGTTGGGAGATGCACTCTAAAACTAATGAACCAATTGCTATGGCCACAATATGGCCAGACATCTAGGACCTGGGGCTGAATCTGAGCCCATAGATAGGGTTTTTTATTTCTCCAGATATACATTTCCTGAGACTTTAAATGTTTCTTTTTTTCTGCATGAGTGTGTTCTTTTCCTTTCAGTACACATTTAAGAACAGGATTGAAATGTGTGTGTATGCACACTCACACACATATGGAAACCCACAACGATCTCTGCAGGGCGTAAGACATGAGCAGATTACAGGGAGATGTAATCTCCCCTCCTCCTATATTTACCTGCAAGCTGCCTACATGGAAATAAGTCAAGATGGAAGCAACAGTGCTGTGCTAAAGCTAATAATAGTAATAATTTTATACCTTCCAATATTTCAGTATAAATTGATCGTTTTGTTGTCTCCTCCCTCTAACATTTATTGCATAGTGAGTTTGATCATATAAGCTAAGTCCCATATCCTCATGCACCCTTCATTAATAGAGGTAGGTTTAGTTGTTGTTGTTTAGTCATTTAGTCGTGTCCGACTCTTCATGACCCCATGGACCAGAGCACACCAGACACTCCTGTCTTCCACTGCCTCCCACAGTTTGATCAAACTCATGTTGGTAGCTTCAAGAACACTGTCCAATCATCTCGTCCTCTGTCGTCCCCTTCTCCTTGTTCCCTCCATCTTTCCCAACATCAGGATCTTTTCCAGGGAGTCTTCTCTTCTCATGAGGTGGCCAAAGTATTGGAGCCTCTGCTTCAGGTTCTGTCCTTCCATTGAGCACTCAGGGCTGATTTCCTTCAGCATGGATAGGTTTGATCTTCTTGCAGTCCATGGGACTCTCAAGAGTCTCCCTCCAGCACCATAATTCAAAAGCATCAATTCTTCAGCGATCAGCCTTCTTTATAGTCCAGCTCTCACTTCCATACATCACTACTGGGAAAACCATAGCTTTAACTATTTGGACCTTTGTTGGCAAGGTGATGTCTCTGCTTTTTAAGATGCTGTCTAGGTTTGTCATTGCTTTTCTCTCAAGAAGCAGGCATCTTTTAACTTCGTAGAGGTAGGTTTATATTTTCCCATTAATAGCTAAAAGAATTTGTGTTAATAAACATATGACCCGCTGTCTATCAACTTGGAGTATTAGGTCATTTACATATTCTAAAAGAATAATTTACAGTTTTACAAGTAAGTTGTAGCCTGTGATTTATCATAGAATTTGTTTGTTTCCTTTTTAGCACAATACAGAATATATAATGATGTGGTCAAATATACAGTACCACCTAAAATATCAATTTGTAAATATATATATATTCATGCTTCATCCATACTGTGAATTGTATGATGCATTTCCCCATCCAAGTCCAAACTTCTTTTTGAAAAATTCCTTCCAAAGTCATTATCCCATTTGGTCTGATAGAAATGTCTCCTGACATCTCCACTTGCTAAAATTTTATAAATTTGTCCCAGAATTCTTTTAGCAAGCTCATTCAGTATCACCATCTCATGCCACATCTATGCACTCTGTCAATAAGCCGTACTTTGCTATTAGATTAAGTATCTGTTACTTGCAATAAGGGAATGTGAGGACGTTAATAACAGCCTTGCTGGATCAGTGCAGGAGCTCTTCCAGGACACCATCCTGCTCCCATTGTGGCCAACCAGATGTCTGCAGGAAGCCTGAAAGCAGAATCTGATTGACCTGATTGTGATGCTTCAATGCATTTTTATTCAAGTGGGCTCTATAAATATGTAAGAAGAGCCTGCTGGATCAGGCCAGTGGCCCATCTAGTCCAGCATCTTCATCTCACTGTGGCCAGCCAGATGTCTATGGGAAGCCTTCAAGCAGAAACTGAGCACAAGAGCCTTTTCCCCATCTATGGCTTCCAGCAACTTGCATTCAGAAGCATTGCTGCCTCTGACCATTGAAGCAGAGCAGAGCTATCATAGCCAGTGGCTTAGAAGTAGATAATCTGGCATTCAATGGGACTTACTGCCAGGTAGAATGTGTCTATTGCCAGTCTTTGCTCCTTTTGTCTGTTGTAAACCCATAACTCCATTATTTTCCGTTTCCACACAGATCTGCAAATACTTTAGAATCATCTCAAAACGCCATTGAAGGATGCATTTAATACACATGTAAAAACATCATTTCTCTCAACGTGCATATTTAAGGCTATGTTTCTAAGCATATGCATGACTGGCACCTAGCATACAAGCAGAAGTTGAGGCAGAGCATTCTCCAGCTAAAATAGGGAGCTGCTGGCTAGGCAAAGCTGCAGAGCAGGGTTTCCCAAACTTGGGTCTCTAGCTGTTTTTTTGGACTACAACTCCCACCATGCCTAGCTATCAGAACCAGTGGTCAGGGATGATGAGAACTGTAGTCCAAAAACAGCTGGAGACACAACTTTGGGAAACATTGCTGCAGAGGATACTGATAATCTTATATCATCACACTGTCAATTCCTCTTCTTCCTGCTCCTCTGCTGGGTCATTGGTGATAGCCAAGCCTTCTCCTCCTTCTGAGGAGACCCTTGCACCTGAGGAGACCTCTGGGAATAAAACGATGCCACAACATTCATGAAGTCTGTAATCAACTGGATAGCTAAGTTTTCATCCAAGTTGTGTGGACCAGGTCATTTCATATAGGAACTATCAAGGATCACACATCTCCCAAGCATCCCATCTCCTAGGCAAGTGTGCATAGGAGTGCATAGCCAAATGCCACCATATAAAAGCTGTCAAATGTTAAGCCAACATCTGATCAAAAACCTGTTACTTCTTTTGAAAAAAAATCAACTTGGCTGTCAGTACTTTCAAGTCATCTTATCGATGAAGATGTTTTGTGTTATTTTGAAAGCAGCTACGTTGTCATCTAAACAAGTAGTCCCCCTGCGCTGCAAGTAGATTATGTGATCATTATTGGCAAATGAAAAGATTTCCTGTCACTGTTCACATTTTCTCTGCACTACTGTGTTATGGATAATGATCAGACAAAGTAGAGGTCCAACTTCTGGAGCGGTTGTCTGGATTAGGGGTGAGTGGCACTGCTTTGCATGGTTCCAGTCCTACTTAGATTGTCATTTCCAGGGGGTGTTTCTTTTTCTTTCTTTTTTCCAATTTTTAAAATTAATTTTCCAAATTTTACACAACACAAAATAACACCAGGGGGTGTTTCTTGGGGAGACCTTCAATGTGGGGTTCCTTAGGGTTCCATTTTATCCCCTATGTTGTTTAGCATCTAAATGAAACTTCTTAGTGGGGTCTTCCGAAGCTTTGGTGTATGTTGCCAACAATATGCTGATGACACACACAGCTCTACTTCTGCTTTACATCTACAGTTACGGCAGTGGAGGTGCTGGACCATTGTCTTGCCTCGATAATGGACTGGATGAGAGGCAGTAAACTGAAGCTCAATCCAGATAAGACTCAGGCACTGCTAGTGGGTGGTTCCCTAGACCAGATGGATGGGAGGATATAGTTCCATTCCACCTTAAAAGGAACAGGCATGACTGTTGTGTGTCACATGCCTGTTTACATTCCATTGCAGCACAGCTTGCTGGGAACTTCCGTTTGTATATTGCTTTTGCTGTCCTTCTGTTTGCTTGGACACGAAGGGAAGCAGACATGTTTTTTACTTTGTTCCTGAACTATGCTGAATAAACGCCTGTGAATAATGCTTACACATGTCTGCTCTTGGTGGGGTTGCACTCCCTCGGAAGTGCCACATTGTTGTAACTTAGTAGTACAACTTGCTGTGCCTCCTATGGTTCCCACAGCTCAGCTGAAGCTCAAAAGAGAAGGAACTAACTGGGCTACCCTAGGGCAGAAACTTTGATACATACAAAAACAAAGACATATTGATACATGTGAAATCTTGGGCGTTTGAAACATGCAGAAACTACCATAGGACCAACCATAATGCCACAAAATACAGATGCTTTAGTGAGGAACTTAGGGAGGCAGCTTGCTCAACTATTTTGTGACATTTTTGTTGGACATAATACATTTGTTGCCCTGCTGTTGATTTTGTTTTTCCTAATGGACCAGCAGTGCTACCTATGTATTTTGATGCATGATACAATAATGATTGATGCAGGCCGGGCTGGATTACTGCCTTTAGGGAAATGGGAAAGTGAATGTTACTCAGAATGAAACAAATCTAAAGTTTCTGTTCCACCTGATGTGAAACACCGGGCAGAAATAATAATTTCCCAAGTATTTATTCAATGCTGACTGAAGACAAAGGATAATGTTCATGTGTACTACTGTATAGGGTATTTATCTACATTAAGGACTAAGATGACAAACTGTGAAAATAAGCAGTGAGTTATTACAAGCTATTTCACAAAATTCAAATGGAAATAATAAATCAAAGATCAGATTTGTTAATATGACTATTATTTAAAACATTCCATGATTTAAGTCTAGACAACTCAGAGTCAGTGATGGTTGCTACTGATTGAGACTTGTAGAGTAGAATGTAGAAAGGCCATCAGTAGGTACCAACAAATAGCAGAGTCAATTAACTCTAGTTTTGATCCATTCCTCCTCCCTGCTGAGTTGTGTACTGACAACACTGAGACTAAGAAGAAGGCAGCTGATAGACAGTGCCACCCCTTGGGCTGGATGTCTGTACTTTCCCCCATAAAATGAAGACACATTTCTTCTTGCAAGTTTTCCTAGCTCTGTCTTGCGTGTCTATTTTGCATTGCTTTCCAAAAACATAAATATTCTTATTTGTGTTTGTGTGTTCTTTTAAGGTAATTTTTCATTGTGTTTTTATTATGTTTTATACATCACCTTGAAATAATTACTGTATTTTTTGCTCCATAAAACACACCTTTTTCTTCCTAAAAAGTAAGGGGAAATGTCTCTGCATCTTATGGAGCGAATGTGTGGTCCCTGGAGCCGAATTTCCCAGGGGTGAAAAGCAGATCATGCTTTTTTTTTTTGAAAGAGGGAAGTGGGTGTTGAAACAAAGCCACTGATCGGCAAGTGATCGGGAGGGAGATCGGCTGGTAAAAAGGAGGCTGCCGAGGGAAGGGGGGAGGTAAAGACAGCGAACTTGCAAGGAGAGGAGACAGGAAGACTAAAGCAATGAAGAGAGAAATTAGAAGAAAAGGAGGAGCAAAAAACTGCTTCAGCTAAGGAAAATGCACTAAGGCAAACAAGAGGGAAGGGGGTGTTGAAAGGAAGCAGCTGATTAACAAGCGATCGGGGAGGGAGATAAGGGACGCTAGATAAAGGAGGCTGTCTGGGAGGGGGGAGGTAAAAGCCCATGGATCCTCAGGATTTTTGCATTGGGTCACCCCAGATTCACCATCAGATCACATAACATGTCCATGGCTACAGCCTGCACCAAAAATACCATGCATCCACTGTTTGTGGGGCTGCAATGGCACAAAAATGTGGTTACAAAGCACAGATCCACATGAATTCTCAGGATTTTTGCATTGGGCTACCCCAAACTCATTGTCAAATCACATGTCTGTGGCCACAGCATGAACCACAAAAATCATACATCCACTGTTTCATTCAGAATATTTTTTTTCTTGTTTTCCTCCTTTAAAAACTAGGTGCGTCTTATGGTCCGGTGCGTCTTATGGGGCGAAAAATACGGTATCTGGAATTTAATGGTGATTGTGGTGACATAAGTAAAAAGGCTGGCAGATGAGGGCTGGCTAAAGACAAACTGAGGTGGGTGCAGCAGTGCCTCACTTCCCTAGTGAACCAGCCTCCACTGCCTCCATTTTTCTGAACTAAGAATTTATGATAGGTATGGAAAAGAGTTGCATGTCAACATGAGCCTTCCCTGTTTGATGGGGCATCTCCATTAATATCAAAAGAAGGGACAGCACTGCTTGTAGTCATGTAATCTGGGGAACCGGGTTCGCATCTCTGCTCCTCCACATGCAGCTGCTGGGTGACCTTGGACCAGTCACACTTCTTTGAAGTCTCTCAGCCCCACTCACCTCACAGAGTGTTTGTTGTGGGGGAGGAAGGGAAAGGAGAATGTTAGCTCCTTTGAGACTCCTTAGGGTAGTGATAAGGCGGGATATCAAATCCAAACTCTTCTTCTTGTACAGAGTAGCAGTGAACCCCAAGAGATAGAAATGTTGCTGCCTAGACTGGCAACTTTTGAAGTGTTCCAGACTAATAAAGCAAATCAACTAGGGAATCACAAAAGGCAAAGAATAACCATCTATGGAAATACAATTGGGTTTTATTTTTTTATTTTGTGTGTATGTGTGTGTTTGTTCAAACTTGAAATGCTCACAGCCCTGTCAAGTGCACCAAGGCATTTAAGTGAAGCATTTGGTAAATTGGAAAATGAGTACAGGAAGAGCAGCATGTATAGATATTTCTGAATATTAGAAATGACGAAAAAGCTGTGCATGAAAATGAATTTAATTAAAACCACTCATGCAGATTCTTGCTTGGAAATCCATAAATCTGCAGAGTCATCCCCCTTTCAATTAAGTTTGCATTTGTCATTTCTCAAAGATAGGAACAAAGCCCGATGGACCAGGTTTTCCGGTACTCAACCATTACAAGGAATACAAAATATGTAATACTCCATAATTAATCATTCTCATTATGCTGCTTCAGTAAAATCAATAGGATTTGTGCTCTCTGTATAGAACACCTAGACAACAACAGTTTTCAAACTTTGCTCTGGGGAACCTTGAGATTCCCTGGAAGCTTATCAAGAGTTCATCAAGGAGAAGATAAAAATGACAGATGATAGTTAAGTTGCAAACCGCCCTGAGATCATAACTGATGTAGGGTGGTTTAGAAATGGAACTAATATATAAAGAACTCAGCAAGCGTTTCTGAAATGTACCCTGTATTGTGTAACTGCAGGTCAGTGCAGCTTGCCTCCACAACTGCAAAGTTTCATGAGACCTAACTTTGGGATAGAGGTTATATTTCTTAAGCCATCAAAAGTTGTAGAAATGGCAAAATGACAAGTTAGCACAATTTATTATTTTTCATGGGGTGGGAGAGGTCTGTGAGCACAAAGTAATTTGGTTTATGTTGTTCTGCGGCTTTGGCAATGTTAAATCATTTTTTCTATGCATAAACTGAAGTGTTTTTAACAAGACACAGAAATGGAAATATTACATTGATTTTGACACACACACCCCTCAAAAAAAATCAGATTTCAACATGTGTCTGGCTTATATTTACCAGAAAGTGAACTGTCTTGAAAAAGAATGAGTACAAAGCAATACTTCAAGTTGATGACTTTGTGGTTGCTTTTGTTTTCCTGGAAGGAATCTGCTAACACATCAGGTTTGAGAGGCCAGGCAGGCGGTGAATTTATGAGCTTGTACGTAAGCAAAGCATATGGTACAACTCTGTGTTCCCTCACCTTGGTAATAAGTCATTTAGCAACAAATGTCCAATCCAGGTTGGCAGGCTGCTCATGCCACATCATTTCAAGTGGTTGACTATACAGCCTTAATTTTGACAAAAGGTTTGCACTGCTAAGTGCATTTTGCATGGTGTAATTGTTCAGATTTGGTCTGGAGGTTTTGCGTTAAGCCACACAAATGCCAAAGTGTTGTTGTTTTTTTATCTTTCCTTCATACTAAAAACCTAATAAGGATGCACAATGCAAGCAAGGTCAGCATGCAAGAGTGATGGACAGAATGCAAAATGTCTTGTTTTCAGATGCCTCTGGCATCTCGTGAGGGCCAAAAGCAGCAGCAATCGGTCCATCAAAGTCCACAAGGAAATGCTTTGACAGGCAGGCATTGTTTATACCTATTGTCCAACCAAGATGGGAGCTGAGGAAAACTCACAACATAATGAATGCATTTCAGTCCAAATAGTGAGTTGACTAGTAAATCACAGGTAATAATGCAGCATGGAACTAGGCAGCAGACAAGGGTATGTATCTCCACCCAAAGATAGACGGGAAGGCACATCATCACATATACTGCAGTTCTGGTGAGGCATGGGGAAATATGCAAGTCATGGATCCAGTCTCAACCAGAACTCTTTCAGGACACATTGGCCAGTTTACCTGAACACAGGAGGAACCAACCTTTTCTCCTGGGCACTTTAAGATTGCTACTATTTTCAGGTGGGATTCAATTACATATCATCAAATACAAGCTGTGCAATTAAAGTTGTTTTGGAAGTCTTGCACAATAAAACCCACTTCTCCAGAATATCAGGCTTTTTAATGTAAGGAAAGAGAATGGGAAATGTACTAGAAAGTGTGGGAATAACACTTGCTTGACACAGCATTGTCTAACGTCCCTGCAAACAAATCAGAATGAATGCTCAATAAATTGCTGGTGTCATCTAACCTCATTGCAAACAAATAACTGGTCACCCAGAAGTGATAACAGTCTGAAATATAGACCGCTTTTCCATGCTTTCCCTGCAAAGCTACCATTCTGTTTAAATACAGAGTGGTCTCTGAAAGAACTCAAGAATATATTTGAGTAGAGGTGAAGCTGTATTTAATTTAGCTAAACCCCACATGATTAATATTTTCTGGGAGCAAATTTTTAGAAAAAGAAATGGTACCTAAATTGATTGTAGTTCTGTACTACTTGCTGATTTGTGAAGCTTAAATTTGACATCTGATCAATAAACCTTATATCAGTCTGGTTTAGAGATCTTTCCTTTGTTAGTTTGTGTTGTGGTACAGAGTTAAGCATGCTAACTGATTTTCTTTGCTGAGCTCACAGTGTGCTTTATAACTGCACTGAAATGAGGACTCTTTGCTGCTAAATCCAGTGCTTTTCTCTGGGGTACGCAGGGGTATGCATACACCTAAACATTTTGTGAATCTAAGTTTGGCCTCATTGAGGGGCAGTATTTCAATGTGAGTAGGAAAATGAGAGTACCCCTAAACATTTCTTTTAGAAAAAAAGCGCTGGCTAAATACATGCAAATTGATCCAGTATGAAAGCAATTGACAGCAAATAGAAGATAAGACTATCATTGGCTATTAGTCATTAAAACTGCATATTACCCCCATTTTCAGATACCTCTCAGTGCCAGTTGCTGTTGTCAAGAAAAGTCTTTCTTCTGCTTTGTCCTCAACCAATGTTTAACTTCTTCAGGCATTCAGGTAACAAGGAAGATTGGTTTCTGGTAAGGAATGTAGCTCTCACTAATGAGGAAGAGATCATGGATTGGGTGTACTTTCATTCAGCTGTGACTAGTAGCTCAAAATCAATATGGCAGCCTGCTTAATTAACAGCAGTTGAGCATCAGTGAGAATGCACGTATCCAAGCATCAGAAGGTCCCAGCCAGCCAAGTTTCTGATTGGTTGGGAAATTATGGTCCAGTTGCTATGCCGTTCTGAGTAAGGGCTCATCCACACTAATTGTCCTCTGCACATTCTAGGCACAGGTCCATGTTTTTCCAGTCTGTGTCCAAACACTCTTTTTGCACCTCTGTTTCCCCTCCTAACCCTGCTCTTTGGTATCCTCTGAAAACTGTGGAAAAGCCAAATTGCCATTTGTTCCTATTTAGCAGGTTTTCCTGGGGAAAGTGTGTGTGTAGGGAAGCACTCAGACACTGACTGTGAAAAATGTGGAGCTGTACCTAGAAAGCATGGGGCAAAAGGCTAATGTGGATGAGCTCAGAATCAGAGTTATCCCTTTCCTCTATGCTTTACACTGTTTCCTGCTGTCTGAGCAGACGTCTATGCTGTTTGGTGTGAGGTCAAGCACTTTGCAGGTTTGTGTGAGACTAGGTTTGTTGTTTTATTTTGACTTTTCTTTTTCCCATTCTATTTTTCCAACAGTATTCTTTTCTTGATACTTTTTTTACAGGTTCTCTTTTATGCATTATTTTCTTGAGCAAGCTTGTGTATCTAATTCCAGTTGTCTTGGCCTTTTGGTCAACTGCTACTATATAGTGTTGCTCCCTGAGGCTCAGGGGGTAGAGAGTAGACTTTTAGCCCTTGCCTATCTATAGGCTCATCCACACTTATGCTTGTCCTGTGCCTAGAAAACATGGTTTTCCATTTGCCCTGGGCTTTCTAGACATGCACCCAAGTGGTTTTGCTTTTGCCCTGCCACTCCCACCCCCACTCCAGAAAACCTCCTGTTTAGCGCTATATTGAAACAAAAGACAATCTGCAGAAAACCCAATTGCCGTTTGTTCCAATTCAGTATTCAGCTATGGGTTTTTCCAGAGGGAGAGCCGCAGGGTAAATAGGGATGTGGATAAGCCCTAAATCTTCAGGGGTGTCGAGTAAAGTCTGGGAGACTCTTGGCTCAAACTGGGGGACAGTGAAGAGTGGTGGCAGCTTACTATTTTGAAGGATCTGGTTGAAGGACTTTGGTGGTCTTTTTGTACCAGCTTAGGCCAAACCTGGAAAAACTGTCTGCGGACAAACGCCAGCTCCCTTGGCCTGTAAAGTGAGATGAGCACCGCAACCCCAGAGTCATCTGCAACTGGGCCTTTTTCACCTTTTTAGGCCAAACATTATTTCTTCCTTCTTGGGTTTGGAGCATGGGGAATTTTGATAGCTGGGGAACATGAACAAAGGAGTGCCACTGCATAGTGCTCACATGCTCTGTTTGTGGGATTTCTGGAACTGGTTGGAGACACTGAAAAACAGAATTAGATAGGCCTTTGGCCTCATCCAGCAGGAATGTTCTTATAGTACATCCTGTAAAATGTAGTATGTATGCAAAGTGTTGAAATATTGTCTACAGACATAATGGAGGGCACGGAATTGGTGGGAGACCAAATCCAGTCTTGAGGAGGCTGATTTTACCTTTAAATACATTACTATTTTTATAACATTTACCAGTTCATTATCAGAACCAAAGAATAAGAGAGGATTGGTTCTGTGTTAAATGCCCTCTGCCTCACCTGAGGCTGCAAATTAAAGGATCGATTCCCAATATAAACTATCTCATTAAAAATGAGTTGAGGCTGAACTTTTGAAAGGATTATCTCCCCCCACCACTTATTTAGGAATCTTTTGTGTTTTTAATGAGCACAAGACACTCATGTCTGGTTGATGTCACAGGAGGAAGCCCCATAGTGGTAAATCTAGGAAAGTGTTGACAACATCACACACTTTCTGCTTTAGATTTAATTAACAAGGAGGAAATAAAGCTGTTTGGATTGTGCAATTGCCACTGCAGAGCTAGTCAACCTGATGCCAACCCAGGGATGCTAGGAATTGTAGTGCAACCATATCTGGAGGGTGCCACATTGGCTGTTGCTGCACTACAGTCTGGTTCATTGGTTAGAAATTTTAAAATACTGTGTGTATGTTGAGGTAGAGTACCTTTCAACTGTCCATCCATCTTTGGGAGTTCTGCACTAAGTTGCAAGTTCAAATCTTCTCACAACAGATATCTTAATTTCTTCCACTCATGTCTCACACCAGTTGTTTTGCATGATATTCACAACTGAAGTTTAGGGTCCTTTTCTCCAATAGCTTTCAAATTGTGTCCTGGGGGGACACCTGAAGCCTATCAGTGGATTATCAGTGCAAAAGTCAGGCAGGTTGAACACGTTTCTCTGAAAGTAAAGTGTAGTTGCATTGTGTGCACATTTAACTTGTGTGAACTCAACCGCACATGCTCAGCTCCAACTGATGCCACCCAAAGAGGGGATGAAAAGACTTGCTTCTCTCCTTCTACAGGTATTTGCAGTTTTCAGTGTAGCAAAATGGCTACTAATTGCAGTTGGAGCAGTAGCCTGGATCTCATAAGCTTCCTCAGCTGCAATGACGAGTAGAGTGATCAGGGCCGGCTTACCCATAGGCGCTAGGGGTGAAGGGCACCCGGGTGCCGGGCTCTCAGGGGCCAAGATTTGGAGTCCAGGGATTGAAGAGCCAGGCCAGCTAACAGAGGCTGCCGAGCGGAGCAGGGCCCGTCGGAGTGCCACAGGCTTTTCTGCTGCGGGAACTGAAGCAGCCAGCCGGCTCTGCCCTCCTGCATGCCTGGGATTGGTGGGCTGTCGGGAGGCCCGCCCAGCACACTCATGCTGCTCACACGAGGCAAGCAGCTTCCCTCCCAAGCCTTTGTGGGAAATGCTTGGCATGGGACAGAGTTGTGTGCCCCCCAAAGCTGAATAACTCTGAGCTGCCCTCCCAATCAACACCTTTGGCCTGTCTCCCCCAAATGGGGGCACTGGGCAGTTTATTGCACCCCAGCACTCCATATACCAAAGACGGCCCTGGGAGTGATTGACTCTGACAGTGCCAGCAGCCTTCTGGGCAACAGTTGCAGCAGTGGAGGGGGGAGATGAAGGCAGAAGGAAGGTGGAGGGAGGCAGACAGAGAGAAACGAGGGAGAAGAAAAAGGCTGGCATGAATCTGGAACAGAGCTGCAGCTTCTGGCTTTCAGACTCTCTGTGCCTCCCTCCTCCTTCCCCCTTCTACCTTTATCGCTGTTCCACCACTGCTTCATCGTTGGTTGTTGCAGCTGAGGGGGCCAGGTTTCATACTCTCTCCTGTGTGTGATGTGGCTACACAGTATTTACCCTTACTGATTTTCCTCTGCAATGTGTGATCCCCAGAAAGTGTTCACTGTATTCTATGTCTAACAATTAGAGATGGATAAGCTTCTCCCCACTGGCCTCAAAATGGCTTGGAAATTAGAAATGATCCAAGTTATTTTTGGAAAAGTTGGAAAGAACTGACATTTTCGGAGTGAACCCAAAGTTCTGAAAATTAAAACCCTCCTCAACAGGCCATCTTTATCATCTTTATCTCATTCTTCTCTGGCTCTGATTTTAATATAGGTCAGGAAATAATTTGGGAGCTTAAAAAAAAAAATCAGGTCTCCCTTCGTGACCCCCTAAATTTCTCCAAACTGAGCTCACAGAAATGTCAATGGCAGCTCTGCTAACAATAGTTGTTACTGAATCATGTAAACTGAGTATATGTCCTCGCGAGTAGTTTATTTGCTTCCTCTGATAACCTAGTTGTCTGGAAAAGGCAGACTTAATCAATTATGGAGGGGTTCCTGGGTCTGTCAGTTGCAGCCACTTTAACATGAAGAAGAGAATAGCACAACAGCACTTTTTCCACTAGCGATTCCAAGCAAATACCATCCAGAGGAATACTGTCTCCAGTAGATAAGGTAGAACAGGTAAGCTGAGCAGCCATAGGCAGGACTGGCTGGGGCTGAGGCCAGTTGGAATCCAACAACATGTGGAGGGCACCCCATTGACTGCACCTGGTGTAACATACAGCTAAATGCAAACTACTGTGATCCACAGTCTGAGACCCAACCCTGTCTGAAAGCACCCTTGTTTTAATGTTCTTGTTAATTACACACTTCCTTGCGAAGTTGGAATGTTTGCCTACATACTGTTATTTTATACTGATGACATTATGCAGCTTTTAGAAATTTAGGAGACAATACATTAACGGAAACTTCCTTTCCATTGATTGCTCCCCTCAGGGAGCTCAATATTTACAGCGGGGTGTTATTGTAGGCCAACATGATAAGGGAACGGTAAGGTAGATGACACTTTCCCTTAGGACTTAGCTATATGAATAACGTAGCCCCCCCCCTCTTATTTATCTTTCAGTAGCTCCTGAATCAATAACAACACTCAAAGAAGCGTTTCTGAAACAAGACTATGCAAATCATTCCTATTTGAGCATACCACACAAATTATTGGAGTGAGTGGACAAGCCCCCTGTTAGCAAAGTACAGGGAGGATTTTTTAAACCCCCTTTTTATTTTGTACTGTTTCATAAAAATAGACTCCTACACATCAAGGGGAAAAAGGCCTTCAGACACGTTGGATAATATGTCGCAACATCTTCCTACTCAGAAGTCATAAAAATTGTTTTGTGTTGCTGTTTTTACATTGTTCTTTTCCATATATAAGTGTGCTGCTCTTTTCATTGTTTGCAATACTGGGACAGGAGGCAGCATGACTCAGAACTGGCATGTGGCTGCAAAGAGAGCTATTTCTGGATCTCAGATTTACGATCCTTAAAAATCTCTTCCAAACTTAATATCTGTTTTATGACGTACTGAGGCCGCAAGTGTGTTGCATCTTGATATTAAATTCTCATTTACTTCTTATGGCTGAGAGCTAGCAAAATCCACTTCCCTTCTTTGTAAAAGGGCCTGGGAGTGTTGCTCAACATGTGCTACCAAACAGCATTTTTCATGTTCATAAATTTTGTTGTGATAAAGACTAGGCATGCTCAACTGTTGGACAGGGAATGTGGTTTTAGCTCTGCTCCAGACATTGGGTCTTTTAAATAACCACTCATTGAGCATGTTAATCTTCCTTTTCGTAATGTACGGAAGATTAAAAAAAGATTCAGGTGGAGCTGGAAGCATAGGTCCATGACAGCCTATACTTCAGTATGTGCAGAGGGTATGTGCATGTTATTAACTTGTGCAAAGGGCTCTAGTGAGCTGTGAGGGGGAATTGGACAAATTTGTTCTGATTAGCTATATGCTATGTACTGAGTTGAATAGGATCCAAAATGCAGCAGTCTGATTGGTCCACAGTAGCTACCCAATCCAGCTCCAGGTGGAAGTGAATCCGTGACCTGATTGGCCTACAGGAGAATCCTGGAATTAGCCAATCATGTGGGGCCCATTGTGTAAATAATGTATATACAGCAGACATTCTGGGGGAACTTCCATTCCTCCTCACTACTATGAGCTGAATAAAGAGCATGAAATCCACTCTCAACTCCGAGTAAATTTCACTATAGTAACATTTTTGGCACCAAAATATAGTAAAGGAGGGGGGAAAACTTCTGCAAAAAGAGCGTTTTGTGGTGTGTGGATTTAAGAATATCAGGCAGAAGATATAGAAGCATGATTAGTTGCACCAACAGGGTAAAGAACAGCTTCTGTCTGTGGGCTGTTAGGCTACTGAATGAAAAGTTAACAACAGGGCAACTGACTTTCGGGTTTGGTGTGTGTGTGTCAGTAAACGAGGGGAATTAAGACTAAAGAGCTGAGCGGGGGGTGCTTGTGTAATCTCACTGTATACATGTTGTACAAGTGACAATAAAGTATTTCAATTTCAATTCAATTTCAATTCAATAAAACAAATTCAAAGGGAAGAAATTTCAACAAATCTATTTAGCTGATCTGTTTAAATTATTCCCCTGTACACTGCCACCCACAATCTGACCTGGAGGGTTGGGAGAAATCCACAGAACCAATTTAGAGAGCACAAGAGGGGGAGAAGGTTTCATTGTGTATTTACCGCTTCATAAATTTACCATCTCATTCCAATACGGGTGTACACCAGGACATCTTCTACTGTGATACCAAATCTAAGGTTGCCTCCTAGTTTGAGAGGCCCTTTGCAAAGCACCCTCTGACTGGTCTATGGTTCACCTTGCAGCATGGCAATGAAGTAAGCACCTCCCATTTGACTGCTGTAAGGAGCAGAATAACTATTCTGAGCAACAGCCTCCCACCAGTTTGTTTCCCCCCAGAAATACATAGCAGTTCTAACTGTTGGCCACCATTGCCTTCACCCACAATGCCCCAGATTGATACCACCTCTAACACAAACAAACTGTAGCTTCAAGCTGAATAGTAGCTGCCAGAACCAATCTGCCAATGGGGGTGGAGAATGAGGGCAATCTTGAATTTGTGTTGCTTATTTTCTTTCTTTAGAGCTTGTGGATGGTTAGGGATGGATGGACCCATTACAGTCTGATGCATCCCAGTTCTACATGGGGGAAGCCATGATTTTTTCACTGTGCAATTCTCTCTGAGAGTGATGGAACATCATCAAGTCTCATTGCTCTCAGCAATACTTGCTGTATTTTGTTCAAAGCATGCAACCTATCCAGAGTGTGAGTGACCGGATGATTTCTGGAGCTCTGTGAAAAGGGGAAGAAACATGAAAATGGGCAGAAGCAGTGGAATCCACCTTATTATGAGATCCGTGAGACTCCAGATTCTGAAGTGGACTCATGAACCGAACTGGGCCATAATCTATTAAGAGTGAAACAGGGAAATCCTGAGTTCTTTGTATTCCTCCTCCACCTCTATGGATGACTCTTGCTTATTTGGAAGTCAATGTCAGGGCTTGGTTGTGGTCAGTGATTGACTTGGGTACTATGGTGCCCTGTGCACAGCCAATATTTGGAGTCTCCCTCCAGTCTTCACACTGCCTTCTCAAAGGAGGGCAAGGAGATACCTGGCTTTGGGAAGAAGGTGAGAGGTCTCTACGACCCTGTCAAAGCCTCACACCTCCTTCCCAAAACCCAGCACCTCGCTTACCAGGCTCTGAGTGCTTCCTCAGCTCAGTGCCCAGTGGGTGTACACCACTTTCACAGCCCTAAATCTACCTGTGTTATGGTTATACAACTAATCCAGAATGCGGCAGCTAAACTGGTGACTGCCAAGACCATATAATACCAGTCCTGAAAGACCTACATTGGCTCCCAGTACGTTTCCGAGCACAATTCAAAGTGTTGGTGTTGACCATTAAAGCCCTAAATGGCCTCAGCCCATTATACCTGAAGGAGTGTCTCCACCCCCATTGTTCTGCCCAGACACTGAGGTTCAGTGCCGAGGGCCTTCTGGCAGTTCTCTCACTGTGAGAAGCAAAGCTACAGGGAACCAGGAAGAGGGCCTTTTCAGTAGTGGCGCCCGCCCTGTGGAACGCTCTCCCACCAGATGTCAAAGAGATAAACAACTACCTGACATTTAGAAGACATCTGAAGGCGGCCCTGTTCAGGGAAGTTTTTAATGTGTGACATTTTAATGTATTTTTAATCTTTGTTGGAAGCCACCCAGAGTGGCTGGAAGCCACCCAACCAGATGGGCGGGGTACACATAATAAATTATTATTATTATTATTATTATTATTATTATTATTATTATTATTATTATTTACTATTATTATTAATTACCATTATTATTATTTACTAGTGAAGGTAAGGTACACCAACTGTATGCCTCTGGGCACCAAGGAATGTGCTAAAGAACCAGCACACAAGCCAATGTGTACCAAATTGTTTAGCCCTTCAGGTTGCCATTCCTAATGTAAATGGTGATTATGGAGATGATAGGGTCTTCCAAAGGGTAAGACACAATCTGGACATTTTTATGCTTTGCCTACAAGTGGGAACCTTCATTTGCCCGACTTGCAATAAAACATGTCTCCCTTGCAGGTTTGGCTTTACACCTGATGGCACACTCTTCCATTGTCTCTCAAGAAAGATAGATGCCAACAGCTATCATGAAGCAAGGTGTGGAGGCCTTCTCCAGTGGAAGATTGGGGTAGGGGTGTTAAGGGTACAAGACAGAAAGTTCCAAGCTAGAGGGCGCACTCTATCAGAAGGTTTTTTCTGCACAAGCTCCATTGAATGGCATTTGTACTGGAAAACTTATCAGACACTTTCTTTTGTTGAGATGGTTGGGATATTCAGATGGTTTTCCTCAGGTATCCAACATCAATATGGGCCACTGGACAAGTTACTGTAGTTATATGTTGTTCTTGTATTTACATGGAAAAGAAATACTTGGATTAATAAAACAAACTGTGAGTATGGACAGGTAATAGATGGGCAAAATATGAAACTTCCAAAATTCTTAATCCTGAGGAGGGCAAATGTTTAGCTTAATGTGTCTTGTTCTCCAGATGATTTTTCCCATGCTTTGGAGGAATTTGACATTAGTGGGTAGGAGCTGGTGAGAAGATATTGGCTTCATGCAGATTTTTCCTCATTTTTGTGAGAACATTTGCATCAGCAGTTGAAGATCTTGGAGAGCAACTCACATGCCAAATCCTCTTCCAGAAACCAATTGTCCTTGGTTAGCTTAGATGACTGCCTTCCTTAGTGTCTAGGTACTTGTTTTTCCCCCACATAAAGAGATAAAGATAAAGAGAATATACAGTATGACTTTTTACCAATGTACATTTTTGAATCTGATAATGACTTGGTGTGTTTCTAAATATAATCTTGAGACAATGGATGATTAGGAGCTATTTGTAATTATCTCTCCCCTTGTGTGGAGGAAGAGATCCACAGTCAACATCTGGCAATACCGAGCTATTATTCTCTTCAGAGCCAAAAAAAGCATATTTCCTACAGTGATTTTATGGTTCCAAGCTGCTGATCCATTTAATTGGGCTTCATTGTGAAGTGTTCCAAAGCAGTTTATTAAAAAAGAGAGAAACGCATGCCACGATTGAAAGATATTTTACCAAAATATGGCTAAATGTACAGAACTATTCTAAGTGTATAGGAAGAAAAAATGCATACCATTATGGTGGAGAGCTTTGCAAAAAGCAATTAAAATATATATCCAGAAGAAGAAAAGTTCTAAACTGTCCAACGTTCAGCTATTTAGCAGAGCACATACTGCACAGGACCAGAGTTTAGATGCACATTATGGTTGAGCAGACTCTTGGTTTTTGTTGTTGTCGTTTTGCAGCAGCAGACTTAACCCAGCCATTCTGTGACGTCCCTCCATGAGGACTCTGATGAGGATGATCAGTGCAAAGAAGGGGCTACAACTTGGAGACCTCCTTCTTGAATCCACAGTGGCTCTCCCTCTAGAAATTTTTGACTCAGAAGGAGGAGGTGCTCTGTTAGGGAAGAAAGGGAGCTCCTCATCAGAGACTGAACTGTCATGGAGGAAGAAAGCCAGGCATTTTCTCTAAGGCAACTGGAGAATGCTATGCTCTCCACACCCCACACCCTCTTCCTCTGGTGAAGCCACACAGGGGAAGTTGGAAGCTTCTATTTCCATATTTGTTTTACTGCAGTTTGGCTAAACTGGACAAACTGTGGTTAATCTTAAGTATGGTTTGTTTGAAATGCATCAACTTCAAATCATGGGTTATGAAACAGGACTGTTTAAACAAACCACAGTGGAGATTAACCACAGTTGAGGGTTCAGGTGGCATGTGAAACTGTGGCTAATTACCCTCATCGCAACCAAATATTACTAGGTGCAATTTTACTTCTTAGTTTCAGAGAGTTCATTTTAATGTTTGGATCCAGTAGTGAATTTCTCCCAATTTCAGGGGTGGTGTGTCTGAAAAATCTTGCAGATTCATAATCAGTGATACTAAACACCTGTTGGTTTGCATTGTGGTGAAAGTGCATTTCTTAAGAACAAAATTCTTAATTTTTTGAAAAAGTAAAAGATTTGTTTTCCAAACAAAATTGCCAGTTTTGATCTTGTAAAGATTCCTTCTTTAAGCTATTGAAACGTGGCACCTGATGAACACTAGCTGAGCTGCTTTGCTCTGCTTAACTATAAAGGCTAGATGACACATATTACTTGAATTTTTCTGCATAAACATTCCAAGTCCCAAAACTACATAATTAAACTGCAATAAGTACTACTAGTGAAAATCAAGCCAGTTTGTAATGACTATAATTACTGTAATGTTCCTAATACTTTACAGTGGAAGTTTATGCAACTACTGTGCTTCTCTAAATTACAGTCTGTGTTTCCTTGTAATGCAAAATAACAATTTTCATTGGACAAAATTCCCCTCCACTTAAAACATTCCAAAAGGCTAGCATCCACTGGTCCATAAGTCTTGATCTGCAAAGTCAGCACACTTAGTTTTCCCTTTTTGTGGGGGGTGGGGGTGGGAGAGGAGCAGGGATCACGACAATCAATTAGCAACAAATAAGTAGTCATCATAATAGTTAAAACACCTTTTGCATTTTTGTATCCTTCTCAGGCATTATATCATTAATCCTTCTCAGAACATTGTAAGGTAGATCAGTGCAGCCATTGCTATACAGCAAAGGAAGATAAAGAAGATGAGGTTGAGAAAGTGTTATGTACTGAAGTTCTCACCCTGGGCCAGTAAGGGGATACTGTAGATAGTTTTCACTCAGGTCCACATATGCAAATAAGGGATTGAAAGTGACGTTCAGTGATTGGATAGTTACAGAAATAATAATAATAATAATAATAATAATAATAATAATAATAATAATAATAATAATACTCCATAGAAACCAAAAATACACTAAAATATCACAGATTAAAAACTTCCCTGAACAGGGCTGCCTGTGGTTACTGTTGCGTTGCAGTGGAGCTCTGCAGTGGAGCAGACTGGCTGAACCCTTCAGTTCAGTTCTCTTTTGGCCTGTGAATAAACAAGAGCTGTTTGAAGAATCGCTGTGTCGTCTGATATGTTCACCCACAACTTAACAGAAAGTGTGTCTTGCTTAAAGCCATCTGATGAAACTCTCTCCTCTCCTGATGCTAGAACCTGGAATCATCCAATGAAGCTACCTGATTTAGGAGGGTTGGGTGGCCATCTGTCATGGATGCTTCAGCTGAGATGCCTACATTCCAGGGGCTTGGACTAGAGGACCCTTGTTGTCCCTTCCACCTCTATCATTCTGTGACTTCTTCATGTAGTGCATAGTTAAACAATGGAATTTGTTACAGGATCTAGTGATAGCTGCCAACTTGCAAGCTGCAAAAGAGGATCAAGTCCATGGTGGATAAATTTATGAATAACTGCTCGTCATGATGCCTGTATATTATGCCTCCAGTATGAGAGGTGGCATGACTCTGAATAAAAGTTGCTAGGAGACATGCGTGGGAGATTTCTGGGTGTCCAGGCATCTGTTTGGCTGGGATGGTTTTGTCCTGGATTGTAGACAGGAGAACTTTCCCTCTCTTTCTGCACAGATTCTTCCTGCTTGCACTTGAACGGTTTGCTTCAGTTTGCTGCAGATCCTCATGTATATTTGAATAAATATACCCTTCCAGAAATGTTCCTTCTCTCTCATATATATAATTTTTATTAAATTTTCTGTTTTACAATTTAAAATACTCATTTAAACATCCTTAAAATATCAATGCCTTCCAAACTTCTCTTTCCATGGTTCATTTTGCATATCATAAATCCTTGCATATTTTATAAAAACTGAACCATTCGGTATTCCATTATTGCATCCATCAAAACTTATTTACACTGTTGAATTTATCTTACTGCTGCCAATGATTTTCAGGTGTACACATCCCCCCCCATATATTCAAAAAACATTTTCTAATCTTCTCTAAATGTATGTTCTTCTTGTTCTCTTGTTCTATATGTTAAGTCTGCAAGCTGTGCATATTCTTGTTCCTACTCTCAAGTCTTCATTCTGATTGTGTAGACAGCAGGATGCCGGACTAGACACACCTTGGGTCTGATACCATAGGGCTCTTCTTAAGTTCTTATACTAAAGCATACCATGACTCCACCTGGCTTGGTTTTGTCCATGCTGCATGGCAGATGCTCTCCAGGGTTTCAGACAGAGCGCATTCACAGCCTACTTGTTAGATGTCAAGGACTGAATGTGGTTCTTCAGCTTCCAAACCTTATGCTCTCTCACTGAGCTATGCCCCTTCCCTCTAGAATGTTCAGCATGTGTTCCACAGCTGACAACAAGATTCAAACAGCAGCCTTTAAGTAAACCTCATTCCTTGAGCCTGCACTCTCTTTGCCTCTGCGAGAAGTCTATCATTTCCTGTAAATAGTTGATTACTTTAGCTGTGAAATTTGCTTGGTTTGTTGTCCCTTAAGTGAAGAAAGCAAGGTGGTGCAAACAACAGGTCACGTCTCGCTTCCATAATGCCATGTCAGAATGTTTATAAGCCCTTTCTAATGGATTTTAGACATCAAGAAAGGTGGTTACTGACATTTTCATGAATGACACAGTGTGGACGGAGCACTCAGATTTCAATTATTTAGAGATTTAAAAAGTCAAGGCCTTATGGCGGGGGGGAACAGAGCGAGGATTTTGACAGGCTTATAGATTGGTGGAAATAGCAATGTTTTCTAAAAATGGTGTGTGTGTGTGTGTGTGTGTAAGTGTACGTAAGAGAGAGAAACTTTTCTGATCTTGCACAGTTACTGAATCTCTACATTTTAAGAATTAATAGAGCACATTGGATACTCCCCAGTGGTTTCTGTTAAGAACAGATCATCATCGCCTTACTGTTGTTTACAAATCCTCTTTGTGTGTGTGCGCACACGTGCGTGCGTGCGTCTCCTCTCTCAGTGCATCCCCAAAATCTGCTTTGGAGGGTCCCTCAAGCCTTTGGAGCAGATTTTGAGGGTGCTTGTGAGGGTGGGGCTGCCTGTGTGAAGAAGGGAGAGGTTCTACTGGAGAATGAGAGTCTGCTGTATGAGCAGAAACACAGCATTTGATACAATGGCTGTTTAGAGTGGTATCACAGTGCTTTAAATGCACAGTACAGATGGGGCCTGGGAGAAGTGTGCATCGCCCTGTGCTTTTAAGTAGAAATATCTGTGCGCACACCGAAGCTACGTTGTATTCAGAGCATAAAGCTCCTCTCTTTGAGAACCCCAAATTTACTCTCAGTATAATGAAATATTGAAGAGATGTTTTTGCTGTCATTTCTACCCACATGCCCACCCACCCCCTCCTTGCTTTTCCGCCACATCGTTTCTCTCTGAAGCAGAGCTACTTTGTTTTATTTCTTTTGTGAGACACAAATGTCACAAATGCTGAAATAGCAGAGAACCAGAAGTAACTAGGGAAACAGATGACTTAATCCAATGAGAAAGGACAGCGCAATGATTCCTCGTGAAATTCCAGGTTCTTGCCTATAACTCTGAAAACCGTAGCTTGCAGCTCACATTGAGCATATAGTCAGGGATTTGGTGTATAGTGTGAAACATTCAGGGGGTCTCCTGAGTACCTGCCCACTCTATGATTATGTCACATGACACCTGGGAGAAAAGAACACTCTGAGCGCCATTTCCAGCTAAGAAAGGGACTTACGGTAGTGAGTCCTACCTGTAATCTGTTACAACCTTTGTCTTGCCCTGTTTTCTGGTTGAAGGAAGGACTAGGGTGCTTCACCCATTTGGATTTTACAAACGAGCCCATTGTTATTATGCCTCTCTTTTCCTCAATAGTTTTACAGTTTTCTTGCTAGCTAGTCTCATTGTTAAAAGAAGGATATTGTGCTCTTTTCTTCTAGTAGCTTCAGTCCAGATTTAGGCATACCTGGAACAAATGGGAATAAAGTCCCATTTGTTTTCATGGCTCTACTTAGGCTGCAACCCAAAGTCCTCTGCCCCCCCCCCATCCCACCCCACCCTGCTGGCAGAGTTGTATGACGAAGTGGGATCAGTGCTGGATTCGTGACACTGACTCACACAGTGTCCAAGGAGGAAGGGGGACAGGCAAATTGCAACACCAGCGTGGTGCAAGTGCAGTGATTGGTTGCAGACCAGACTCTCTGGAACAGCTGTAGAACCAATGGATCCTGGTACACCTCAGAACCTACCTGCCCTCAGAATGCTCTTTCTGGGGCTTTTCACTGGCTGCCATCAAAAGGGTTCCCATCCCACCAGTGGTCCTGCCACCCATCTGCATTTTCAGCAGAAAGATGGTAGAGGTTGGCCTTGATGGAGTCATCCTTGGTTAGCAGCAGCTGGCAAGAGATTGACTGAGCTGCGAGAGTTGGGTGGAATGTCATGTCTGCTCATTGCAACCCAACCCCCCAATTTAGACATAGGGGAAGATTGTTAAAAACAAAACTGGGGGAGGTTTCCTTAAGGGTGAAAGCTGGAAAGAGTTTATTTCACCCAAAACAGAGAATATTAAATTTTTAACTGTGCTATATTTTAATCTAATTACACTATCTATACCAGAAGTCCCCTTCATGGATCACTGCCTTGCCGTGGCGAAGGGGCTTGAATAACTCAGATAAGCTATGAGCTATGCCATGTAGGGCCACCCAAGATGGACATGTCATAGTGGAGAGTTTAGACCAAACGTGATCCACCTGGAGGAGGAACCAGCAAGCCACTCCAGTATCCCTGCCAAGAAAACTCCATGGACAAAGACAACAGGCATATAAAAGTTATGAGGCTGGAAGATGAGCCTCTCAGGTCGGAAGGCGTCCAACATGCTACTGAGGAAGAGCAGAGGACAAGTACAAGTAGAATCAGAGCTGATGAAGTGGTTGGGCCAAAGCCGAAGAATTGATGCTTTTGAATTATGGTGCTGGATGAGACTCTTGAGAGTCCCATGGACTGCAAGAAGATCAAACTTATCTATTCTGAAGGAAATCAGCCCTGAGTGCTCACTGGAAGGACAGGTGCTAAAGCTGAGGCTCCAAGACTTTGGCCACCTCACAAGAAGAGAAGACTCCCTGGAAAAGGCCCTGATGTTGGGAAAGATGGGGGGCACAGGGAGAAGGGGGCGACAGAGGACGAGATGGTTGGATAGTGTCCTCGAAGCTACCAGCATGAGTTTGACTAACTGCGGAAGGCAATGGAAGACAGAAGTGCCTGGCGTGCTCTGGTCCATGGGGTCACGAAGAGTTGGACACGACTAAACAACAACAACAACAAATACCAGATGTGGGGGACCTTTAGGCTTCCAGATGTTGCTGAACTACAACTCCCATCATCCCTGCTCATTGACCCTGCTTGCTAGGACTAATAGGTGTTGTGTTTCAGAAAGATCTGGAAGCCCAAAGCTTCCCCTAAAAATCTACTAGATATTGTTGTGTTGCATACCTACTATTTCTTACTTACCCTGTGTGTCATCGCTGCTCAGCAATATAAACGTTCCCCCCCCCATCCCGCCCTCTACAGTTCTATAATTAGAGGATGCGAGTAGATTCTTGCAAGACAATTTTTTTCCCTGAGAGGAGTTAATGAAAACTATGAAAAATGGAAGCAGAGTACATATTAAAACAGTGTCATCTTGCATTAGTAAAGGAAGCTTAAATTGCACTGCAGAAAGCTTATGACCTTGGAAATTAACATGAAATGTAATGACTCACAGATGTAAGCATAAAAAGAGAGTTATGCATTCCAAAGACAGCCCCCTAGATATGTTAGCAGTACCTTCTTAGAAGCTAAATTTGATACACCTAAAGGGTAAGGGAGATTGAGGATTTATAAGGTCTCTTGAAAACCAGCACAAAGATATGGATTACTGAAAGGAGAAAATCAAAATGCAGAATATGAGGTTTTTTTCTACACCACAAAAACTATCAACCTCTTTTCATCTGAAGTTTGCTTGAAAGTACGCCAGTGAAAGTAGATAAATAGGTACCGCTGTGGAGGGAAGGTAAATGCCGTTTCCGTGTGCTCTGGTTTCCGTCACAGTGATCCATTGCGCCGGAAGCAGTTTAGTCATGCTGGCCACATGCTGGCCGGTAAGATGTCTGTGGACAAACGCTGGCACTCTCAGCCTGAAAGCGAGATGAGCACCGCAATCCCATAGTCCCCTTTGACTGGACCTAACCATCCTGGGGTCCTTTAGAGGTAAAGGTAAAGGTACCCCTGACCATTAGGTCCAGTCGCAGATGACTCTGGGGTTGCAGCGCTCATCTTGCTCCAAGGAAGTCGGCGTTTGTCCGCAGACAGCTTCCAGGTCATGTGGCCAGCATGACTAAGCCGCTTCTGGCGAACCAGAGAAGTGCATGGAAACGCCGTTTACCTTCCCGCCAAAGTGGTACCTATTTATCTACTTGCACTTGATGTGCTTTCAAACTGCTAGGTGGGCAGAAGCTGGCACTGAACAATGGTAGCTCATCCTGTTGTGGGGATTTGAACCACTGACCTTTTGATCAGCAAGCCCTAAGCTCTGTGGTTTAGACCACAGCGCCACCCATGTCTACCTTTTACCTTTACCTCTGCCCCATCCATCCAAGGCCACTTTGAGCTTGCCATTGCTTTGTGGGTATGATTTGTATACTGAAAAAAATCAGACTGTGTAAAGTGGAGCGAGTGCTCTTGAGTAACAAACCCACTTAAAAAAAAAAGCACTTCCTTTGCAGTAAAACAAGTAATGAGAAAATGTACTACAAAGTAAGAAAAGCCACTATCTTGAAGTTCACTGGTTTTGGTACCTCCCATATACTGCATCTTATTTGGATTAGGCTTCTGAGAAGAGGATGAATTACATTGGTACCTCAGGTTAAGTACTTAATTCGTTCCGGAGGTTCGTTCTTAACCTGAAACTGTTCTTAACCTGAAGCACCATTTTAGCTAATGGGGCCTCCTGCTGCCGCCGCACCGCCAGAGCACAATTTCTGTTCTCATCCTGAAGCAAAGTTCTTAACCTGAAGCACTATTTCTGGGTTAGCGGAGTGTGTAACCTGAAGCGTATGTAACCTGAGGTACCACTGTACTTGGATTAAAAGTGGTAGACCTTTATTCATCCAGATACCAAAATTGCAGTATATATTCATAGTTGTTGGAATTCCACAAAAGATAATGTAATGTCGAGAACCCAATTAGTTTTTTCAACGAAAAACGAAACAATTCTTCAATGGTGTCTTTAAAGTCATCCTATTAAGGAATGTTTTAAGGCCATTTAATCATGCCACCGCAGGGACGCAGGTGGCGCTGTGGGTTAAAGCCTCAGCGCCTAGGACTTGCCGATCGAAAGGTCGGCGGTTCGAATCCCTGCGGCGGGGTGCGCTCCCGCTGCTCGGTCCCAGCGCCTGCCAACCTAGCAGTTCGAAAGCACCTCCGGGTGCAAGTAGATAAATAGGGACCGCTTACCAGCGGGAAGGTAAACGGCGTTTCCGTGTGCGGCTCTGGCTCGCCAGAGCAGCGATGTCACGCTGGCCACGTGACCCGGAAGTGTCTCCGGACAGCGCTGGCCCCTGGCCTCTTAAGTGAGATGGGCGCACAACCCCAGAGTCTGTCAAGACTGGCCCGTACGGGCAGGGGTACCTTTACCTTTACCTTTAATCATGCCACATTATGTCACAGCACGCAAAATTCCCCAACTTTCAAAAAAAAGCTTAAAAGAGGCTAGATAGACATTTTCATTGTTTCTAATGAAGTTGTGAGGTTTTGTATATTACACTACAGTCAGTGAAAACTGGCATACAGAATTGGACGGACATCTGTAGTTAAAGGAGCCCAATTAAACCAAGTAACATCAAGGGAGGGATGCTTGCAGCTACCCCACCCCTTGCTCTCATAAGACCGGCAAGTGTCTGCAGAAGAGGGACCCTGAGCAGTGTCATGGGAGGGGTGTTTCTAAGAATAAGGTTAAAATTGTAAAGCTCCCTTGTGAGTTTTTTGCTATTGGCTGCTGGATGTTGTTTATGTAATATTGTTACAGTATTGAAACGTGTGTTTTAATATTTGCTATTGCTATGTGAGAGAGATAGGAAGCAGGATCCATTGCATCCGCTCTACTGGAATCCCAGCTGCATCAGACACCTCCTGTCAATGAAAATATGTCAGCGAATCAATAGAGGGACAACTGCCTAGAAATCAGTGCCTGAGCTTGAAGTTTTCTATTCCTCTTCCTTCCTTGTCCCTTTCCACCTTGTGTGCTGTATCTTTATTTATTTATTTAGCCTGCAGAGAGAGACAAGTCTTGTTTTGATTCCATGTAAGCCTTTTTGGCCGAAGAGAGGGGTATGGAGGCTCTAAATAAACAGATAGGTGAATAAATACATTTATGAAATGGTTGTTGCGTTATTGTTTCTCTGTTATAATGAAATTGTTGCCATGTTACTGTTTTGCTGTGTTATTAAGAAATTGTTTTTGGAGTGTTTGCATAAAATGTATCCCTGTTGTTGTTGTTTTCCAATTTTCTTTTTTGCAAACTGCTTACAACATGATTTTTTTTGGGGGGGAGTGGCATACAGATAAAATGAATGAATAAAGGAAACCTGTATTTCACTGTTTAAAGGTGCATGAGGATTAAAGACATACAAAATGGGCATATATCAAGCCAGACCACTGGACCATGTAGTCATCTATCCTCTAATCCAACTGACATCATCTCCCAGGTGTCTTATGTTGACATCTTTTACAGTGCTGTTACCGAAACTTCAGTAATGAGAAATGTCTGCCACTGAATCTGCTACATGTTTAAATGCACAGTATTTGCTCTTTGTGAAGAACAAACAATCTGAGACACCCTTCAGATCAACCAGGGTGGGGGGAGAAATACACAAAAAAGGGTTTCTGAAAGCTTTATGACTATGTCAGCGAGCACTACACTTACCTTTGTCTGACTCTATCACTTGTTTAGTCTGGGTCAACGTGCCCTTGGTTCTAGCGCAATATTGCATGTTCAAGAAAAGGCGAGAGCTAGAGGGCTTATTATGGAGATGGAGAGAGGGACTATGCACAATGGCCCTGACACACCCACTGCTCACACACACCAATCTGCAACTTTGGCATTAGCATGTCAAGGGTCTCTATGTGTCAAGGCTTTGGGAATTCTAGTTCTCCCTGGTGGTGGCAACAAGAAGCAGAGAGAACAAGGTAGAGTCCCTTGTAATGAGTTTATTCATTCATAACAAAAAAAATCCTTCCAGTAGCACCTTAAAGACCAACTAAGTTAGTTCTTGGTATGAGCTTTCGTGTGCATGCACACTTCTTCAGATACACTGAAACAGAAGTTACCAGACCCTTCTATATAGTGAGAAGGTGGGGAGGGGTATTACTCAGAAGGGTGGTTTATTCATTCATAACAGTGAGAGACAAAAGAATGCAGTGTGCCCTGATAAATGCATTGCTCCAACTGAGCTCTTCCTCCCTCCTTCCTAGCAACAGCATTTCCCCTTACGGTGGCTCCTTGTGGCCAATTGTCTCTGAGTCCTCTGTTCCTGCACTCTTAACGAGCGCCGAGTTCTGGGAGAAGGGGATTTAGAAATACGCTCCTGTGACAACGTGTCCACTGGCTGCTCTGCCTGTGTCTCCCCTCCCCTTCTTCTAACACTTCCCAACTCTTCTGTTAGTCTACCTCTGAGCTGTGACCTTCCTCAAAACCCTGCTGTAAATTGATGCTGCAGTCAGAAGGGAGGGGGGGAGGTGATCTCTACCATTCCCCCTCCATCTTGCCCCTTTGAGTCCAGTCCCTGACACTATGCATACATAGAGTTCTACATACCACTGTGTCAGGTGTGTGTGCAGGAGCCAGGCCCTGTGGCCAATAGGACTTTGCAGGACTGGGGCCTTCCTAAGTTTGTTCTGAAGAAGCAAGATGCGGCCTCACAGGTGAGGCCGATTGGTCACTCACAGCACCTGATGACAAGAGCTGGGAAGGGATATAAAGGCAGCTTTTACCTTCAGTTCTTTGCCACAGCAACACGCTTCCTGCCTTGCTGTGTTTGGCTTCTTGCTTCCTGATCCTTGAACTTCAGCTTCTTGACTTCCTGCTTCTTGATCATCGGACCCTTGATTTCTTGACTCCTTGCTTCTTGATCCTTGGATCCCTGACTTCGTGACTCCTTGCTTTCAGACCCTTGGCTTCTTGACTCCCGGCTCTCTGACCCTCGGACTCTTGGCTTCCTGACTCTTGGCTTCTGGACCCCCGTTCCTGCTCCCACCCTGCCATCTTGCCCCTGGTCCTGACGTCCCCTGCCAGTACTTCGATCACCCATGAACAGGACTGTGACACACTGCATGATTGGTAGCTTTGTTCAGAATATGAGTAGAGGAAGGAGGAAGGTAGATCACATAGCAATTCTATACCAACTTATACTGCTGAACTCACCTGAATGGTGGAGAAAGACTTGAAGACCTTTTCATAACGGGTTGGGAGAGGCATGCAAGTTGGCAACAGATCCACACCTCTTGGAGAAGCGTACATCTCCAAGTGTACCTGTATTCATAGAAGCCTAGAACTGTAGTTGGAAGGGACCATTGAGACCAACCCACTGCAATGCAGGAATCTTTTGCCCAGCATGAACCCGCAACCCTGAGACGAAGAGTCTCATGCTCTACTAACTGAGTTGAAAATACCACAACACACACGTAACTGGCTGTAAAGTAACATAACATTATATATAATAAAACTGTAATCTAATTGTTATGTCAAAAAATTGCAAAGCACTGTTCCTGATGGCAATAACATATCATATTACTATTAACCTTCTACAGTATATGTTTTTATTGTCGTAAAGTCCAAGGATAGTCAAGTCCAAAGATTGTCAAGTCCAATGATTGCAACGTACAGTTCCTGTTGGCAATGCCATTTCATACTGATATCTTCCTTCTGCATCATCCTATGTCTTAAAAGTGTAACAAATGAACTTGCCTTCTGCATAGCCCTATGTCTTGAGAGTGTAACAAACAGAACTACTTAGTAACAATAAAGCAGCTGATGATAGGCCAGTTCTCAGGATACACCCTTGTTTCGCCCATTGGGCTTCTTCAGCGACAAGGTTTCCAGGAGATTTTTCAGTAGGTTTTTTTCAGCCAAAATTGTCCACAGGAATGCAGAAGTTGCCCGTCAGAGACAACCATTTGTGGAGACCTCTTTGCAGTTTTTGCCTGTTCTCAGGCCTCCTGAAGTAGTTCTTGGACTCTCTAGCCATGATTTTGATGACCTTTACTGTACTGTCGCAAGCCTTTAATAAAGCTTCCTGTCTTACTCACATGTAAGAGCTTCTGTAATAGCATTTGGGACAGGAGCCAGGAAAACCATCCCATTTTCTGATTAGCTTTTCATGGGTTTGGGTGTGTCAAATTGGCTGTTTGATTCTGATTGACATTGGGTGCAGGCAGGTAAGTGCATTTGGATAAACAAGAAGGGTAAGTATCGGTCAATTTGCTGCAGCTTCTTTTGTTATATCTAATAAATACAGCTTTAAAGCAAAAGTCCTCTCTCTCACACGGCTTCATTCCAGATGTGCAGACCATGTGTCAGCTAATCACTTTTGGCCTACTTAGATTGAAGGTCTCTTTTTGTCCTCAGTCTGAATCGTGCCTGGATTCAGCATATTCTCTTGAACGATATGTTTGTACTGAGCCACAAAGTATCATATTAAAAGACAGGAGATCTGGCTCCAAAGGAATTCAGACAAAAGGGGAAGGGGAGGGGAATGGAACTACAATTTGTACATAGGCCATTTTGTTTGAATTTTTTTATAGCTACCTGTTGTAAGAACTGGCAAAGAATGAAGGGATCTTTGCCATTGCCTCAGCAGCTGAGGTGTTCAAAGACATTTTATGGACACACCAACTGCTCAGAAATGTTTATATGAGCTGTAAGCATACAACTTTGATTTTTAAATGAAGTTAATGTCAAATATATGAAATTTTATCACAAGTACTCTATCAGATACCGAAGTGACCTCGTGTCAGGTGTCAGATACTGCCAAGTATTGACAGCTGCTACATGCCAGCTGCCAAATACAGAATGTGACATGTCAGATACTGTCAAATTCTTCCTGCCTTTGCACTTCAGCTGTCAGATTCTGTCAAATGTGGAGTGCCTCATGTCAGATTTTGTCAATTGTCAGATGAATTGCAATGTTGACTGCTACCTAAACTCCAGGATGCCAAGTGTTGATGATGCTGAATATTTGATATTCAAAGAGAATTAGTACAAACAGAAAATGTTTAGGGGATTTTTTTTTAAGCAGATTCATTTCAGCTCCAGAATTATCCATGTACCATGTATTTTGGAAAGTTGTTAATTTACTGTGCATTTCGGCACCTCTTAAGATATCATAAGCAATAGAATGTCAATCAGAACACTTAACTGGCTTCTGGTGAGAGGAGGAACGTTAACATTTTTTCTTTGTGTGGATGTTCTTGTGTCTTTTTGAAAAAAATAAAAACGGAAAATATATTTTATACTCAAAATTCTGCATGATAGTTCCTGAGATCATGGTGCAGAATTTTGTCTATGTTTGGATACAGTTGAACATGCTTTTGAAGCAAGAAGGCAGACAGAACATTTCAAAACTGCACTGATTTTATCCACTGATTTCAAAGTTGCACTTATTTGTGTTGCTATTGTTTCTTAGAATTCCCAAGCAACACCAGGTACAACACTGTATAAAGTATATGACTGGCTAAGTAGGATTTAGAACTAATCCGCTGAAAAAATACACGACACACCTCAATAGCTAGAGTTAACAAGTTTTATTATTATTATTATTATTGAAACGCATCCTCCTGTGCTTAAGATTTATCACTTGGCCAAGACAAGAGAAAACTGAAGAAACGTGTGGTTTCCATATTTCAGAAACTTGCAAAACCTGATTCACAAGAGATAGTGCATCCTTTTGTAGAAACTTTTCGGACAGGAGAATTATGGGTGTAGCCAGAGAGAGCATAATGGACTGGCAGGAGGGGCAATGATGGTGTTCACAGTCAACAACAGTTGTATCACATGCCTTTGGAAAATTACCACCCGCTCACAGCATAAAACAGTCATGCTTAAAATGTCAACAAGGGTGGAGAAGAACAGTTGGTTTGTGCTACAATGTCTCGCCTCTTCCCAAACTTGAGAAGTTAAATCTTTGTGATCAATTTCTGATATGAACTGACTAGATCTGCACCTCTTGGAATACTGTGGGGATTGAAACGCAGCCATCCTCTGAACTTCTCACTACAAATATTGTGACACAGTTCCTGACTGTCTCTCTCTCTCTCTCTCTCTCTCTCTCTCTCTCTGAAATGCCTTGAGATCTTCAGGTGATGGGTGGCACACAAATGAATACAAAGAAAGAAAGAAAGAAAATACTGGCAGTATAGTGACTCGGTCCCACGGTGTTATGTACTGAGTTGAATAGGCTCCAAATGCAGCAGTCTGATTGGTCCTAGAACAATAGGATTCAGAATGCATCAGTCTGATTGGTCCTAGAACAATGCAGCAGTATGATTGGTCTGCAGGAGCCACCCAATCCAGCTCCAGATAGAAGTGAATCCACGACCTGATTGGCCTACAGGAGAATTCAGGAATTAGCCAATCAAGTGCAGCCCATTGTGTAAATAATGTATATAAAGCAGATACTTTGGGGAAACTTTCATTCCTCCTCACCACTATGAGCTGAATAAAGAGCATGAAATCCACTCTCGACTCTGAGTATATTTCACCCATGCAAGCCAGTTCTCTCTCTCTCTCTCTCTCTCTCTCTCTCTCTCTCTGTGTGTGTGTGTGTGAACTGAAATATTCATTTAAATATGAGGTACCATGTAAATATGATGCTGTGCTTTCCCCCATATATAATTACCATATAAAAAAAAATGTGGTCAGTTTCAGCTTCTCTGTTTCCTTGGAACTGGATTGCAGTCCATATCAGAATGATGGGTTGCAGTCCTAGATTTGTCACTGGAATAAACACACGGAATCTATGCAACTAGAGATATCATGCAACTGACGCTACCATCTCACATTGCAATTACCCAGCTGGCAACCAATAGCATCCACATAGAATGATATGAGTTGGAAGGCCCCCAAGATGTTTCACTGGAACATTCATCTGTAATCATCTTGGTGGGGACTGTGATACATGTAAGATTATACACAGTGAGGGAGAATATGGGGGAGGGGGATCCCAGATGCTTCAAAAATCAGATCATGACCATTCCAAATGAAAAGCATATGTGACCATTTACCATTTGATCTGACGAGGAGGGATTCCAAGATGTGACCCACTCAGACGTTAAGAAAGACTATTTTGTCAACGTCTCCCTTTCTTAGCTGTGTTTTAGCTAAACTTATCTTTTCTTATGCTCTGTTACTACATACTGCTGTAACTCATCCTGTGTGCCATACCCTAAATGTCAAAGTTTAATACTTCTGTGAAGGCTGCACTACCATGAAGTGAAATGGAAGCAGTTGCCTTGGGCAGCAAAACTGGGGCATGAGCGAAAGGAAGTGGATTCTCAGATATTTTATTGTCCTAGACTTCCCAGTTTTAAAGAGTAAATTGGTGTATGACCTTAGACTCTGAACTGTGACAGAGAATAATTTGAATTTGATGGAGGGAAAGGTAATAAGTTCCCTTTTGAGCGTTTCTGTCTGAAAGAAAGCCAAGCATCTGTAGAGTAGGGAAGCACAAATTAAGCAGGTCTGAGTCACCTTGTGACATCACCAGTCAATAGACCAATCCCTTCCTTTTACCAGCTCATATTTTGCATTGTAAAGCCATTGGCTTTAATGGGCAATGACCTAGTTCACAAAACACAGCCAGTCAAGCTATGGCTTAAGGAAACAGTGCAAATGTGTGGGTCCCGCCTTGAGACATTAAGCATGAACTGTAGCCAGGGACAGAAAAAGGCAGTGATTTCTCTTCTGACTTGTCTTAGTCCAAATCAGCGCTGTTTCCTTTCCGCTACATTTCAGTTTCTGCCGAATATGTTGTTGTTGTTGTTATATTTGTCTTGTTGTCCATGCTATTTTATGCAATTTATGTATTTATTTACATAAGTTATGCAAGTTGCAAATTTAATGCAATTATTCCCAAACCATTCATCTTAGTGCAAGGGAAACACAACTTGTTTGAGGCCTGAAAACAACAGCAGCTGTGAATACCAATTGGTATTTGCTGGATTGCTTTCTGTTCTGAACATGGAACAAATAAGTGAACATCAGCAAATTCCACCCCCCTTTCAGTTTCTGTTGGAATTAGCCACCATCCCTAGATGTGGCCAAGGTTAGTTCTTGGCTACAGCTAGTGGTTAGTGAGGGGAGAGCTGAATCACGGGTCCATCATGCTATTCCAAGCCTATGCTTAGCTCACTGTGGCAATGCAGTGAAAGTGCCTGGGCAAGAGCAAAGTGGCTGCAAGCTCCTCTCCAAGAGTCTGCACATTTGTGCATTCTCAGTACCCTGAGTTTGACATACCCTGTCATATAAACCCATCTCAAAGTATGGGTGCAGATGTGGCAGCAGATTCAGCAAGGTAGGCTTAAGCAAATTGGAGGTTGGGACAGGCCACAAAGACATTCATCGTGTTCTGAGCACAGAAAGTGGAGGTGAGCACTGCAGAACTCTCTTTTCCCATGGGAGGCAGAAGGCTGCCGTGAGTATTTCGTCTCATTGTCTGAGGGCATTAGACTTTCTGGGACAACCGTAAAAGCAGCTGTGATTAGGCAACTCAATGCCTGTGTATGTGGGAGAAGGCCACATGAATCAGGTATGTGCATGGCTGAGCTCCTCTGAGCTTTTCTTCCTTACGTTGTCATAACTGGGTACTTAAACAAAAGCAAACAACCCTTGCGTGGAAAAGAAGAAAGACAGCAAAACATTAAAAGGCAAGAGTTTCTACAATACAGTTGGCTCAGTTATTTTGGATTTCTAGTAAGAGCTTATTCTTTAAGCACAGTCTCCATATCACAAGACTTTCTGTAAGGGAGTGTCTCTAATTGCCATTACTGTAACATACACCAGTGGTGTAAGCATGCATATAGATCAGTGGACAAATTTTGGCTCCTAATAGTGGGTGATTATGGGAGCCATCTGGGTGCTGAGGCCAGCTCAGATCCCAGTGCATGACTAGAAGGCAAACTGATTTGTCAACCCTGAGTATGAGGGTTTGTTTGTTTGGGTTTATTTTGGAATAGAGGCAGTTGTCAGGACAGGGGCCAGCTATGACTTGACCTGGAAACCTTGGGATAATAGCTGCATGCAGCAGCCAAGTGTGGTGAACCACTAGACCTGTGGTCTGGAACAAATTATTGGGTAGTGAAGTATTATTAGGCTCTAGAATAGCTCTACCCATGAATATTAGCCCTTGGGTCCTCCTATATGGCAGCAGGTGGTATGTAAAGGGCTATTTAAGGCTGGGACATTGAGCAACAAGCATTGGTTTTGATCTGTTCTTCAGCTCTGACTCTTGGCTTTATCATTTCAAAGATAGAGAGTTGCCTTATACTGAGTCAGATGACTGGCCCATCTAGCTCAGTATTGTGTTCACTGTCTGGCAGGGACTCACAATGGTTTCAGACAGGGTTCTCTCCCAACCCTAACTCGAGATGTCAGGGATTGAACCTTGGGCCTTAGGCTACCACTGAGTACCACTTTGTTCTGCCTTGGTCAGAGCACACCTGGAATACTATCTCCAGTTCTGGCCACCACAGGATATTGACAAGCTGGAATGTGTGCAGAGAGGGCAACCAAGATGATTATGGGTATGGAAACCAATCCTGGAAAAACAGCTCACCTAGGAGAATGAAAACTCTGATCCTAAACCTACACAGCCTTGGGAGAAGAAAAGGCTAAGAGTAAAACCTACACAAATTTGGAGGGAAGTCCCTAAGATGGTTGGATGGTGCCTATTACGCCTCCTCCCAGCAACTCCTGCAGTGATGCTGGTGCCAAAAGTACTGCTCTGCTTTCCTTTGGATCACATCAGCAAGGCTGAGAGGGTTTTTTTGTCCTTCTGGGCAGCCCAGCACCTCCATACACACTGCCCAGGCTTGCACCCCAGGAAGGTCACTTTGGTGCTGCTAACACTGTGGTTTGACTTCACTCCCAGAGGCATCCTCCATTGTCTCCTGATACAGATGGATGCCAACGACAACAGCCACTGAATCTTGTCTCTCACTTTGAGGACTAGATGGCCCATTGGCCTGACATGTGCCTCTGATTCCTGCCTGATGCCCCAACTAGTAAAAGCCTTGGGGTCATCAGTGCAATCCAACCCAACCTGGAGTGAACAGGGAAGGTCTCTGGCCCAAAGCAGTCCGAGCTTTGGCTGAATCTGGTGCACAGCCCTAATTCCTATGACACTCTACTAGTGAGCTTAAGGCCTTCCTTCTGTTCTGACTCCACAGTACAATTCCTGGTCGCTACCTCCTTGCTCAGCCCTGAACACAGTTTTGTGTTTAGAGAGAGAAGAAAAGACACTGTTCAGTCTTTTTTCTTTTTGGATTGACACAAGGGTAGCATTGCTGTAGCTTTGGGTCTGACTTTGGGTCTGACTTTGCTCTGAATCTGGCATTGCCTGCTGTGGGCTTGTTATTGCATCCTTCTAATACTTCTGGCAATGATAAACAAGCAAAACACTGTAAGACTCTGATTGTAATTTCTTCAAAAGGTAAACTGACCCCATAAAGTAAAGCTACACTGACTTCCCACAGCTCAGGGAAGTGGGGACTACATCACACTGTTTTCACAGGGGCATAAAGAGATGCCGTAATGTCTGAGGCCAGCAAACCTAGTGTGGCTGTTGAAAAGCTACTTTTCAATATTTGATTGCTTTAGTCATTATTTACAAGACCCATGTTTAGACTCTGATAGTTCGCTACTCCACCATCCAGCATCTCGCGTTTCTTCATAATCCTTCAGGACTGGCAGAAAGTGTTTAAGTAGCCTGTGTGCAGCTGTTGCCAATGACAGATGTTCCCACAAGAATGGAGAGTAACACAGACTGCTGGTCTAACATCCCCAAAGGGACTGAAGGACAAAAAAAAAAAAAATCACTGGTGGAACAAGTTCCAGAGTATAAAACTAGGCTACGAATGGAAAGACTTGCTTAATGCAATTCCATCTCTTCAATTTGCAAGGGCTTCTTTAGCCGCTAAGGAAAATGTGGAGAACAAAATTGACAGCCTCCAAAGCATATTCTGACATTGTAAGGATGGAAGGGGCTGTCCATTTCTTGTTGTTTATTGCACCCCGTATTCCCCCCAATACCTTTGCATTGCTTGACTTTAAAAAAAAAAAATATTCATCGAAACCCTCAGTTCCACATTTCGCCACACACAAATTGCATGGAGAATTTCAGAATGCCATTTTGACGGGACCCACAGAATTTCATAGATTACTCTTTAAGTAGGCGAAATCCCACTCTGGAGGTGTCAAAACCTGTTCTTAATTTTAAAAGCACCATACGCACTATATATTTAAAGCAGTATCATTCCACTTTAAACAGTGGTGGCTCCCCGCCCCCAAAGAACCCTAGGAACTATGCTTTGTTAGGGATGCTGAATTGGTAGGAGGCCTGTGTTCCCTTCACAGAACTACAATTCCCAGAGTGCCCTGTGAGGATGGGTTGACTGTGAAACCTACCTGGAAATTGTAGTTCTGTGAAAGGAGAAGGGGTCTCCTAACAACTCTCAGCACACATAACAGACTACAGTTTTAAATTTAGATACTGTTTTATATGTATAGTGTCTAGTGGGTCCTTCATGAGCAAGATTATCTGCCATGGGAGTGGGAAAAATACAGCAGGTTGTTGGATAGAAGTATAATGTGTGTGTACTTCAGACTTTCCCTACTGCTTTCCACTAAATACCAAGTAATATAAAAGTGCCCAAAACTGACCTTTTCAAAGTGCAGTAGATCTCACCACTTCATCTTCCTGAGGGTTTCATACATGCCAAGCAGATTGCTGTTCGATTTACAGTTTCCTATTAACATTAAGCAGAGTATGTGCTTGCAAACAATGTTGTACGACTTTGCTGTGCTGTTTCCTATGTCCACCCAGCTTTGCAGAGGATGATAGTATATTATATAGTAAAAAATAAATAAATGCATTATTTATTCAATGAGTGGTGGGGGAAGACACTCCATTCCTTGCTTGAGCCATTAGCTGAATTTAATTGTGCAGGGGACAAACTCTGAATGTAGTGCTGTGCGTGCAGGTTTTGCCTCAGCTTCTAGTTTCTTCAGTGTCTGTTCTATCATTGATGTGCATGCCCACATGAAGAATTGCAAAAGTTAAAATAAAAAAAATCCTGGTATTATTACAATCTTGATGTGATCACACATATATACTTGCATCAAGATCCTATTGTGTGTAGTTCTGCACAGGTGTGCAGCAGCAGGCAATATGTTCACATCGGTAACTTCCAGACCCTGTATGGGGCACATCTAGTTCTAACTGGTTCAAGATAAAGGAGGGTGAATTTTGGTTGTATATTAGGATAAATGTCTTGATGGTGATACAAATTTGACAATGGATATAATTACCTAGGGGGTGGTAGGCTCTCCTTTGTTGGAGGTCTTCAAGAAGGAGAATAGAAAGCTGCCTTATCCTGAGTTAGCCATTGGTCCACGCTAACTTGCAGGGATTTCAAGCAAAGAGCCTTTCTGAAGATGCTGGGAATTGAACCTGCAAAGCTGTCACTCTGCCACTGAGCTGTGCCTCTTCCCATAAGGGGTTCAGGCAGATGGACAGTCATCTGTTGGAGATGCACTTGTTTTAGATTATTGTGTTTTGCATGGCTCAGGAAGTTGGACTGGATTGCCTAAAAGACCCCCTGCAATTCTGCAATTACTGTCTTGTTGTGTTTTATTAGTGCATGCACACACATTGGAAACATAGGGGGTTGAGATTCCAATGAACTGAACTTGATGACAGTCTGTGCAGGTTCCCATTCCAGAATCAGTTTTAGAAATCCTATTTAACCCACAATTTAGGAGGTGTGGAATGCACAGTAGAGTATACTCCTAGACTGGTTGTTTTTTTTAATGAATCAGGGAAGATCTCATCCCTGATTAATGCTATTATTGGAAAGCTATGAAGATAGAAGGCCCAGATTTCTAAGGCATTGAACATATTGGGTGGAAGGTTTCTATAAAAGAAGTCTATGCCGATGCTTAGAAGCTGCTCATGTGGAACAAATCCCATTTCTAGAAGGGCAAGATAAACAAAGTTCCGGGAACATTGTGTATGTTCCCAATTTCCTTCTTAAATTAACAACCAGCTGAACAGTAATAAGAGTATGAGAATCTTGACTTGTATGTAATTTAGCAGGAAGCAGAATCACTCTCATGACACCACTTCACCTAAGAATGGCATCAAGATCAGAATATATTGTCCTCATAACTCACATTGTGCCTTCCTTCACTTTACTGACTATAATTTGTTTCATTTGAAGTTATTCTGAGAAACTCGTTACCTTGCAATCACAGAGCGTGTTGTTACTTATACTAGAGAGAAGCAGGGGGTGGAGAGAGAGAGATGGGGGAGAGAGAGAGAGAGAGAGAGAGAGATGGAGAGAGAGAGAGAGAGAGAGAGAGAGAGAGAGAGAGAGAGAGAGAGAGAGAGAGAGATGGAGAAAGAGAGATGAAGATGGAGAGAGAGAGAGAATTTCATTGCTCTGGTTTCTGAAAATTTACTAGAAAAAAAACTACTATGTGTGGTCGACAACTTCACAAGCATACTTGCAAAGAAAAGGAACAGTAGTAGATAACCCATTAAAACATTCTCAAGATCATTAAACTATGTATGCACATGGTATAGTTTTAGTCACTGTACGCAAACTCCTCCCTCTGTCTCTTACTCAGTGTCTCCATAGTGCCTGGCTTACAATTCCATATCCCGACTGACATGGGAGGGGAAGCCCTGCCCCTGCGACTCCCTGAAGTGTCAACCAAAAGCTGTGATCCCCTTTGGTGTCGACCTCACCACCCACACAGGGCCTGTTGCTATTACAAGGCAGGGTCTGGGTCCTACCGCAGCTCTTTACTGAGATAGTGCTCCACATTGCAATCAGCACAACACTGTTGCTGATATCTCACTGAACAAGCAAACAGATGCAACAATAAACATGAACATACTCTTGCAGAAAGCAGACCAGATATGGGCCAGAATGGTGCCAAGCGGCCCAATCTTGCTTAGTTCTATGTGGGTCTGCTCAAAAGCAATTTGTGAGAAGAGGCCTGAGGGACAGATCCCACACAAAAGAGCTGTCCAGCAGTTTCAGGAGTAAGGGACTTGTGCTACCAGTTCAAAAGATCTCTAGGCTTAGAGAATGTCCATGGAAGCTCTTTCAGCTTCAGCTTCCAGGCAGCACCTGAGGGTTTAAGTATCCATCCAGGTTGCCCCACTTCCTGGAATACGATTGGGGCAAGAAGACCTAATAATGTTGCCATGTGGGTTACAGTGTAATCATAGAGTAATGACCTACTTGGGGATGAATTTATAAAACAATCTGGACTAACACAGATGAAACGGTGATTGCCATAAAGAAACCATGCAATGATCTGAATAAGCTTTTATCCCAGAGTAGAGAGATGTGGCTCATTGAAGGTTAATGCACTGAAACATTTGCATAAGAAAATGAAGTTAATAATTTTGAGGCTCATTAATAATGTAATCTTGCATTTAAAGTAAGGATACTTCCTTATTGATTAGGCTGAATGATCCATTTACTGGAAGTTACTAAAGCCATTTTAGCTCTACTAATGTTTTCCAATCATTCTAAACCTGCTGTCCATTAACTACTGGTTCTTAAAGAATCAGATGATTCCCCACCACGACGTTTTGCTTATTGCACTGAATGATTTTACCAAAAGCAACAACATCTCCACCCAAGTAGTTTCTTTAAATAAAAAAGTTATACCGGGAACCTAGCAAACGTGACTACATTTGTTAATAGTTCAATGACATTCTGTCCATCTGATATTTGTCTTCCAAGCTCATCCCTGCTGTGAAGCTGCTTTCCTTTCCTGCAGAACAAGTCCCACCTCTCTACATGTTTCAACTTGCCCTAAGACCATTCCAGCTGTGTTTCCTTCCATCTGCTTCTGCTGTGATGGCAGTTCACCCAAGTTGACAATTCGGCCATTCTAAAAGCATCGTTTCCTGCCTGTGATTGATAGGTGGGCCTGCACCTGCTTTCACAGGGTGCAGTGAGCTGACAGCATTTGTAATACCAAGGAGCAGTTTTGACCTATTTTGTCAATGGGAGTCCAAAAATAGTCATTGGACATCAGACAGATTGCCTGGCTTGGGTTAACCACTGAGGTACATTTAATGAAAATATGGAGCTAGCAGGATGAATTGCTTGAAAACTAATCTTTCAGATAGCTAGTTCAATGACAGTTGATGTGCTTCACGGATGCCATAATCCATATGTCCTCTGTTCTGACCACTTGCATAAAGGTCAAATTCAGCTATTTGTCATATCATTTCCCCCTCTTAAAAACCAAGGATACTGAAGAAGTGTGGATTTCTTCAGAGCAACATAGAATGTCACTCCGGTGAGATGTGAGCTTCTTAGAGCTCACAAAGGAAAAGCCATCTTTCATAGTAAAAGGTGATTTTCCTGGCTACTGTATGTGATCTTAGCCTACAGTGTTATAGAGGTTTCAGGTAAGAGAAATTGAGAGCTTTCAGATAGAAATGTGTGAGTCTGCTCCATGCAAATTGCAATCCACCTAATTTATTTCAGTTCAGTTAAAATTAAGCCCACTTCACTATTTAAGGAATAAGCAGGGTAGCTTACAGTGAGATATCATTACACACACACACACACACACACACACACACGAAGATTGCACATTCAAATTAAAACCAAGAAACAACAAGAATTAAAGCAGCAAGCAGTGAAAACTTCAGCAGAAACAGGTATTGCTCTCCCTGCATCATCTTTCCTGAGGCCACTGTTTTATTTTCATTGTGAGAATGAAAGTAGACAATTAAGTTATATGGAAGAAAGTAAAGATGAACTGAGCTCACTGAGTCCATTGGAGAAAGGACTTATGGTAACATGCTCCATGGACACCTAAGCCATTATTCATTGAAGATTCCGCCTGCTGCAGTCTTCATAACCCCACATTTTTTATCTATACCATGAAGGTATTTAACATCGCCCACCAGCCCCATCTTTCTCCTCATTGCAGTGCTGCATTGTGAGGAAAGACTTCCCATTCCCCTTCAAGTTAATGGATAAATTTGTGGGAGGGAGAGAAGCGTGCACCTCTAGAAATGGCCCCAAATCTCACCCTGTTACCAAGAAGCCTGTTACCCCAATGGTCCCTTGTTGGTTGGGTCTTCTCTCCCAAACACCAATTTCAGGGCTAAAGCCTCTCTCCCCCCCCCCCCAATGCAAGTTAATTGGGATATTACTATGGTCATTAACTTGCATGTGGGATGGGGGGGAAATGCCCCCATTGCAACCCTGGGCTTGGTGGAAAGGTTTTATGTGTGAGAGGAAGTGTCTTCTGTGTGTATGTTTATGTGTGGTCTGCATGTGTGTCATGGGAAGGCGTTCTGTGTATGTGTGGATTTGTGTGTATGTGTCCTCTTTATGTGCAGTGAATGTGTGCAAGAAGAATTGCATAGTAGCCACTTTGGCCATGAGCACCGCTGGCATGCAGCTTTTGAAGCAGAGCCCAACTGTGAATCCTCAGGCTGAAAAAACTTGCCCAACCCTTATTTATACAATCCTAGCCTAGGTTATGGTTCTTGATCACTCTAGAGTGTGGTGGAAAGTTGAAGATGTTGGCTAACTCTCTGTGTTGGAATTCAGTGCCCAATGGAACACACAGTCTGATCTTATCCATGCTTACCCAAAAGTCCCTCTGCATCTAAGGGAGCTTCTTCCATTTGAGTTTGAGCCTTAGATGTGCTTAACTTTGCCTGGCTCATGCCCATTGTTTTTATCTTGCAGTACACAAAAACAAAACTGTGTCCTTTATTAACTGTAGTCAGCAATGTGGATAATTAGAATTCCTTTTTTTAAAAAAAAACACTTTGGAGCAGATTTTAAAATCCTTAGTAGGGTCAAATTAAACGGAAGAGTCTTTTCTGATTCTTGCCAACATAATGAAGCAATAACCATTTTCTGTTTTATTATGGGTGGCGTAAGGTGCTATATTTAGCAGAGAACCACAAAATAGATGCTATTCCTATTTTAATCACCCTTTTGGCTTTGAAAGAGCCCAAACATTTCTAATCAAGTTTGATTTATACATTCTATATCTCTATATATTGTACCCCGGGGTGAGAGAGTTGTCACTGCCAAGTTCCAATATATTGCAGTCTCCCCAATCCCTGAGCCCAAGTTATTAACCCATACAAATGTGGCTTTAAATGGAAATTCTGGCAAAAGTTCTGCCATCTCAGCAACTTCTCTCTCTGTAACAAAACTGTTGATTCAGGAGGCTACAGTCTTGCTCTCCGCTCATAATGAGTGTGTCTACAAGGCCTGGATTTGTGTTCGCTGTGGGTAAATAAATAAAAGAAAGCAGTTACTTATTTGTACCTTCAGTGGATTGTATAAACCCAAAAAGCTGTGTGGAAACCCAAGACACAAGCCACCCCAATTTAAGCACCTTGAAGTATTGTCCATTTCAATGATAGGGTTAAGTAAAATTGATGTGACTCACCCATGCTTATCTTCAGATAGATTACCATAGGCTCTCCATAGTTTATGCAACATGAAGTCTGGCAAAACAAGTTTATGTAGAAAAAGTGGCATCCCCAAGTGCTAAGTTCCTCCTATAAAAGGGAGTCTTAACATTGATTTGTATAAAAGTATTGTAGCATAAATAGGTTGTGACAGCTACTCAAGGCACTGAAGGTCAGCATCATTGGACAGTTGGTGGGAATAAGCCCTTGTCCTATCACAGTAGAACTTACTTTTCTTGTTAATCCCACTGATTTTAATTGACCTTCACAATGTCAAACTCTCTTTGATTTGTGTTCAGTGTGATTACCCTGTTTTTCTTTTTCTTTCCAACACATCGGCAGATTGAGAAGGCATAATAAACCAACAGTAAGTGGACAGGCTCACATGGAAAGGACTTCGGCTCTCTAGCCTGAGGTAATATATGTTCATGACTAATAGAGACTGGAGGCAATCAAAGTTCAGGTGTTTCATTTGACCAGGGAGAGGACATTGTTACATAAGGAGACCAAACTAATGGTTTATTCTGGACCCTGTCACAACAAGAGCCCTGTTGGTGCTTCCATAGTAGCACAGCCAATTAAAGCTAATGTGTAGGCAGCAATGACAACAAATAACATTTAACAACGGTGTTTTGTCTGGTCAAGAACCTGGCTGAAAATAATAATGAAGGTGTATTCAAGATAATGTATTGGGATCAGAATAGAGGGTACATTCAAATAGCTCCAGTTCTGGGAATAAGATGTCAGTACTTCCAGGCAATATTAACAAGATGTGCAATGTGTTGCAACCTACATGCATCTTTTTCTGGCCTACATAGTTAACAGAAATGGATAGCCATGCAACTCAAACACCAACTGGCTGGTGAAAGGCTGTAGGCCAGTGATAGAGCTTCTACTTTCATGCAGAAGGTTCAAGGTTAAATCCCAGGTAGGGCTTGGAATTTCCCCTGCCTGAAATCCTGGAAAACCAATGTCAGTCAATACTAATCAGGATGGGCCACTATAAGACAGCATCATATGTTCTTTATTTATAGTCAGCCCCAAAGAGGCATGCAATTATTTGAGAACATCCAGGCAAGAGAAAAAATTAAACAACAATAACAAGCAATTGGCAGAAGTGGCTGATAAACCCGACTATTAGAGGGCAGGAAATTAAGCAACATTAAAGGCCCCCCCCTTAACCAACATCTTTACTAATCTTTAAAAGGTTAAGAGAATATAGGAACATAAGAAGAACCCTGCTAGCTGAGGTGAAAAGTCAATCTTGTGCAGCATCCTTTTCCTACATTCTGCTGCAGCTGGATGCCTATGAGAAGTTCTCAAGCTGAACATGAGTGCAATCGTCGTCTCCCACTTGTGTTCCCCATCATAGCTGTCAACTTTTCCCCTTTTTAAAGGGGAATTCCCTTATTCCGAATAGGTTTCCTCGCAAGAAAAGGGAAAAGTTGACAGCTATGTTCCCCATACAGCCTCTGAAACTGGAGTAATATGTAGCCATCATGACTAGAAGCCATGATTGAAGAGAGTAGATGGCAGGGTGGAATTCTAGACCCTGAGTATCCAAACCAAACAGCCCCCTCTTTTTCATACTTGTGAACAACACTTCAGGTGGTAGTATGACAGAGAGCAGAGCACCTGTGGGTAGACAGGATTATTTAGGAGCAGGAGATCCCTCACTTAATCCTTCAGTCCCAGACCATTTAGGACTTTATGGTGATAACCAGCATTTTGACTTTGGTTCAGCAGCACACTAATGCAGGTAAACTATTAAGTGATCCACTTGCACCAGGTAACAAGCCTATAACAGCAATGTGACCACAAAATTTGGCATCAAAGATGTAAGCACTACACAGCTCCATATAAGGCCAGGTAAGCCAACTTGGAACCCTCCAGATGGTTTTGGACTACAACTTCCATCGGCCCCTGGCAACATGGCCAGTGACAAAGGACAATGGGTGTTGTAGCTCAGTAAAATCTGGAGGGAACCACAATGACTTCCCCTGGTATTAGGGTTAATTAGACTGTGAATTATATAGAAGAACATTCAATATGCCACTTCATTCCTATGTGAAATGGTGAAATTTGGGGAACTCTTTCTACCATGTGATGATTTATGTGAATATATAGGTTAGCTCTTAGAACATTCTTATGAGTTTTGGAGGGGTAGGCTGTTGAGTGATGTGAGCTAGAAAGGAGAATTGAAAGAGCAACCAGGCTGTTTGAATCCAAGGCTGCAGCTGTCAAAGAAGCAAGGCCTTCTTGGGGTTTTAATGCTGAGAGTCCCTCCACCATATGCCCAGGTTGTATATACATATGTGTAAATAAACCATATATCATAAAGACACCACAGTCTCTGTTGTGCCTCATTCCGAAGGAAATACAAACCCCGGTAAGTGCCTGGGATCTTGCACCACTCAAAGATTGCAATAATATTGTTGTATTTATGTATTTGACCACTATACTGAAATTTTACAACTGTGAGCTGCAATCCGTATACAACTGCAATCCGTATACAACAGACAGCAGAAAGTGACTTATGAACATCTATGATTCCTGAAATTCACTTACTTATTGATTTCTTCTTTTTTAATAAATAAATAAATCTGCGCATCTTTGTAGCTGCACATAGGTATCTGCAGCGAAAACGAAATCTGCAGTACTAAGCTCTGGAGATCTCAGTTAATCTAGATTTTAATTACTACCATTATTGATGATCTGAAATACAGATGGGAAGAGTGATATTCAAAGGTAATGCTCAATTGGAAGCAATAGGTCAGAGTTATAATGATAAAAAGAAGCTTCGAAAATTAAAGCAATAGATCAGACACCTCCCTCCCCCCCCCAAATAGTCCTGCTAATTGAACTGTAGTTGAAAGAAGGAATGATAAACTAGCACAGAATAATGAGGATATGGTGAACAGATTATTCTTGTCTCCTGTATTGGGTACTTCACACAAAACTGTGACTCTTGATTTGTGATATGACCAGAGGAAGAGTGGGATTTTATTTTTAAAAAGAAGACCCTATTGTTGAGCCTTTCTTCTGGGAAGAGATTATGTATATGTTTTACATGTCTAAAGTGTTAGGTTCAATCCCTTCCATTAAAATCCCTTCCATGGTCAGTTGGCTTTAGAAGACTTCTTCCCAAGACTTGGAAAGAGCAGCTGCCAAAGTCACCCTGAGTGAGGAGGTGATGCAGGAGATTTGGGGGGCAAGGCAGCGTGGGGATGGCAGCCCAAGATGATTTTTGGGGCAAACCTCCTCTGACCTGGATCCAATCCTCTCTCAGGTAGTAGCACTCACTGGAAGAATCTAGTCACTGTCCAGTGAACCCCAACTCAAGCCACCATTGCTTACAACTGACACCTTATTTATACCTTTCATTTTTAGCTCTACACATAACGCTTTCTCAGCTGTATACCTAACAACCAAAGTAAGGTATGGAAAAAACAAGTGCCCAGAAATAGGTATGCAATATATGTATGCAGGTCGGAGTGCAGGAATTTGTTGCAGATCCCTGACAAGTAAGTGGTCAATAGCAAACCCATCTTGCTTGGTATGCACTGAATATGAAATCTCTCTTACAGTCCCATTGATTTTAATGGGACTGAAACAAGAGGCGATAGACCCATTGAAATCAATGGACTTGGTTGACTTTGGTGGCTATCACCCATAGTTAGACTTATTTGGATCAGGGTGTCTGATAGGGAGGCTTCCTAAATAAATTTGCTCTACCTGTTGGTTTGGAGCAGGCATAGGCAAACTCGGCTCTCCAGATGTTTTGGGACTACAATTCCCATCATCCCTGACCACTGGTCCTGTTAGCTAGGGATGATGGGAGTTGTAGTCCTGGAGGGCCGAGTTTGCCTATGCCTGGTTTGAAGTATCTGCTGAAAGAATACATGACATAGCAAATGTAAATTCACTGAGTTTGTGTGTGTGTGGAGGGAGTCGCTGCACCACTATGGATGTGTTTTTATTTTATTCTAGTAGACATAATTGTATTTCTTTTGTCAAAGTTGCTGGCAACGGTGATTATCCAAAGTGACTGTGGAAACGTGTCTGCTGACATGGAACTTGATAGATTGGTGGAAGCAATAATCCAGGAGGCAGATTATTTATTGGGTTTGAAGGGTAAAGGACTGAGCCACGCTGATAAAAACAAATGTGGATTGTATTCACTGCTTCACTAACTGCATCATCTTGATTGAAGGCAGAGCTCTGAAGGAATCTAAAGGAGATGAGCATGGGCAAAAATAAAGGAAGTCACTGTTGCAGTTTTGCCGCCTGCAAGGATGCTGTGCAAACTTCGGAAAGTGTTCTTCTGTCTGGAATCCATGTAAATAAAAGAAAATGTTTGTATAAATTCTCAGAGTGATTGATGCATGATTCAGCACTGTGTTTTTGTTTGCTTTGGTTTTAAATCAATGCTAGACCAAAAGAACCTCCCAGACTCCACAGCCCCATTCTCTGCAAAAGTTGGGAGGCACTTTTGACATTTTCCAGGGCTGGTTAGTTCTTCAAAGTTTTCTCCTCCAAAGACGTTTCACTGCAGCACCAAGCAGTTTAGACAGGCCTCCACAATATTAATTTCTCTTTTTCACAAACCAATATCTATTGATGTTTTACTTACGTTTTCAGTTTTGTTGTTTATGGATTTTATTATATTCTATATGCTGTATAACACCTTGATATAGCCTATGAAAGAGCAGTTTATCACACACACAGAGAGAGAGAGAGAGAGAGAGTTCTTTTTTCCTAAAAAAAGTTTAGGGGTACAGTGGTACCTCGGGTTACATACGCTTCAGGTTACACACACCGCTAACCCAGAAATAGTGCTTCAGGTTAAGAACTTTGTTTCAGGATAAAAACAAAAACCGGGCTCCAGTGGTGTGGCAGCAGCAGGAGGCCCCATTAGCTAAAGTGGGTGCTTCAGGTTAAGAACAGTTTCAGGTTAAGAACGGACCTCTGGAACGAATTAAGTACTTAGCCTGAGGTACCACTCTACTCTCATTTTGACTCAAGAAAATCACCATTTTATAGTTTAAACCAGGAAAAATAAATACAGTAAATGGACAAAAGTACAAAGAATCACAAAATGTTTAGGGGTATGCGTATTTTCTCTCCCGAGAAAAGCATTTTGTGTGTTTGTGCGTGTGTGTAAATGCTCTACAGACCTTACCTACTCCTCAAACATCATCAGATTGAACATCTTTGCTCTGCCAGTATATGCTTTCAAAAGTTGCCTGTGTTAGTTTACATGCTTTCCAAAATTCAGTAGATTTGGGTAAGCAGCTGACTCAAGATCATAAAATGGATATAATCAATGCTACAAACAAGCCTTTTGGTAAATTATGAATAAACATTGACTCATTAGCACAGCTGGAAGCCACCATCTTCAGTCCTAACATTAGTATTGCTAATGTTTAAATAGTAGGTCATTATCATTCATATAGCATGAAACTTGCACGGAAAGTAGCTTAAATCATTATCTCATTAATCCTCAAAACAGACCAGTGAGTCAGGTCACTAAATAATTCTCCCCCACCTATTCAAAGAAATGAACCGGAAAGGCAGTAACCTGCAGAAAGACTCTCACAGTGATGAAAATTCATCTCCTAAATTCTGGGCTTCCACGTCACCCATTGCTTCACATCAGTTCTTATGAATATAAATAAATATTTGTCCTCTCCTCTCCAGGGCAATTTTATTCTTCACAATTTCATTGGAGAAATTAAACCACATATTTGCTTTGTTGAAATTCTGAATACCTGGGCACATGGGATCAAATGTCATTCACAGTGATGAGGGATTGGACCAGGATCGCTGCTGTTATGATTTTGGGTGGCCCTCGTGGCATGTGAATTATGTTCCCAAGCAGTGTGGGGAAGGCAGCTCCCCTTAGAGCAGGGCTGGGCCCAAATGCCACCCTCTGTTCCTCTTTGCGTGGCCCTCAGGATATTTCACAAACCACACCTTCTCCCTCCAAGCTCCTTGCCCCTCACAGCTTTTTGGCTGAAATGTCCCCAGAATGTAACAATTCCTCTTGCTTGGGTGCAGGGTGCAGAAATGTGAGCATGTGTAAAAACCTGACTTTTCTGTGGGTGTAATGAAGCATGCCTGTTGTTTTTGTCCATGGAGTTTTCTTGGTAGGGATACTGGAATGGCTTGCCGGTTCCTGCTCCAGGTGGATCACATTTAGTCAAAACTCTCCACTATGACATGTCTATCTTGGGTGGTCCTGCACGGCATAGCTCATAGCTTCTCTGAGTCATTCAAGCCCCTTTGCAATGACAAGATAGTGATCCATGAAGGAGGAGATGAGAAGAGAAGACTCCCTGGAAAAGACCCTGATGTTGGGAAAGATGGAGGGCACAAGGAAAAGGGGACGAGAGAGGACGAGATGGTTGGACAGTGTTCTCAAAGCTACGAACGTGAGTTTGACCAAACTGCAGGAGGCAGTGGAAGACAGGAGTGCCTGGCGTGCTCTGGTCCATGGGGTCACGAAGAGTCGGACATGACTAAACAACTAAACAACAACAACAACATATGAAGCATACACTACAATGCTAAAAGTCAAATCCATTGTTCTATCAACTTTTGCCTCTGGCCTCATCCACCACTAGCAAATGTCTCCAGAATCAATGTGGCCCTTTGGAGGAGAAAAATATTTTCTGTCCATGGCCTAGAAGCAGGGCAGCAATTCCACTAGCTCAAAAATGGAAGCAACAGGACATACCAATGATACAAGAATGGCAGTTGAAGATGATTGAATATGCTGAACTGGCAAAGCTGACAGGGAAGCTCCGAAACCAGTGTCATCAAAGTTTTCAAAAAGATTGGGGCAAATTTATATAATACATGAAAGCCAATTGTACACAATTGACAACACTGGCAGAAGTTGTATAATAAGACATGTAGTGTTTAGATATATACCTCTTTACATATTAAGTAGACTTGTAAGATTTAGATATATATCTTTTTACTTATTTCAAAAATAGATGAGATATAAAGTAAGGAGGAGGATATATAAATGCTATGATAGACAAAAGTATTTAAGGTAACCATGAGGTCGGAGGGAAGGAAGTCGATATTTTATTTGAACATTGTGAAAAATGTGATTGCATCCTATCAATATAAAATGGAAACTTAACAAATATTACTTTAAAATAAATAGAAATAGGGCAGCAGGTCCTCCTATTTTGTCCTGGCTATTTCTTTGTTTTGTGTGATGGTAACAGAAGAAAGAGCATAGTTTGCAGCCTTCTTATGTTGGCAATCCAGACTCCATTGTCTCCCCCACTCCCTCCAGTCTGCTCTGGGTCTCGACTTGGTGTCATTCTGGGGAGATAAGGAGCAGGTAAAAAGGTGAAACCATGGAAGATGTATGAAAGGATCTGGGACCTTCCCATAAAAGCAAGCACACTATCGCACAACATGCTTGTGGAATCCATTGTCCCAACATGTGAATGCAGCTGCTGACTTATACGTCTTTAAAAAGAGATTACGGTTGACCACCATATTAGGCCTGCAAACCTCAGCAGAGCAGCTGGATCTAGGTAGGGTTCCTACCACATCTGCATCCCAAGTATGTAGAAACACCTTTTGGGCACCTCAGAGCCCCACATGTACCTGAAGGGTAGGGAGACCATATGAGACTGCCTGAAAGGAAGGCCAGTTCTGGGGTGCTTCATGAAGCAGGTAAGTCTTCTCCTCTGGTCTTCTTGTGTGTGAGTTGCTTCTCCCAGGAAAGATGGCTTTGCTGGCTTAGGGACTAGAAAATTCCAAGACTGCTCCACAGATGAACATAGGAGGGGGAAATGAGCCTTTGTATAAGTGAGGTGGAGGCAAGCATGAGGTAATCTTTTACAGCAAATGTATTGCAGAAGGTGACAGCAGCTGTCTCTTGTGTACCTTTTTATTCACCAGAATGAGTTCCATGCCACACTTCTTATAAGTATTCAGATGAATGCTGTTTGGTGGACAGGAAAGTTTCTTGCTGTCTTTTCACAGCCAGTGCTTACAAACAGGTGACAACCCTCGATATTAACAGGCTGGAGTTTTCTTAGTGGAGCAAGAGATAAGGATGCCAGCACCATATGTTTCCAGTGCACTTAAGCTATTATTAAGTTGAATCATTCCTCCAGTTGTGTTGAATTAAGCAACAAATACTTGGTGGGGTTTTTGTTTTTGTTTTGTTTTGTAAACCCTGATGTCATTTCAGTGGGGGGGGAGTGGTTTGTGTAGGAAAGATTTAAAGCTCTATTCTTGGACATATCCAATATACTTTTTTAAATTAAAAAAAACCTATCATTTTTATTAGAATTTATTATGGTTATTATATACCTTATGTTCATATTCATCACACCATGCTAGGGATGGATGAGAAATTCAGTTCAGTTTGTATTTGAAGGCTCACTTGCCTAAATCACATTTTTGAAACAATATGTGAACCAAAGCACAGCCATCCTTTGAAATTTCTCCTTCTCCAAATTTTACAACTGACCAATCAATGTGTGGAAAATTGCAAATATGATTGGACAGTGAGCATAAAAATGCCTATATTAGCGAAAATAGCAGACAAAATTACATTGGGGGGAATTGCCTTGCAAAAATGTGCATACACAATCGTTTGTATTAGGATAAATTTGCATGAAAATGCTGCTGCAGTTTCTGAAGGACTATATATATATATCATAAACTTAGGTGCAAAGGTCGAGAACTGAAGTTAAGAATGGAAAAACGAGAATCTGAAAATGATAGATTTGCCCATCCCAGCACAGTGCATTGTTAAACCATTGTGAACCATTCTTAGCTACTTCAAGACATGGTGATGCTGACCAACACAGAAGCTTTAAAAGAGTTTATACAAATTCATGTACGATGAGGCTCTCAGGGACAACAACTAGTAGTCAAGATGGCAGTTATTGTTGGGGATAAGCAGTGTCCAGTGCACAGCGGAATGATGAGAAGTATATGCCAACATGCTCTATACTACTTTATTTACAGTTCAAAGCTGGTAAGTTACAGAAAAACATTTTCCCTCTGCCGGAGCAGAGAAAGCGTCATCTCTCCTCTAAGGCACGGAGAGAATCACAAACTGAAACTGCAAAGAACAGTGAAAAACAGGAAACCAGTGTACGTCATATCCAGTCTCCTTTCCCGTGAGAAACCCAACAGTACAGACTCTGTGGAATGTAAACAACCTGTCTCGTGACAAGCACTTCGCTGCACAGAGAAGGAAGCAGAAACCAACATCCTCCCCCTTTCTGTGAACATCTCTGGGCAGCGTGTTCGTACAATATCAGTACAAACCCAACTTCTGCACATAAGTACAGTGTTGATCCCTTGATACAATTTTGGACAATACATCAGCAGGAATTTCATTACCTGGCATATAGGACACCGTTACGAGTCCCTTCTGAATACGTTCCCTAGCATGTTGCAACTTCAATTGCAAGTGCTTCGTGCTTTGCTTACAACCTTCAGAATTCAGCAAAGCCAAACATGCTTTGTTGTCATGGTAAACCTGGATTGGACATTTGACAGGAATTTTCATGTCTTTGCACAATTGTAACAACCATTCACAATCCTTAAGTGAATAAGACAGTGCATTCAGTTCAGTTTCACAAGTACTTAAGCTAACTGTTGTTTGCTTCTTGCATGACCAATCAAAAAGACCCTGATTGTACTTATAGCAAACTCCAGACGTACTTTTCCTGTCTGTAGTGTCACTTCCAAAACTTGCATCTGCAAATATCTCAAGACCACCAGACTTCTGATTGTTAAATCTCAGTCTGTAATGCATAGTGCCTTTCAAATACCGCGCTATGCGTTTCAGAGCTTTCCAATCCTTAACAGTAGGATTGTTGACTTGTCTGCTTAGCAAATTACAGCTAACAGCAATGTCTGGTCTTGAACATCTGGCAATGAAGTTTAGCTTGCCTAGCACACTTCTGTATAGTGTAGTGTCAGAAAATGCTTCTTCAGTGTCATCTACCTGATAACCTGTTACCATCGGTGTGTCTACAGGGTTAGCATCCATCAGGTTTAGCTTGCTTAACACATCAGCAATTTTCCGTGACTGGTGTACTAGAATGTTACCATCTTGATCTCTCTCTATTTCAAGAGATAGGTAGTTGTTTACCTCACCAAGATCTTTCATGTCAAAGTGCTCTTTGAGTTGAGCTAGGGCGTTATTGTACATTGTGACATCTTTCCAAAAGAATAAAAGATCATCAACATAAAACAAACAATACAGTTTCTTTTGCCCCTCCTCTTTGACAAATACACATGGATCAGATTTCCCTTGCTTAAAACCTAGAGAAAACAATACTTCAGTGAGTTTTGTGTGCCAACACCGTGCACTTTGTTTGAGACCATAAAGGGACTTTTTCAGAGCACAAACAAATCCCTGTTTTACCTGTACGCCATCAGGTGGAAGCATATAAAGTGATTCATTTAGAGATCCGTACAGAAAAGCTGTATTCACATCATGGTGACTAATGTGTAGATTCTCCTCTGCAGCTAGCTTGAGCATAAGTCTAATGCTCTCATACCTCACTGTGGGTGAGTAGGTCTCGTGATAGTCTTCACCTGGTACCTGAGCAAATCCTCTGGCTACCAATCTGGCTTTGTGTCTGACTATCTTACCATTTTGATCAGTCTTCGCTTTGAAGACCCATTTGCTTCCAAGCAGTTTCATTCCTGGAACTACTGGAACAAGTTCCCATGTTTTGTTCCTTTCCAAGGAATCAAGCTCAGCCTTCATGGCATTTAACCATGGCTCAGCTTCCTTTGAATCCAAATCCTGGATTTCTTGGAAACTTGAAGGTTCAAAAACCTTCTTGGAGCTTTTAACAGCTGTTACTGCTATCTTAGCAAACTCATCAGCAAATCTCTTTGGAGGTCTGCCTTTTGTGGCTCTCTGTGACCTACGAATTAGCCTTAAGTCTTCAACACTCTCCTCTTCCTTCTTAGGAGAAAAGTGACCTATTGTGAACAATGGTTCCTCCAATTCTTGATCAGAGCTTTCAGAGGGTCGCATAGAGGCTTTCGCACTCTTGAAATCCTCTGAATCATCTGATTCAGTTTCAGACTCAGAATCAGAACCTTCATCAGTGGGTGTGGGTTGTTGCGGTTGCTTTTGACTATCCTCAGTCTCATCACTGTCATCAGGATAACATTGGAAAATTCCCACATTCTCCCCCCACTTGGCATTGTACTCAACACTTCTTGTGAGCTTAATCTCCTTAGAGTCAGTCATCATTATTCTGTAAGACCCTTTCTGATAACCTAGAAAGATACCATGCAAACTACGCTTGTCTAACTTGGAGTTTTGTGGTGAGCGAACCCACATGTCCGAACCAAAAATTTTCATGTGTTTGATGTATGGCTTCTTGCCAAACATCTTCTCATAGGGGGTACAACCAATCGCTGAAGATAACCTGCGATTATAACTGTAAGTGAAACATGAGAGAGCTTCAGCCCAATAACTCTCTGGAAGATTTGCATCATGCAGCAAGGTTTTTAATCCTTGAAGCAATGTTTGATTTGCTCGTTCCGCAAGTCCATTCTGCCATGGCGAGCGAGGACTAGACAAATCGTGTTGAATTCCTTTCTCAGTCAGAAAAGCTTCAAACTGCTGAGAAGTGAATTCTCCCCCCCGGTCAGTGAAAAGAATCTTTATCTTCTTACCATGCACATTTCCCAACCAAGCACAGAATTCCTTGAACCTAGGAAAAGCCTCTGATTTCTGCTTGAGATTGTACACATAAATATATCTGGAAAATGCATCAATGAGAACCATGAAGTACCTATTCCCACCCAAAGAGGGCGCTAGTGGTCCAACCAAATCAGCATGAATAATTTGGTATGGTTCTGTAGCTTGCCTACTAGACACCTTACCTTTTGCAGCCATTTTCACTTTGTTTGCTGCGCATGCCTTGCACTTCATGTGGTACCTGCAGGGTTTAATAGTCATACCTTCAACCAAGGCAGGCATTTTAGATACTGCCTCAAAATGCAAATGACCAAATTTTCGATGAAAATCGTGAATACATTCTGCATGCAAACTTTTGTTAGAACCTGCAATGCAACAAGTGTCATCCTGCACAACATCATCATAATACAAAAGAAACAAACGACCAACAAATTCAGCATACAATTGATAATCATTTTTCTTAGTGATGATGCATCTATTGTTTTTAAAGGAAACGTCAATCTTCTTCTCAATCAGCTGTCCAACGCTGAGCAGATTATGTTTCGCATCCGGCACATAAAGAACATCCTGTATCGATAAGTCCAAACTGTGAAGAACAACAGTTCCGTAGCCTTTACTGGGAATTGTGTGGTCATCCGCCTGGTGAATTGCACCTTCCTGCGGTGTAAAAGACACGAACAGTCGCTTGTCGTTGCACATGTGATGCATTGCAGCTGAATCAACAACGAAGAAAGATCTAGACGTCTTCTGGACCTCTGCAACCTCCGCAACCTCTGCAACCTTTGGAGCGAAGCGTGAGACCATTGCCTTGTGCTGCGTTGTCCTGGACACCGGACCTTTGCCTTTGCTCTGGCCTTTTCCACGCGATGAGCTTCCACTGCGCTGCTCTGTCTTGGCCCTGGGATATTTGCATTCCCTCTTCACATGGCCTAGACGTCCACACGAGTAGCATTTCACTGCCTTCAAAGCTTTGGCGCCATCTGGTGGTTCCACTGCACTATGGGATGACGTCTGTGAAGACTCCCCCTTTCCCATGCAGCTATCACCCCGCCGATCTGCTTCATTCTGAATCATGGCAGTATCACAAGCTACTGTGAGTTGAGCATTTGGCTGATCAGTGGTATCAAATTCCCCACTTGCTTCATCCAGCCTTCTGCAGCTAGCCATCACTGCTGCTTTAAATCAAGCTGCTTTATACTGGCTGCGTCTGTGTACAGCTGCTTCAATCCAAAAGCAAAATCAAAACAGCCTCTGCTTGCCTGTGCTGCTCTTTTGCTCAACTGCTTTGTTTATCTGCAGCTGCTTCAAACTGCATTCCAGGAGCAAGTTCAAAAGCGAAAGTCCCCAAGTGCTTTCTCTATGTTGCCCTTTAATTCTAGCTGCGTCATGTCTGCAGCTGCTTTGAAACAACAGCACTTCTAAAAGTTACTTTCACTTTCCCAGCCATCCAAACCACTACGCTTGTGCCGTGGAAAACGGCTTTAAAAGTTCAAAGTCCAGCCTTAAAGCCATTAATTAGAAGCTGGCAGGCTTCCCGGAGCAGTAGCACATACCTTCATCAATCATTTTGACGCGCAGAGCAGATACCTTGCGTTCCGTCTCTCTGCCGCTGTTCCAATGCTCTGCCGGCACTTCGTTTCTTGCTCCTTTGTTCCTTTGCCAGGAGCCCGACTTCTGAAGTCCATCCTCAAAACACTGCATTTTTCTGGGCCCGGAACCAAATGTTGGGGATAAGCAGTGTCCAGTGCACAGCGGAATGATGAGAAGTATATGCCAACATGCTCTATACTACTTTATTTACAGTTCAAAGCTGGTAAGTTACAGAAAAACATTTTCCCTCTGCCGGAGCAGAGAAAGCGTCATCTCTCCTCTAAGGCACGGAGAGAATCACAAACTGAAACTGCAAAGAACAGTGAAAAACAGGAAACCAGTGTACGTCATATCCAGTCTCCTTTCCCGTGAGAAACCCAACAGTACAGACTCTGTGGAATGTAAACAACCTGTCTCGTGACAAGCACTTCGCTGCACAGAGAAGGAAGCAGAAACCAACAGTTATATGCTGCCTCCAGGGTGAAGGGCAACATGCTTCTGAATTCCACTTGCCAGGAGCAACAGCAGAATAAGGCTATTTCCCTCGTGTTCTGCTCTACACAAGATCCCCCCAACCACAATGTTTTGTTTTGAAGTGTCTTTCCAGATCAGTCTCGGTTATATGTTGTCTTGTGATGCCATCTGTAGAAAAGAGGGGAAATGATTAGCTCTCTCTGTGTGTCTGCTGCTTTACTAGCTAATGTGCCTGCATTTAAAAAAATGCTTATCAGCTGAATCACTCTCCCCCAAAACAAAAATCCTGTTGACTGTTAACATGCAACGTACTGTGTCTGCCTGCCTGCCTGCCTTCCAGCCTCGTCCTACAGACCTTCACAGCTTTTGCAATTCAGTCGATCAGGCACCCTAATGAACTGCTGCTCTCTCAGAACTGAATCCACTGCAGCCAATGCAGCCGCTGCCATTAATCTTAATGGATCTGGATTGCACCCATGGAGAAGGCAGACAACGTTATATGAATCTGCTGTCCTGTAAAGCTTAGTGACTTCTATTTTATTATCATCATTATTATTTCGTACTTCAGTGGCAACTATATGTAGTCCAGCGATATATTGCAGAGCCGTAATGACTAAAATAGTGACGGATAATATCAATTTCAGAGCAGCATTGCTACTGCCGTCTCCCAGAGCTGCACTAGGCGTTCTCAAAAAGAATTTCCCACTTGTGCAGTGATTATACTAATAATGATGAAATTGTTTTGAAAGTATTTCTAAAAGAAGACTGCTCTCCCAGCTGAAACTAGCTGCTGGAGCCAATACACTTCGTTCTCAAGTTGCCGATCCAGCATTGGGCTCTAAGAAACCATGCCTATGATTTTACGGGAAATTCCACAAAAGCAGATATAATTTTCACAATGGAAAATTATATGTGTTGTCAACTTAGCATAAGCTACTCTTGCATTCAGAGTGCTGGCTTATGCTGTTAATCATGATGTTTGAGGTGTTTGATCATTGCTCATTTGACAAATTCATGGAGGATAAGATGATCAATAGCTACTAGCTATGTAAAGCCATGGAGAGGGTGCGCGTGGCGTTGTAATCTAAACCACCGAGCCTCTTGGGCTTGCCAATCGGAAGGTTGGTGGTTCGAATCCCTACAACAGCTCCTGTTGCTCTGTCCCAGCTCCTGCCTGCCTAGGAGTTTGAAAGCACACTGGTGCAAGTAGATAATTAGGTAACGCTGTGGCGGGAAGCTAAACAGCATTTCTGTGCACTCTGGTTTCCGTCATGGTGTCCCATGGTGCAAGAAGCGGTTTAGTCCTGCTGGCTGCATGACCCAGAAAGCTGACTGTGGACAAACACTGGCTTCCTCTGCCTGAAAAGCAAGATGAGTGCCGCAACCCCACAGTCACCTTTGACTGGACTTAACCGTCCAGGAGTCCTTTACCTTTACTAGCCATGATGGTTATGTTCTACCCTCCACAGATGGCTGTTGCACTCAGGTGCTGCCTGCAGGTTTCCCACAGACTTGGCCACTGTCGGAACACAATGGTGGACTAGATGGGCCTTTGGCTAGCAAGACTTGGATTGTGTTCTTATGCTTCCTTTTAAGAGCTGCCCACTAAGCTACTTCCCACAATGTTGGGCTGCTACTTATCATTCTATCCCATTATACGTTCCTTGAGAAACTACTTATCATGGTGCTGTTTTGTCACCTATCCTTGTTTCCCAAGCATCAGTAACCTCAGGGATGGATTACCGCACTGCACTCCATGTCACGCTTCCCTTGAGGATGGTCTGGAGGCTGCAGCTAGTACAGAACACAGCAACTAGGCTGCTTTGGGGGTGAAGCAAACTACTCGGAGAATATAACACCAAGGTTTGCATTGACTGCCAATCTGCTACCAAAGGCTTCAGTGCTATCGTGTAGGGTCCTATTCAGCTCAGGACCATGTTGCTTAAGAGCCTACTGTATCATTGATGCTTTCTGTAGAAGAGTTTCTCCTTAATGTCCTAAAAAATACCAGAAGCCCACCTCCACAGGCCCTCAGAGCAGGGCTTTCAGTGTGGTTGTGTAGCCTTATTAGACTATACCGATAGTAGGGTGAGCGTTGCTCCCAGTATAGGGAGGAAGGAGTCAAATGACACCGAGGTTGATTCAGAGAAAGAGTTTATTCTGCTCTCCGGATAGCAGAAGGCACTTGCGTGGTCAGTTCACAGCAAGTCTAAAGAAATGAGAAATTTCATGCAGTATATATATCCTCCAGGCACCCTCTCCCCCCTTCCCCAGGAATCCAACCACGTCAGCTCATACACGCAAGTTGACATCCATGACCATAAATAGATATTCTTGTTCTGGTACTCTTGAACATAAAAGGTTGCTCCTGTTCCTATACTCTTATCTTGGGGCAGGAGGTCACCAACTCTGAGAACACTCCTGGCACCGTTCCCAGGTCTCTTGTCAGACTTGACAAGGTCTGTATGTGTTTTTGTGGTCAGGATGTAAGATAAGACCCAGACGTGGAGCAGGAACTGGCAAGGCCATCCATTGCCATCACGGACTGATAAAGGAGAGCACTTGTTTATACAGCTGGCTTGTTTATACAACTTGCTTTGAGCACTTGTTTATACAGCTGGCTTTCTGTTTATACATTGACTCAAGAGCTCAAGTTAATGCATTTTAGAAATGCTCCCTTCGAGGAGGAAAAATATGGATTTTGGGTCCTGTTTCAGACTGACTGCACAGAAACTCATTCCTTCAGTTGCCCCTGCTCAGCTTCCCTGTTGAGATATAACAGGTGCCCACTAATCTATACTTTGGCCCATAGCCCTGAACTGCTTCTTACGCTTGCTCTCCATTCTTTGCTGCTCATCATACTATGTGCCATGTTACTGTCAGTTTGCATTTCTTAGAACAGAAAGTATTGATCTGATCCTATTCAACTTAATTCAAGAGGGTTCCAGAAGCTTCTGTGTGTGAAAGAAGCAAGCAGAAGGTTCACGATGTTTGGGTTATTCCTTCAGAGAAGCTGAGTACAGTTGGCTTAAACTGGTTCTGTTATCTCTTCAGTCCAAGTCATGCTGACTCTAAAAGTAAGGCCAGAAAGGTTTCACTTTCTCTTTCTATCTTTTCCTTCTGGTGTGGTGTTCTGTATATAGTGTTAAAGTTTAGACTTATAAGTTATTGTAAGTTTAAGTTACGTCTACTGCAATTAGATTTCTTATGGACAGTGCAAAGCCTGAATGTATTGGATTTGTGACCATTATGCTCATTTGCCTTCAATAGCAGTAAAGCTCTGCTGGGTGAAATATTAATTGCCTCTGGTCTATTTTTTTGGAATCCTGCAATGTGTTTAAGTTTTTACTTTGCTAAAACGACTAAACAACAACAACTATATATTGGAGTTCTGCTCTGGATCAATATTGAGTAGAATTCTATGACAGTTACTTGGTTGCCTCAAAAGTTGATCCCATGTGTTAAAGTATTCCATGGACATAGATCACAAAGCCCTTGCTGTTTTTTCTTTCTTTTTTTAAGAGTCTCAAAACTGGGGAATATATTGCAAATTGTAGGCAAGGTGAAGTGTTTGTGAGGTGTGTGTGTCATTTTGCTCCTTTCCTTCGGTCAGCTTTAAACTGCAACATTTTGCAACGGGAATTAGAGAGGGATTCTCAGAATTAAAAAAAAAAGGAAGCACACTAGTAATAAACCTGCAGTTCTCTGTGGAACTCTGACCCTCAACAGCAAATAAGATCAATATGTTATTACTCTTGCCAGGTCAGCGTACCTGGCCCTTTGGAAAGAGGATACAGCTCTTTGAATTGTTTTGTCCTCCCATATTGAATTGTTCTGTCTTCCCATATATGTCAAAATAGATCAGGGACATCCTTTGGGATAAAGGCCACAGATATTTATTTCCGAGGCACTTTCTGGATGTGTGAGACACAATGTCTTTGTGTAGGTTCAAAGATTTTTATTTGTGGCTTTTTCCTTTTCCTTTTCCTTTTTTTGTTTTGTTTTGTTACCTCGTTTTGATTTCCTGGTTTGTCTCCTTTACTTTCGTTTCTCATTTTGCTGTTAATGTGCTTGAGTAACCGGGGACCATGAAACAAATGCTGCTGGAGCCTGTATCTTCATCTCCATCTTCTTTCTTAAATCACCAGCAGAGTAAAAATAAAATAAGGATCCCATGAGCAATTATTTCGCAAACATTCGATCTAATTGGAGCATAAGGGTGCAGTCTGGACATATCTAATACTTGAGAGACTATAACTGGTTGGATATTCTAAGTGTGCCCAGCTGAACACATGTATAATTTTCCCTGTGATGGAGAAACTTGCACTCTTTGCGTGTTCAGAGCCAGAAATCTCCCCCCTAAATAAATTCACACAAGACTCAAATTTTTGGTTTCGGTTTTTGGTAGAATTTAAGCCACAACTTTATTGATTACAGAATGTGACTGGTTGCATAGGCTCTGGTTCGACTAGCTCCCTGCCATGCAGGTAGCGCTGACCCAGGGTTCCAGCATAGGTCAGCCAAGGGTGAACACCGGGATAAGCGGAAAGCCAGGAACGGGCTAACTCTGCCACCCAAATGTCCCCCTGGACTCAGGCACGGGCACAACCCCTTCTCAGGGGTTGACCAAACCATCGAGTCCCTGGATTCCTTTAACGGAATACCCTTCACATAGGGATGGCGAGAGCGTTCTCCCATCCCTATCACCTGAACCAGAGCCTATTCTCAACCTTACAAGTTGTGACAATTTGCTACATGGCAGGTGAAACCCAAATGGCAACAGCCAATCAGCCAAGTGGGGAAAATTCCTGCTGTGCCCCTGTCCCAACGACAGACGACACACGACGGCATAGCAAGGTCAAGCACAAACCCCTAAAAGTAGGGAAAGGTGGGTGGGTGTTCCAAATGCATGTGCCGAAAGAGGAAGCTCTGGGTCACATGCATAGGTCCCTCGAACCGTTTAGACTGAGTCCCATTGGCCAGATTGCATCCAGCTTTGAGGGACCTACCAATCGGGTGTTGTGGCTGTCCAAACATACCCACCCAAAACACAGGATGTTGGTTGTCCAGGTCTCACCACAACACGTGCCCTCCTTAAGGGAGGACCTGATCTCTCCCTCCTCTCTTTAAACCCATGCAAGTTTCTCCCAAATGCTCAAAGAGGACTTAAGGGAAATGTAAGAAGTCTGTGGTGTATTGTGGAAGTGGATGAAGCTGCCATCCCTGGATGAGGCCTACAGGTGAACCAAACTGTGTGCTGCTGACAGGAAATGTGAAGGTAAGAAAGTATTGGAGGTTTTCAGATTGCTAGCCATGGAGCTAAGGGAGCAATATAGCCTGATACATGATAGGAGCGGGATGGGAGATAAATTTCAGTTCATTCCCTATTTAAAGGTAAAGACACCTAATTCATACTTCTTTCTATGCAAACTGAAACACAGCCATTCTTCAAAATATGCACTTCTTCTTCACTGTTGCTGGCAGTGGTTCTCTTAAAATAGTTTTTCCCATGGTTACTTCCCAACTTAAAGCAAACAAACCTGGAGATGATTGGGATTTAACTTGTAATCTTCTGTATGCAACTCATATGCACTGCTTCTGAACTGTGGCCATTGCTGCAATAAGAACCTAAGAAGAACTGCTGAATCAAGGCAATGGCCCTTCTGGTAAAAAGGTAAAGGTAAAGGATCCCTGGCTGGTTACGTCCAGTCAAAGGCGACCATGGGGTTGTGGCGCTCATCTTGCTTTCAGGCTGAGGGAGCCGGCGTTTGTCCACAGGCAGCTTTCTGGGTCATATGGCCAGTATGAGTAAACCGCTTCTGGCGCAACGGGACACCGTGACGGAAACCAGAGCACACGGAAACACTGTTTATCTTCCTGCTGCAGTGGTACCTATTGATCTACTTGCACTGGTGTGCTTCTGAGCTGCTAGGTTGGCAGGAACTGGGACAGAGCAACGGGAGCTCACTCCGTCACGGGGATTTGAACCTCCAAACTTCCAATTGGCAAGCCCGAGAGGCTCAGTGGTTTAGACCACAGTGCCCATTTGGTACAGCATCGTGTTCTCGTGGTGGCCAACCAGATGCCTGTGGGAATCCAGCAAACAGGACCCAAAAACTGGAGCACTCTCCAAACATATGGTTTATAACAACGGGTATTCAGAAACATTACTGCCTCTGACTGTGGCAGCACAGCGTAATAGCCACTGATAGCCTTATTTGTCTAGTTTTCTCTTAAAGCCATCTAAGTTAATGGCTATCCCTGTCTCTTGTGGGAGAGAGTTCCAAAGTTTAACTAGGCACTGCATGAAGAAGTCTTTTATCTGCCAGTTAACTTAAGCACTGGGGTTTGGTAAGAGGCCCTTACACATCCAAGCAATCATTTGGGCATTTGGTTTTGAGGGATGAGTCTGACCACATGATTTGACCAGAAGGATTTTGTGTGATTTCTTAACCATACATTTAATGGTTGATGTCTGAAGCTTCCCTCTTCTGATATAAAACACAAACACTCCACCCGCTAGCATTGGCTAGTTGAGCCTAACTGATTGAGCTAATGTCCCCAAAAGGACCAGGGGACATTTATTCTAATTTTTTAGTACTTCATGAGCAATATTTTAATTTGGTTGAACATATGCTTATACGTCTTACATAAGAATTAATGGAACTTCAATGTACTTAACTGCGTCTGCAGTTCTCATGCAAGCAGCAGTAGCTCTTGTAATGCTTTGCCATTGACGTCAATATGGTCAAAATCACCCTTCAGCGCCAGATTCTTATATTCTATAGCAAATTCTGATTTCTGCATCTGTTATGGTGATGGAGAAAATGATTTAATGCCACTGTTCTTGTTTGATGCTGAGAAAGCATTGATCCCTCTCCAGTACTCAGAATTTACTTCTGGACAATACCCCACTTGTAGTGATATATCATTTACGAAAGCTGCTCTAATAATGTATTACTGCAAAAGAATGAGCTGTCTGAAAGTAATGGGTCCAGACTATATTAAAGCAGCACCAGCATTCACAGCTCCATACCTATGGGACTGTCAGAATTTTCTATTATAAATCCCTATTTTCCACAGTTTATAACTTAGCTTATGGGGGAAGGGGGAAAAAATCTTCACTGAAATTGGACTTTTGCAATCTCAGCAGAACAAATTGGTCTGCATTTAGGGTAAAAAAAAAAATATCAGAAGAACAACCACCAACAATTGATTTGGCTTAAGCTAAGGAGACTGCCTGGAAAGTAAAAACATTTTGGAATGATGTTCTTTCTCTCTTTTCCATAACTAGTGAGAAACTAAGAATGATGTTTTGGCATTGTGTCGATTTCCATTGAGAACTGGCTAAAGCATGTAATGGGAGTCACAAAATCCCAGAGGACAATGTCAATTTTAATTTTAATTCCTCAGGGAATTATATTTTGAAATGAAGTTTTAAACACAGGAATTATGAGAGGAGAACATACATAACCATACGGCAAGATCACTAAACCCACTAGGGATGGATCTACACACATGAGGGAAAGCACTAAAAATAAGTCAGAAATTAAATCATTATATCAAAAGGGGGGAAAAACACTATGGAAAATAATAAAGAAATAGTTTTTGCTCTCTAGTGCCATCTGGTGTTGCATGTTTATAACGTATTCAAAACGCTGTTGTTGTTTTTACTAATGTAGCTGAGTCCTAGTAAAACAAAGAAATAAAAATGGTGCTCTTTGTCTATGAGTACTTTGTTTTTTTAAAAAAGCACATTTACCCAAACATCTGGATGCTATTATAGCCAGCAAACCATATTTCCTGAAAGTCATAGAATTGTAGAGTAGGAAGGATCCCCAAGAATACCTAGTCAAACGCCCTACAATGTAGGAATCTCACGCCTCCAACTTCACTTACGGTGCTCATGACAAGAAACACATCCCTGGTGCTGCCATCACAGAAGGTGTAAAGCCCAATTGTTCCCTTTGCTACCACCAGCCAGCACACCATCTTTCCCCCTTAATTAAGTTCTTAGTCTAAGTCTGATTTTGCATTAGCATAGTGGTGTTTGCAAACAGCAGCAAATGGATCTGCTGGCACCCAACATTATAATGTAGTGTAGGCTCAGCTCCAGGTTGGCAGTATTCCCATGGAATCCCAAATCCTTTGTTTTCTCTCTTTAGATACCTAAGTGCTGATTTCAACAAAGAGAGAGGAGGAGAGAAAATGAAAGGTACTAAACGTTTCGGTTCCCAAAAGTCTTATGCAGCAGGCTCCTGGAGGGTTGGTTAAAGTTAGCGGTGGCAAGGCAGTGCTTACCAAATACACATTTTGAGCCCGGGATCTGCCACTTCCAAACAACATGAGCTTGGGAATAAATTTGTATAGACTTTGCTTTCCCTCTGTTGCTATTTTTCCTGGAATGCATTTTCAAGCCATGGAATTTTTGCATAGCTAGTCTTTCCTATTTTGCAGCCCTGCAGAACCTCTAGCCACCTACATGAGGATGAAGGGTTCTCAGAGTAACTTTCTGGGCTTCAGAATAACTGGCAATTCAGCCCTGTATTCCTGAAGGAGTGACACCACCCTGCTTCTTCAGCCCAGACACTGAGATCCAGTTCTGAGGACCTTCTAGCGGTTCTCTCACTGCGAGAAGTGACATTACAGAGAACCAGCCAGAGGACCTTCTCAGTAGTCACACCCACCCTGTGGAACGCCCTCCCATCAAATGTCAAGGAAATAAACAACTGACTTTTAGAAGACATCTGAAGGCAGCCCCGTATAGGGAAGTTTTTAATATTTGATGTTTTACTGTGGTTTTATGAATTGTTGGAAGACACCCAGAGTGGCCGGGGCAACCCAGGTGGCATATAAGTTTGTTGTTGTTATAGCTCTGTTTTCATAGAATCATAGAATCATAGAGTTGGAAGAGACCACAAGGGCCATCGAGTCCAACCCCCTGCCAAGCAGGAAACACCATCAGAGCACTCCTGACATATGGTTGTCAAGCCTCTGCTTAAAGACCTCCAAAGAAGGAGACTCCACCACACTCCTTGGCAGCAAATTCCACTGTCGAACAGCTCTTACTGTCAGGAAGTTCTTCCTAATGTTTAGGTGGAATCTTCTTTCTTGTAGTTTGGATCCATTGCTCCGTGTCCGCTTCTCTGGAGCAGCAGAAAACAACCTTTCTCCCTCCTCTATGTGACATCCTTTTATATATTTGAACATGGCTATCATATCACCCCTTAACCTCCTCTTCTCCAGGCTAAACATGCCCAGCTCCCTTAGCTGTTCCTCATAGGGCATCGTTTCCAGGCCTTTGACCATTTTGGTTGCCCTCCTCTGGACACGTTCCAGTTTGTCAGTGTCCTTCTTCAACTGTGGTGCCCAGAACTGGACACAGTACTCCAGGTGAGGTCTGACCAGAGCAGAAAACAATGGCACTATTACTTCCCTTGATCTAGATGCTATAACGTATGTCAATGAACAATTATGCTATGGGGTTCCACACTAAAAAGATGAATAGTAGCAGACAAGGTTCTCTGAAGGACAGTCTGCCCATCACTGTCTTCTCCTGTGATGTAATATACCACAGGGAAGAGTCAAATGGAACAATGATGATATTCCAAGAGGCCTGGGCAGTTCATTACTTGAAATGGGCTATGTGGCCTAGAACACACTCAGAAGCCTTTGCATTGCACTGGAGTTCTGCAGCTGACTTTCTTGGCAAACAAATCAACTATCTGTTCCCTGAGAGCAGAAAGTTTTAAAGACTTTATATGATGGGAATAAAGTGTTCCACAGCCTCAGAACAGCAAGTTTGCTGAATGTACGTATACAATGTCAGGAAGCTCAGGACATTATAATAAGTTCTACTCATTTGTGTGCAATAGCATTTCTGTTGACAAATGACAAACACCCACTAGCTGTGCTTCCTGGAGACAACTGAATGTATTTTGTTGTTGTCGTTGTCCTGATTGGCTTTGCCACTGGGACAAATAGGCCTTTTATTTATTTATTTTATATATTTAAATCGTTGGTATGCTTCGTTTTAAATTTTCATATTTATTCATTTATTATAATCTTGTAAACCTCTTCAAGAGTCTACGTACTGAAAAAGGTGGTCCGAAAAGAAAAATAATAATAATTGAATGGAAAAAAATAGATAAATAAAAGAAATCCATAATTCATGCATAATTGAACTTCATGACTTCAGGTTTCCCAACTGGTTTGGCACATCAGATCATCTTGTTCCTTCACAGTTGCCAAGAGGAAGCACGAAGAGTATGACTCATCACGTCACAGCCCATCTCTGAAGACTTTGCCTCATCAACATTGCTGTAGCAATGTTGTGCCACATGATGGCAGTGTTTCAGAAGGTTGCTTGCCTATACAGAACTGCATGGTAACAAAATGCCAGAGGGCAAAGGTCAGTGGACTCCACGGGAATGGACACTCAAGCAAGTGAACTATGAAATAGTGTTGGAAGCGTTCTGCAGTAATGTTATGTAAGGCTAATTTGCTTGGAGAATAATTTGCTGCGTTTGGCCTGTGCAGTTCGCATCCTGGAAAGAAAGATGGAGAGCATTCTGGTGATGCTGCTTGTGCACTTGGGCCAATTTTTTCCCTTCTGTTTTAAAACCGAGCAAAGCAAATCTGGAAATGCAAGCAGATTCTACAGTTTGATTCATAGCACTCTCCAGTGTCTCATTATGGAATCTATATTAGAGGCAGGAGCAGAGGCACAACTCCCCTGGCCTCTCGTATCTGCTTCCCTGCCATCTTATCGCACATATGTGGCATGTGAGGAGGGTGCCAAACACACTTCTGCTGGCATTGCCAAGTGCCTCCGGGAGAAGGGACCTGCCACTGCAGGCAGAACTGGGAAGCCTGTTGCCCTCTAGTTGTTGTCGTTGGACTCTTACCTCCCATCAACCCTAGCCAGCCTGGCCATGTAGTCCAGCAATGTCTGGAGAGCTGCAGGTTCTCCAACGTTGCATTAATACATTGCTTGGCAATGGAGGTAATGGTCCAGGGCAGGCCAGAGATGCTGAGTGCAAACCTGGGAGTTGCTAAAACACTGGTAACCATCATCATCATCATCATCATCATCATCATCATTTATTATTTATACCCCGCCCATCTGGCTGGGTTTCCCCAGCCACTCCGGGCAGCTTCCAACAAAACAATAACCTATTAAACATTAAAAGCTTCCCTAAACAGGGCTGCCTTCAGATGTCTTCTAAATGTTTGGTAGTTATTTTTCTCTCTGACATCTGGTGGGAGGGCATTCCACAGGGCAGGTGCCACTACCAAGAAGGCCCTCTGCCTGGTTCCCTGTAACTTGGCTTCTCGCAGTGAGGGAACCGCCAGAAGGCCCTCAGCGCTGGACCTAGGTGTCCAGGCAGAAAGATGGAGGTGGAGATGCTCCTTCAGGTATACTGGACCGAGGCCGTTTAGGGATTTAAAGGTCAGCACCAACACTTTGAATTGTGCTCGGAAACGTACTGGGAGCCAGTGTAGGTCTTTCAAGAGCGGTGTTATATGGTCTCAGTGGCCACTCTCAGTCACCAGTCTAGCTGCCGCATTCTGGATTAGTTGTAGTTTCCGGGTCACGTTCAAAGGTAGCCCCACATAGAGCGCATTGCAGTAGTCCAAGCGAGAGATAACTAGAGCATGCACCGCTCTGGTGAGACAGTCTGCGGGCAGGTAGGGTCTCAGCCTACGTACCAGATGGAGCTGATAAACAGCTGCCCTGGACACAGAATTGACCTGCGCCTCCATGGACAGCTGTGAGTCCAGAATGACTCCCAGGCTGCGCACCTGGTCCTTCAGGGGCACAGTTACCCCATTCAGGACCAGGGAGTCCTCCACACCTGCCCGCCTCCTGTCCCCCCAAAACAGTACATCTGTCTTGTCAAGATTCATCCTCAATCTGTTAGCCACCATCCATCCTCCAACCGCCTCCAGACACTCACACAGGACCTTCACCACCTTCACTGGTTCTGATTTGAAAGAGAGGTAGGTCATCATTGGGTTTCTGCCATGCAGGGCAGTGCTAGCCACTCTCCAGGGGCAGAGCTTGCCCCATGCAGCCCCATCCTTCTCCCAGCCTCTGCTGCCAAACAGCACATCCTGGTGATAACAAGGCTGTTTTTAGTCACCACTCAGCATCTGCACTGGGCAGTGAATGCAGACAGGATTAACTCACCCTCAGCCGAATAACAACAGGTTGCTCTTATTCTCCTGCAGTTCCTATGTTCTCTGAAGCCATTGTAAATGGTATCTACAAGTAAACAGTCAATACATTAAACAAGTCCTTTGGCTGTAGCTCTCCCACAATTGTGGTTCAAGCACATCCACACATTTTCCAGACCAGCCAATACAATCAAAAACACATTTTGATTGCATTGGTTGGTCCGGTGAATGTGTTTGACTACACCAGGGAGAACTATAACTTTGCTGGACTACAGCTCCAATCAACCCCAGCCAGCATGCATAGTGGTCAGTAAAGATGGGGGTTTTTTGGTGTTCCAGCAATATCTGGAGAGTCACAGCAATATCTGGTGTTCCAGCAATATCTGGAGAGGATGACTGCAAAGTATTTTTGTTTCCTCTGCCTACTTGGGAGCCGCCCAGAGTGGCTGGGGAAACTCAGCCAGATGGGCGGGGTATAAATAATAAATTATTATTATTATTATTATTATTATTACTTATGCTGGAGCATCTTGGTATGATAAGAATGCAAAAAATTGCATCCAAAATTATATTATTATAATTCCCACTTAAATTATTTATGCATAAACAAATTTATCTGTCTATTTACCTGTATTTAACCTCAGCTGATCATGCCGCCTTGATCCTTCAGAAGGGCAGTGAAGCATTTCTTCAGAGAGGCTCATTACCATTCTCCACCTGTCTTACAGTAAACAGGTCTCTCTAATCAGCATTCGCTCAATATATCGTCAGGACGCAATCTGCTGTGGAAGATGTGATGGAACCAGTAGAGATCAATAGCAAAAAAGTTTTTACAAACTCAGTCTGGCAAGGTTACCATGAATAATATTAAGGTGTGATAAGATCAAACTAGATAAAGCATGACAAGTGAAAGAGGAAGGCGTTTAATGGGAGGAAAAATACTTGTGCCCCAATCCGCCTCTAGCCATGTGCAATTTACGTGGAAATAATTTTGCCCGACTGTGGATGGCAATGGACAATGGAATGCATATTGGTATGTACATCTCATTCTGCAGTGTAGAAGGTTGACATTATTGCAGATATTAATATTGTACAGTTTGAAGTGACTCGGGACTCAGCTATACAGCTGCAAATAAAATGTTTTAAGTGTGTTTTAAGTGCAATATACAAGGTGACACTAGATGGCAATGGTGAGCTTTATGGAAAATTCAATGCATTTCTTAAAATGCTTTAAAAGAAAGCATTTTCAGAGCGGTTTTTATATGTCTAGATTCCACCTCGATGCGTGAAAACCGACTCCTTTTGGAAAGGAAGCATTGTCAAGGACCTTAAGTTTAATTCTTTTTTTCTTCCTTGCAGAACTTTCTTTTAAGACATAACAAAAAACAGTAAATGATATATCCAACATAAGCTCAGCATCTTAGAAAATATGAAATAATCCAAACATACTTAGAAGCAGAGCTCTGTCCCTCCCCACAGTCTGCATTCTGCCTTAGGCTGTTTTCCTGGAGAACTTCATTTACATCTTTACTCCACTATAGCCTGGGAACAAAGAGCCGAAGGCATCTCCCTTCGAAATAGCAATTTGTAATTCAATACCTTAATCACCTGATCTAAGTTTACTCACTCACGTGTTAGCTGCTAGAGAAAACAACAGTTAGCTAATTAACAACCCATTAAGGAGCTCAGAAAATTACCACGGAAAACCCCAATGTTAGCAATACCCATTTGGCCATTTTCCACTTTAAACCTTCATTAATACACAGGCATTTTCCATATCTGTGTGAATTAAACCAATTACCCTTAAAAGACACACAGATTCAAACACAGTTGTGATTAATGCCGGCATTGCTCTCTGTAATGTCGACACTACTCTCCCTGATTGCACGAGGGATTGTGGGTGTTTGCACATTTACACACAATGGGTGAAGAAGAAGAAGAAGAAGAAGAAGAAGAAGAAGAAGAAGAAGAAGAAGAAGAAGAAGAAGAAGAAGAAGAAGAAGAATTTATTATTTATACCCCGCCCATCTGGCTGAGTTTCCCCAGCCACTCTGAGCGGCTTCCAATCGAGCGTTAAAAAAATACTGTACAGCATTAAATATTAAAAACTTCCCTAAACCAGGCTGCCTTAAGATGTCTTTTAAAGATAAGATAGCTGCTTATTTCCTTCACATCTGAAGGGAGGGCGTTCCACAGGGCAGACGCCACTACCAAGAAGGCCGTCTGTCTGGTTCCCTGTAATCTCACTTCTTGCAATGAGGAAACCGCCAGAAGGCCCTCGGTGCTGGATCTTAGTATCCAGGCTGAACGATGAGGTGGAGACGCTCCTTCAAGTATACAGGACCGAGGCCATTTAGGGCTTTAAAGGTCAGCAGCAACACTTTGAATTGTGTTCGGAAATGTACTAGGAGCCAATTCAGATCTCTCAGGACCGGTGTTATGCGGTCCCAGCGGCCACTCCCAGTCACCAGTCTAGCTGCCACATTCTGGATTAATTGCAGTTTCCAGGTCACCTTCAAAGGTAGCCCCGCGTAGAGCGTATTGCAGTAGTCCAAGCGGGAGATAACCAGAGCATGCACCACTCTGGCAAGACAGTCCACAGGCAGATAGGGTCTCAGCCTATGTACCAGATGGAGCTGGTAAACAGCTGTCCTGGACACAAATTTGACCTGTGCCTCCATGGACAGCTGTGAGTCCAAAATGACTCCCAGGCTGCACACCTGGTCCTTCAGGGGCACAGTAACCCCATTCAGGACCAGGGAATCCTCCACACCTGCCCGCCTCCTGTCCCCCAGAAACAGTACTTCGGGAGATAATAATGTGTACCTGCATATGCAACAGTTGTGCTGCATGAACACTTTTGCAGAAACTCTTGCAAATGTGCGAGAGATAGCTTCTACCGTGTAATTGGAACCCTGTGTACACTGCTTGCTGCCTCACCTCAAAATGGATATTGCAAAGTCAGAAAAGGGCAGCTGAAGTGATCAGGGCAATGGGGTAAGAAATGAAGAAAGTGTGCAGCATTGGGACTTTTTAGTTAGAGAACGGGCGAGTAAGAGGTGTGTCATGATAGGAGTTTATAGAACTATCCATGGCATGGAGAAAGTAAATAAAGAAAAGTTTTCTTCCTCCTTCGCAGCACGAGAATTCATAGGCTTCCAATAAAGCTAAAGATTGGAAGACTCAGGGCAAATAAAAGTGTTGTAAACAAAATCTGCCCTTACTCCCTTATGGGGGACACAAGAGCCCTTACGGAGTCCTTTGTAGGTTCTCCATCGGTCGGAGAAAATAACAGAGGCCAACCAGAGAATATTGAGAAGCAAAGCAGTTAGTAAGCCTGATCTTTATTGAACGGTTGCAACAGGGTGCTCCCCCCACATGCAGGAGAGAGGAGGAGGACCCAGAACAAAGCCCTTATATAGACTTTTGGAATTGCCCACCCTCAAACTCCAGACCACCCCCGGAAGAATCATACATACATCACAGCAGGGATGTAGTAGCCCAGGACTACTTCCCCCAATACATCATACATCACAGGGGGCGGTCTAAAACAGAATCCTGAGTGTGTTGTTTATCTCCTGTCTGGCAAGTTACCCGATTGCATTATCTGGGTTTTGACCACTCTTTGGTTATTAAGGTAAGGTAAAGGTACCCCTGCCCGTACGGGCCAATCTTGACAGGCTCTAGGGTTGTGCGCTCATCTCACTCTATAGGCCGGGAGCCAGCGCTGTCCGCAGACACTTCCGGGTCACGTGGCCAGCGTGACAAGCTGCATCTGGTGAGCCAGCGCAGCACACGGAACACCATTTACCTTCCCGCTGGTAAGTGGTCACTATTTATCTACTTGCACCCGGAGGTGCTTTTGAACTGCTAGGTTGGCAGGCGCTGGGACCGAGCGACGGGAGCGCACCCCGCCGCGGGGATTCGAACCGCCGACCTGACGATCGGCAAGTCCTAGGTGCTGAGGTTGTTATAACTACTTAATTCCTGAATCCAGGTCACAGGTCACGCGCTCACCCTATTCACACCTTAAATGTGCCCTGAAGGCAGGATTTGTGAGCACGGAGACAATGGGGAGGTTTCCTCTCTCCTTGCAGAGAAACATTTGGTCAGTTTGGGAGAGTCAAAATGGTTTCAGGACTGTCTTCCTGTACTGTTTCAGACATGTGGTTTACGTATTTATGTATGTGTTTGCCTTGTACACTTAATTTATATATTTGAGACCTTAAATTCTTATAACAAAAGAAAGTACTTTATACAGTGCAGTATACCGTATTGGCCTAAGTATAAGCTTCACTTTTTCCCCCAAATTCTGACTGTGAAAAGTGGTGTGGCTTAAATTCACAAACTTACAAGAATTGGCTTTTAAGATATCACTGCTGAAACAGACATGCAGTAAAACAGAATGGGTGTGAGTGCCTGCGGAATTTTAAGGGAGCGGCTTATATTCGGGTATTGTCTTTTTTATCCCCCACCCCCGAATTTTGAAGGTGTGGCTTATATTCAGGTGTGGCTTATATTCGGGCCAATACAGTAATTTGTTCCAGAGCTATTAAGGAATGAAGTTCAAGTCATTCACAGCAAAGAGATGATATTATTTGGAAAGCTCTGGTGGACAACAGGTTATACCGATTTGACCACTCAGTCTTAACCACTGAGCCTCTTGGGCTTGCTGATCAGAAGGTCAGCTGTTCGAATCCCCATGACGGGGTGAGCTCCCATTGCTCTGTCCCAGTTCTTGCCAACCTAGCAGTTCGAAAGCATGCCAGTGCAAGTAGATAAACAGGTACCACTGCGGCAGGAAGGTAACCGTCCAGGGGTCCTTTATCATACCTTTTTACCTATCTTTTGAAGCAGCTAATTTTTCTCGTGTTTCCTCCTTCCTCCTAGCCCAGATGATATAAAAATCACAACATTGACAATGTCAGTTTCTGGGAATTGCAGGTGGGCAGAGTCCTGTTATCTTCATGCCCAGCTTGCATGCTTCCCACAAGCAACTGGTTGGCCATTGTGAGAACAAGATGCTGGACTAAATGGACCATTGGCTTGCAAGATCCAGAAGGCTCTTCTTCTGTTGATTATTCATGTCAAGACAGGGCAGGTGTTGGGAAGAACTACTTCACTGAACCTGACATTTCCCTTAGATTGAACAAGTCTTTCTTTATCCGTCTCAGGGATGGGGAAACTTTTTCAGCCCAAGAGCCACACTTCCTTTCAGGGGTCACATTCCAGTGTTGGGCATTTCCAGAGACCAAAGTGGGCAGAACAAGAAATGTTTGTACACTACTTTCTATATACATGCTCTTCTCTTTCCTCCATCTAGGCAAGCAAGAAGCAATTCTAGACTTCAAGGACACAGTCCAGCTAGCAAAAAAAAGCATGCAAGGAGACTGTAAAGCAATACAGGTGTGCCTCAGGTGTGCGTTGTTAAGTATAGCAATTTAATTCGCTGAAATTGTAAATGCTTGTGTGCATTACTATGTGCTTAAATCTGATTGGTTGGTAACTGAATTCTAGAGAGTTCTCTAGTAGTTCTCGTATGACTTGGCTAATGTTGGTCACATGGGAGTTATCCGGTGAGGAAGAGACTCCATTTTATGTAAAGCAAGATGACTGTGTTTTGAAATCCACTGTGAACACTGCTATTTGAATCGAGTGTTGGAATGTTTCTTCTGTGCTTTGAAAGAAAGTGAGCCAAGCTGCAGGAGGTGAGAGTAGGACTCTCTCATAGGCAGTGGCGTAGCGTGGGTTGTCAGCACCCGGGGCAAGGCAAGTAATTTGCACCCCCTAACCCGTGGATTTGCGCCTCCTAACCCTAACCCCCAAATGTTGCGCCCGGTGCGGCCGGCCCCCCCTGCACCCCCCATGCTACGCCACTGCTCATAGGAGCTGCAAGGCATGGCCTAATTGAGATACAGAAGGCTGAAAGTGCTGAGCTCTGGAAAGCCGGGCCGAAGCCGGGCTCAGAGCGGCTAACAACAGTAAAATAATACAACATTCTAAAATAATTTCATTGTAATATCATTATAATATCATTCATTATAATATCAGGATAAGCATTTTATGTTCTAATTCATCTATAAGTTTCTGCAAGTAAAGTTTTTGGACATTGGACATTGGCTTAATTTCCAAAGAAGGGTGTCAGTCATATATATGATTTGAACTTCTTAGCTGCGATTTTGCTACTATTACTTCAACATGTGTGTGACTAGGGAAGTGTTCCAAGGACCAGGTAGGGAGGCCTGAAGGGATCTATCAATAGAGATTTATCAATCAATCTAAATATACACAGGCACATATAGTCGTGCAAATTGACAGTTACATGTCGTTAGCATTTGTGATGTGCCTCCTCAGTCAGCTGATCTAACCCCCCCCAAATGTTTGCATGCCATTAAGTTTATTTCTCCGTCTGCTACATAAACAGTGCTGCAGTCATATGAAATCAGGTTTGCATTAGGGTTGTTTAGTTATTTAGCGCATGGAGGAGATAGCAGTCTGTCTCATTACTAGGGATGCATGGCCAGTGCATTCAGCCGAAGAGCTGTCAGTATTTTCTTTATGGGGCTGATTTATACTGTCAGAATCTCAAGTGTTTAAAAATGTGTGTTTCTCTGCTGCTTCCCAAGGCAGGTGATAGCATCCAGGCTTATTGCAGATTTGTCATCCTGGAGGTTTATGGAGTGAAAACGTATCTCTTTACTGGCGAGCAGCATTTGCTAAATATCTTTTTTTAAAAAAATATATATATGTGCATCAAGTAAAATTGCATCTGTAAAACATCCCTGGCAAATAGGGGGGCTCAAATGAAATGGTCACTGTCAGATGCTTTTCAAAGTGGTTAATCTGCATTCTTTTTTCTTCACATTGTAATGTACTCCACCAAGATTTAAGATATTATTTTTTCATAACAGCTTGTTCATTTCTGATTTGTCAGCTGCAAAAGTGTGCAGCAGTAGCTCATAAAACCTTCCTGAGTAACCAGGACATTGGTAGAATTACACCTTGCTCCGCAAGAGCTAAACTCAGGTGGGGACAGCGGACATGGGGTATACGACTGAAACCTGCTTACAATACATGCAGCGAAGTCTATTTCCAATTAGGGCTGATTCCAGATGATGATTTTTAATACAGAAATGGTGTAGGTGAAATGGCGGGGAGAAATTTGGTTCTGTTTGCATTTCCCAAAAGGATACATGAACTGAAACTCAGCCATTCTTTGGAATGCACACTTTTCTAAATTTTGCAGTGCAGTTCTCCAGATAAGTAATGTATACAAAAATGCATATACCGGGATAAAGTGTGCATAATAAATGCACCTATTAGTGAAGATAAGATACACAGGGGAAATTTGGTTTGCAAAAAAATGTGTATGTCAGGCAACATTGCAAAAGAAAAATGGGTATACTAGGATAAATTCACATTAAAAAGCTGCTGAGTTTTCATTCTCAGTGGCTACTAGCCATGCCGGCTAAGTTCTGCCTACCCTGTCAGAGCCATTATGCCTCTGAATTCCAGTTGCAGGTAACTGCAGGAGGGGAGACTGCTGTTGCCCTCAGGTCTTGTTTAGTAGTGTGGTGTAGTGATTAAGAGCGGTAGTCTCGTAATCTGGGGAACCTGGTTCGCGTCTCCGCTCCTCCACTTGCAGCTGCTGGGTGACCTTGGGCTAGTCACACTTCTTTGAAGTCTCTCAGCCCCACTCACCTCACAGAGTGTTTGTTGTGGGGGAGGAAGGGAAAGGAGAATGTTATCTGCTTTGAGACTCCTTAAAGGGAGTGAAAGGCGGGATATCAAATCCAAACTCCTCCTCCTCTTCTTCTTCTTCTTCTTCTTCTTCTTCTTCTTCTTCTTCTTCTTCTGTATGAGCTTCCCTTAGGCATCTGGTGTGCCGTTGTGAGAACAAGATGCTGTTCTCTGATTGGACGGGCCTTTGCTCAGATCCAGCAGAACTCTTCTAATGTTCTTTTTTTTTTATAAAAGTTTTTATTAAGATTTTTTACAGATACATATTTAACAAACAGAATAGGTTTCATAACATCCTTTCATTCTATTGTGGACTCCCTCACGTCTCCCGCTTCCACTTCATCATTAAAAACGAATTTTTCCAAGCAAATTATCATCTTGTTTATGATCTTAAGTGCAGTATTTAGATTAAACTCAAATAAAAAATTATAATTTAATGGTAGACAGTTATTTCTGCTCTGGCTTCCTTGTTAGGATTCAACCAAATTACAGTACTTTTGTAAATAAATCTTAAATTTCTTCCAGTCTTCTTCAACCCTCTCCTCTCCCAGGTCACGGATTCTGCCAGTCATCTCAGCTAGTTGCATATAGTCCATCAGCTGCATCTGCCATTCTTCCAGTGTGGGTAGATCTTGAGTTTTCCAGCTCTTAGCAATAAGTATCCTTGCCGCCGTTGTAGCATACATAAAAAATGTTCTGTCCTTCTTTAACACGTTCTGGCCGACCATGCCCAGAAGGAAGGCCTCTGGTTTCTTGGTGAAGGTATACTTAAATACCTTTTTTAACTCATTATATATCATTTCCCAGAAGGCCTTCACTTTAGGGCAGGTCCACCAGAGGTGAAAGAATGTTCCTTCATTTTCCTTACATTTCCAACATTTGTTATCAGACGAATGGTGTATTTTAGCCAATTTCACTGGGGTCATGTACCATCTATATATCATTTTCATTACATTTTCCTTCAGAGCATTACATGCTGTGAAGTTCAGCCCGGTGGTCCATAACCTTTCCCAGTCCTCAAACATAATGTTGTGCCCAATATCCTGGGCCCACTTTATCATAGCCGATTTAACCAATTCGTCTTGTGTGTTCCATTTCAGCAGCAAGTTATACATTTTTGAAAGTACCTTGGTCTTAGGTTCTAACAGTTCTGTTTCCAGTTTCGATTTCTCCACCTGGAATCCTAACTTTTTATCAATCTTAAACACTTCTTTAATCTGAGCATAGTGTAACCAGTCTCGCACTTTATCTTTCATTTTCTCTAAACTCTGCAGTTTCCAATTGTCTCCATCCCTTTCTAGTATTTCCCAATATTTTGGCCAATTGGCCTCCATATTGGGTCCTTTTCGGGCCTTAGCCTCCAAAGGTGACAGCCACCTCGGTGTTTTGTTCTCTAATAAGTCTTTGTATCTTGTCCAGACATTAAATATTGCTTTTCTGACAATATGGTTCTTAAAGACCTTGTTAATCTTAACCTTATCGTACCATAAATATGCATGCCATCCAAATGCATTGTTAAAACCTTCCAAATCCAGCACGTCCGTGTCTTCCAGAAGTAGCCAGTCTTTTAGCCAGCAGAAAGCTGCGGCTTCATAGTACAACTTTAAGTCTGGCAGGGCAAAGCCCCCTCTTTCTTTTGCGTCCGTTAATATCTTAAACTTAATTCTGGGCTTTTTGCCCTGCCAGACAAATTTGGAGATATCTTTCTGCCACTTCCGGAAGCACTCCGTTTTATCTACAATCTGCAATGTCTGAAACAAAAACAACATTTTTGGCAATACATTCATCTTAATAGCAGCTATTCGACCTAACAATGAGAGTTTCAATTTTGACCAGCTATCCAAGTCTCTCTTAATTTCAGACCAACATTTTTCATAATTATCTTTGAACAGACTCAGATTCTTTGCTGTTATGTTTACCCCTAGGTATTTAACTTTCTTAACCACAGTTAACTCTGTCTCTCTCTGAAACCGTTCCGACTCAATATCTGTCAAGTTTTTTCCCAACACCTTAGTTTTTTGCTTATTTAGTTTAAATCCCGCCACCCGACCAAAATCTTGGATTAGTTGTAGTACTCTTTTCGTACTAGATTCTGGCTCCTGTAATGTCAGAACTAAGTCATCTGCAAACGCTTTAAGTTTATATTGTTTCGCTCCGACCTGTATCCCTTCCACCAACCTGTCCCCTCTAATCGTGTTCAAGAGCACCTCCAGGACCGAAATAAATAATAACGGGGAAATCGGACAGCCTTGTCGTGTTCCTTTTTCAATTTTAAACTCTTCTGTAACCACATTGTTAACTATCAGTTTAGCCTTTTGTTCTGAATATATTGCATCAATCCCATTCTCAAACCCCCGGCCCACTCCCATTTCTTTTAAATTCCCTTTCATAAACTTCCAGGATATGTTGTCAAAGGCCTTCTCCGCATCTATAAAAATTAAAACAGCTTTAGTATTTATGTCTGTTTGTAAAAGCTCCAATATATCTATAATGTTCCTTGTATTAGCAGACATATGTCTACCTGGGAGAAAGCCTGCCTGGTCTTTATGAATTACTTTGTTTAAAACCCTCTTGAATCTACTTGCCAAAACGTCTGCAAATATTTTGTAATCCACATTTAAAAGGGAGATGGGACGGTAGTTCTTAAGCTGTGTCTTTTCAGTTTCCGATTTTGGTATCAATGTGATGAAAGCTTCTTTCCACGATTCTGGCGCCTTCTTCCCCTCTAAAATTTCATTGCTGACCTCCATCAGTGGTTGTATCAAATAGTCTTTCAATGTCTTATAGTACTTGGAGGTCAGCCCGTCTGGTCCTGGTGATTTGCCCTGTTTCATGTTTTGGATGGCCTGCTCAATCTCTTGTCGTGTTATTTTGCCATTCAGAATTGATCTATTTTCTTCTGACAACTTTGCCAGTCCATTTGTCTTTAAAAATTGTTTAATCGCTGCTTCATCTTGTGGCCCCTGAGTGTATAATTTTTTGAAATATCTCTGGAAACACTTTCTAATCTCTCCGGGGTTCTGGATACATCTTCCTTCAATCTCTAAATTTGTCACTGTATTTAACTTTTGTCTCCTCTTCAACTGCCAAGCTAGCAGTTTTCCACATTTATTAGCCGACTCAAAAGTTTTTTGTTTCATTAGTTTGATTTTCCATTCTATTTCCTGATTTATCAGTTTGGAGTATTGTGCTTGGTAAAGTTTGATTTCTCTCAGAATCGGCTGAGACTTCGGATTAAATCTTAACTTCTTCTCCAACTCCTTAATTTTTTCCAAAATTTTATCTTTCCTTTCGTTTTGTTTCCTTTTCTTTACCGTGTTCTGTTGTATCAGGAACCCCCTCATCACGGCCTTACTTGCGTCCCAGATAGTTCTTTTTTCCACTGTGGTGTTCATATTGATCTCAAAATAATCCTTTAGAGCTTTTTGGGCCTTCTTGGTAATCTCCTGATCTCTAAACAGGCCATCATTCATCTTCCATCTGAAGGAACCGGTTGGAATCAATGTCATGTCCATTCTCATCTTCTAATGTTCTTACGTTTCTTGAATTAAATATATACAGATCCCGCACCTGTGGAAGCTCACTAGTTACTGGAACATTGTGGCTTTCCTTAGCGTCCTAAGGTGCTTTGCCTGACTATTAACTTCCAAATTCACTGCAAAAGTTCACTCCAGCCCAGTTTGCTGGTGACACAATGGATCATGCAACAACTGTAACTGAATAGTAGGGACCCATACTGCCATTTTGAGTTTGAGACCCAGGGCAGTGTATTCTTGCCCTGCAGCATTTTTTTCCTCCTGTAATGTTTTGCCAGTTGACATGGGAAAATGGAAAGCTGCACATCCATTGGCAAGGAGATCTCAGGTGCTCTGACATCTGGATTCTTTAGTCCTTTAAAAGAAAAAGGCTTCCGATCAAGTATATGTTATACTTCATTTGTTCGGTACTAAATAGCCATTCATTTCCTCTTTGACCTTCATCTCAATTCTCACAGTCATGTGGTGATCTCTTGGCTGACTCCATGTCTTCCCATGTGGTTTTCATGTCATCGGGGAAGATCTCTTTGGCCAATCCTTCCAGCACATGCTTTATTTATATACTCGACTCATTTTAACATAAAACTCTGCCCAGTGTACCATGTCATTAAAAGGAAATCAAACATGGGGACTAACACACAATGAAATAAATTTATGCAGTTGAGCAGAGCTGTTATCAGCTGCAGAACATGGGGATGAAAATTCAGGGCCCAGCCCAAAGACTAACTCATGGATTCAAGGGAGTTTCAATCTGGAAAAAGTTTGGGATCTCTTTTGATGTAACTTCTGAACTTGCTGAAAAGAAAAGTAGGAGGGAAAAGATGAGATGACTTTTAAAAAATATTCTGAGTATAGTTTGTCAGTGTATGTAAACAGTTTCATAAAATATTAACATCCTGATGTCAAAAATATCCTTCCCACCCCCAGCTGGGGAAAAAAATGACACTGACACCAGATACAGTGAGAAGGCAGTGGTGGGGAGGGGTGTCAAATGAACTGGGATGAGCCCAGTTGAACCAGAAATCATAGTTGGAGATAAATTGCATCCTAAGCTACTCCTTCCAAGGGGCCCTTGCCACAGGATTGTCCTCTGGGTGGATCTAATGATTTATTATGTGTTTCATACTGATTTATAAATGAAATTTTATGTTCATTCATAATTTCTTAATGTTGGTGATACAGATTTTTTTTTTAAAAAACAGATAAATAAAATAGCAAGTTGTCCCTGATGTATTTGTTTGACAATCTTGCTGGATCATTGACTGGATTGCCATCAAGATTCTTAAGTAAAGAAATATATCCCTGTCCTCAAGGGCTCAGGAATGAAAGCTTCAAATCTGTTCTCCTCACCCCCATCTTTTATATTTCCTCCGCCTTGCCAGTGTATTAAGTCCACTGGACTGTTTCAGCTCATCGCAATGTGTGCAGAAGTTTCCACTTTCGCTCTTTCATTATAGGCTTTGACAGTTGCTTTATACCCTCTTTTGAGTGTTCCTGCTTTACTTCCCTTTACAGCTTGGTTCGAAGCGAGTGTAAATATACCGTCTGATCAGACAGAGAGAGCTTCACTGACATCCTACAGCTTCAAGGTTATAAAATAAAGTAGTAGCACAGATTTGAAGCCTGCGACATGTTTTTTTCCAAGCGGGGGGAGGAGAGCAGGGGGAAGGAATTGTCCCCTACAACAAAGAGTTATTTGAATGTGCAATAACTGTTCCCCAGAACATTTGTTCTAAATACTTTTACAATGGTGTGCTTACTGAAGCTTCCAGCTCAATACTTCAATTACAGAAACAATATAAGAGAACGACGCCTTGAGTATATTCTGATCTATGCTATTATGCTCCAAAGGGTGATATTATTGTTAGCTTGCTTGGAGAGATCAGTAATCATGGAAACAGATGAATATCCTTAGCCACTCTTTCCTCATTACAGCAAACCAATTGTTGACTGAGCCTGGTAAGGAGGATAGATTTGTTCAGGAACCTTTGGACTCTTGCTGACCCAGGTTCAGATGGGAAAGGAAAAACAATACCAGTGATAGAAGTGGCTCTTGTTTATTGTAAATAGGTGCTGCCGCACTGCAATCTGAAGAAGAGAAATCGAAATAATGGGATGCTGCTGTTCCCCCTTTGGAAATACGATGGAAGAGGTGCAGACATCTCTTTTATTGCTACCAAGAAATGAAAAATGAAATTGTATTTAGCTCTGGAGTGAAATGATGAGAGACTCCTTATAGTCATATGTGGGTGTCCTGCTGGTGCTTATAACCTAAATGTGAGTAGGGAAAGAAGGGATGGGTGTATTATTATTATTATTATTATTATTATTATTATTATTAATTCACTTAATGCCAAAATAGGGTTATAAACAGTTTGAAAAATATAAAAACCACTTACAAAAATATTAAAATGAACGCCATCTTTAAAAATATAATAAGATGATCTCATTAAAATGTTGTTGATGTTTGAAGTTAAATTGCTTTACAGAAGCTGAACTTAACACAGTATCCTCCTTAGAGGAGCTCACTTTTACATAGGGTAATATCATACTGAATTAAGGAAAACAAGAAAGCTATGTTTATTACAGGAAATATATGCTTGATGGCAAAGATCCTAGATCTACCTAAGTAAGGTGGCAATGCCTTCAGCCATGCTTGCTCTTGCATCTGGGGAAGAGAGGTACAAAAGGTGTCTCCTTCCCCCAAGGCAAGGATGAAGGTCAACACAGGTTAGTTCAGAAAAAGAGACTTTGAGAAACTTGGAGGCTCCTCTCTCCATCTACTCTTTCTCATGCAGACAGACCAGTGTCTAGTGCAAGCTGACTACACACCAATACTTCCCCAAAATGTAAACATCCATAATAAAACATGCAATAAAAGAAATCTCATTAAGACAACACAGCAATTAAAACAGGTTGAGAGAGCAGTGAAATGTCAGAACTGTGACAACATATGAGAGCCCTGGAGGTGAAATAGGTTACCCAATCAGGACCCGGGGGGGGGGGAGTCAGAGGGACTATAAAACCAGCTCTGGGAGGAACAAAGGGAGGAGTTCAATGGCAGTTGGGTGGTTGGTTGGAGTGGGAGTGAATTGGGATAGAGTTTGTGAGTAGGTTTAGATAGTGTAACAAAATAAGCTGAGTCAGGAATAGTTAAGGGCTAGGAAGACAAGTAAATATCTGAGAGGTAGTTTAGTGAGTGAGAGCAGGTAGCGGAAGTTATAGGTCTGGATAGACACCCCATGATTGTAATTGACCGATACCATTTATTTAATGCAACTTAACAAGCATGTGGTTTCATAAACAAAAGTTTATGTTCCAGTTTAACCCTGACTGGACTCAGTATTGTACCAGGTAGGGTGGTGGCACAGAGATCAATAGACAGAGAAACGTCCGGGGACCCTGTGTGATCACCACAGTGGCTTCTCATATTTCGGCCAAATTCTGCTCCCTATGTCCAATCAGCCTCCAAATTGGGGTGGGTGAAGTCTTGATGACCAGAGGATGCTCGTCACTTAAGACCTATTGATGAGGAGGGGAGGGATGATGATAAGAGGAGATCACTGCTCTTGTTACCCCTGCTTGCATGTTTACACATGAGTAGAACGCCTCTGCCCTCCTCTTTGTCATATTGCCTCTCTCAAACCCTGCACCCCCCTCCAAAAAAAAGTTCCCCATACCCTGTGGAATGGTGTGGGGTTGCACTGTGGAGGAATAGCTGCTTTGTGAAAGCATATAAAAGGAAGTGGCTTTTGCGCTCATGCAAGACACCATCATATCTGAGATGATAATGATAATACAAAACCGTGTATTACACTAACTAAATATGGATAGGATGAGGCAGAGGAGGGAAGTCTAATCCGCAGTTCCACGTTGTAGTTGGGAGCAAGCCACAATTCTGAGCTTCTTTTTTGTGGGGTTTTTTAAGAAACAATTTTCTTTTGGGAACAATATTCAAATGTTCACTGACACATGAACAGCAACCGATAGACAGCAAAGGCTATCAGTTTGCCTCCATCCATCAAATTGATCTGGAAAGCATGAAGAATTTTCACTCTGGAGTGGTGTACATTTCTCAGCATATAACAACATTGGTCAGGGTCTAGTCAAACAGCTGAACGAGACTGTCACCCTCACACTTGTCTGAAAGGCAGGAGGGAGGAAAACAACATTTGCTCCGGCGAGTAGAATACTTCACCGTGGTGCCGTTATTGCGGTGCCAGTCATTTCCACTGCCACCCCCTTTTTTTTCAAAAGTGCAATGCAATCACCATTTAACTCATCTCAAAGGATCGTTTTAGGCTGACAGTCCTGCGCTTCCATACTGAAAGTGTGAGAGTAAAAAAATAACATTTCATTCCATGTAATGGCGTTCCAGGGACATGCCAGATAGACAGCACAAGAGACAGAGGGCCGGAACAGGTCACTGAATGGGCAAAAAGTCCAATGGAAGAATGTATGGAGCAGAGGCACACAGGGACGCTCAACTCATCAACTCCAGCCAGCATGAATATTGGTCAGGTATTTAGACTAATAATAATAATAATATTTTTTTCTTTATACCCCGCCCTTCCCAATTCAGAAAACAGGGCTCAGGGTGGCTAACAGCAAATTTAAAACACTTAATTGATGCAACAAAAAACAGCATAAAATACAGTATAAAACATGAATAACAATAAATTCAGAATTCAAAAATCAATTTGAGGGGGGAAATCCATCCAATAAACATTAGATGATCACCAGGACTAGCTGGCTAAATTAGTCCTATTTGAGCCAGTGAGGAGACCAGGGGAGAATTAGCTGTGGGATCCCAGAGCGGGTAATCTTCATAAAAAGGGGAGGGGGAGGGAAGGGAAGGAAGGGGAATAAAAGATCAGGCTAAGTTCAAATTGAAGGCCAGGCAGAATAGCTCTGTCTTACAGGCCTTGCATAAGGAAGTTAAATCCCTGGTCTCATGGGACAGAGCATTCCACCAGGTCGGAGCCATCACTAAGAAGGCCCTGGCCCTGTTGGAGGATAATCTCACTTCCTTAGGACCTGGGACCTCTAAACTATGATTATAGTTTAGAGGTCCCAGGTCCTAAGGAAGTGAGATTATCTCCGGGGCATACCAGGAGAGGCGGTCCTGTAAATACGAGGACCCTAAGCCACAAAGGCAGTGGCATAGCGTGGGTTGTCAGCACCCGGGGCAAGGCAAGTAATTTGCACCCCCTAACCCGTGGATTTGCGCCCCCTAACCCTAACCCCCAGATGTTGCGCCCGGTGTGGCCAGCACCCCCTGCACCCCCCACGCTACGCCACTGCACAAAGGGACTAGGTTGGTGCCTATCACTGAGGGAGCAAATTCCATAGTTTAACTATGTGCTGCATAAACCAACAAGTCCCAAACACTCCAGCCTTTCTTCATAGGGGAGTTGGTATGAAGATTTGGTTCTGGGTGTATATGCCTAACCAAATTGCAATGCTTATCCAAGCCCTTTCGAACTAGCTAGATGCAGCTTTCTGTGCAGCTAAGGGTCACCAGTTGTTTCCTGACTACAGCTAAATCGGGACCATTAGACTGAACTGATTAGCATGATAGACAGGCTTTTCATTTGATGTGTTAATAATAACCATATCCCTGCAGTGTCTTTGTGATGTCAGGCTTACCAACGTTGTGCTAATGCAACATTGGGTGCACCCCACTCCCAAACTAAACTCCTATTTGCTAGCACAGCAACTGTTTGAAACAGGCCATTAATGTCACAGAGGCCTGAGGTTAGCCCAGAGATGCTTATCCTCTATAGATATTATGGCATACATTTGATGGTTTCTGCACTGAACAGTAAAGCTCTTAAAAGACTTATATGTTAGGCACGGTACATAAGGGTACTATTAAAACCCAGAAGATTTTTGAATAATAAATGTAAAAGAATGGTAGCTTTATTAATTATGTGGTTTTAAAAATTTAATCCCATACTGAGCAAAATCAAAAGGTTGATGACCCGCCTACCCAGCTCCCACCTTCCCAAGCCAATTATTTGCGCTATATTCCCTGCAAGTCCTCATTTTTGCTGTTTTAAAAACTCCACCTCTGTAAATATTTAACACGGTTTTATGTCAATGCAATACATAGCAATGAGTACTGCTCTTTGATAGCTGATCACCATGATAGAAACCCAAAACAAACCATAAACTGGCTAAAGTAATTTTTATTGATATTATTGAAACTTGCAACTACACATTCAGCATTTAAAATTTTAATTTCCACATTAAAACCAAAGCGCTGTGTGTCTCTCTCTCTCTCTCTCTCTTTATAAGTGAAATATATATATATAAACCACTCTTTTATACCATGAACCTCACCCAGCTTAAACATTGCTACCAAATATTTGTGTGTTTCTTATTAAATTGACACCTCACCCTTCTTCCCAAAGGATCCCAATATATTGGGAAGTAATTGCCATGTTGGACTAGCAATTACGGTAGTCATCTTTGCTAATCATAATAAACTGCTTTAGACCATTAGTCCAGGTAATTCAGTACTATTGACACTGACTGGTAGCAGCTCTCTAGGGCATTCCTTCCCAAACCTGGGTCTCCAGCTGTTTTTGAACTGGAACTCCTATCAGCCCTAGCTAGCAAGACCAATGTTCAGGGATGACAGGAGTCCAAAAACAGCTGGAGACCCAGGCTTGGGAAACAATGCTCTAGGGTTTCAAGCATGTATACATTCCCAGACCTACCTGGAGATGCTGGGGATAGAACCTGAGACCTTCTGCATGCAAGACGGATGCTCTCCCACTGAGCCACAGTTCTTTACAAACAAGACCACAGCAAAATTGGATCATAGGAAAGGAGGAATATTGAAGGTGACTTTGGCACGGTTATTTCTGCTTAATCAGGAAAGAAATTCTGTCGCATCAGTTGCCACAGCATATTATTGACATTTTGATTTTAAACATGTCATCTGTGAAAAGTATATATAAAGCTTTGCTGTTGCTTTGTTGCTTGTTTTCCATCAGCCTTAAGATAGAATGGTGTCCTTTCATGAACACCTTGAAAGGTGTGAAAATATGAAAACATAATTATGTCAGAACACTTTGCTTCAGTCTCCTGCGTTAATTTGTTCCTGCCATTCAATAATAATTACAGTCTGGCTTACCACACAAAAGAAGAGGAGAAAAGCAGAATTCAAAATATGTTCATATTGCTGCTTACTCCACATCCAATATGTTCCTACTAATATTCACACAACGTTAGCCACAATCCACGTTGATCCTACAGTGTCGTAATAAATACTGCTGCTTCTTTTTTCTTTTGCATTTTCAAATTTATTATGAAGAAAACAGAAAACACATCAAAGATAACGTCCAAAGAAACAGAGACCAGAACAATTTCTCGCATTGAATTGCAAAGCATAAATTATATCGAGTTTTACAAGGCAACCATTGTTTGCAACATGAGGGAGACAAAGTGTTTGGTAGATCTGAATCAGAAGTATATGAAATGAAGACCCATCAGGGGGCATAGAAATACCACTATTTGATGCACTCCCACCAACTTCAGTCCAACTTGGAAAGTGGATGCATATTAAGCAGTAATGTAAACATATATCTTAACAGCCATCATGCATGTGCAGAGCGCACATGAGTAGGAATTCCAGAGAGCAGGGTTGCCAAATTGAATAAAACAGGGGGGCAGGTAAGTCCCACCCTACACAGTCAATTACAAGATGTGGTGTACACACCATCTGAATTGCAATGTCCATCAACTTGTGGGAGGGGCAGCCCCCTCAACTATTTTATGGGGGGGGCAAAGGGACCTTGGCTCCTGGGACTTGGCTCCTATGCCAGGGAGCTTGCAGAGGTGGGGAAACAAACAGGGTCGTGTGTTGGGTGAAGGCATCCCCACCTCTTTTCTGATGGGAGCAAGCCCACACGAATGCAGTAAAAATGCTGCTTCATTTTGGGTGGGTGCGTAGGGTTAACCCTTGCAAATTGAAACGTGGCCAACTGAGCTTAAGACTGGAACCACCTGAAACTGTGAGAAACTAAAACTGATGGATTCATCCATTGCTTTCCTTAAAGCACTATACTATAAATAGGAAATTCCCCAGGCTATTAACGCCTGGATCTAACCCTAGGACTGTAGTAAAACACCATCCATGTTTATGAATTATTCTGCTTTGTTCACTTCATCTGATACTGCCAGCTGTCAATTCACAGACCAGACTGGCTGGCAAAACCAGCTAATAAGCAAGGAGGACATGGCAATGTCAAGGCTGTTATCTTACTCTGGTTACATGGTTCCCTAGGAGCAAGTTTCAGTGAACTCAATAGGCTTTATTTGTAAGGAGATGTGCCAATGATTGAACTGTGTGTGGCACTGCATAGCCTCACATTAAGACCGACTGAGAAAAATTCAGCATGCTGCAAGCCTATTTTTGTGTCACAATCAATCAATCAATCAATAAAATGCTGACCATATTTGGAAATTGCTCAGTGGTGATAGTCTATTCCCTGAGCCATTCTTAGAAGAGGCCATCTGTACTTCCATATGTCCAAACTTGCTTTGTGATCTAGATACCTTGTTGGGGATGCAGTACCAATGGGATGGGATGAGATACCTCATGTAACTGACATTCTCTTGGATTTCTGATACACTTGAGATCACTGGTTGTTGATGGGGGTATTCACCAAGACAAGCAACATGCACTTTGTCAATTGCATTTACATATAGGGTGAATTTCCAGCTTGCCATTGAAGTGGGTTTGTCCCCTACACAAACACAAGTGAAAGGAGGTCACACTGGACTTAAGCCTTGCCTAAGAGGTGTCAGAATCGGGGGTCAAAAAGCCAGCTGGCTTGGGCCCAGCTGGAGCATCTCCCTGCCTCAGATTTGCCGCTGCGGAGATCCTTTGACCTCTGTTCCTCCAACGTTTATCAGCGACTCAAGCTTGCAGGCTTGAGCACGCATTACTTAGCAGTGTAAACTGTGCAACAGAAGAGGCTTGAGGCTGTAGATACAATACTAAGGCTACGCATTTATTATACATAAATCAGGACAAAGAAAAGATGGCATCTCTCCTTGCCATCTTCTTGGAGACTAAAAACAAAAGCAATACAGAGTGGAAGTTCCGTTCACGCCAGCAATCTGTGCTGGAATGTAAACAGACATGTGACATGCAACAATCCCATGTCTGCAGCAAAGGGTGGAATGGAATTCCCAACAAGAGGTCGGTGTTGCCAGTGACACAGATGAGCGTTTCTTAAAGAGTGACTCTCCTCCCTTGGTTTTTCATTCTCATGGATGATCAGGAATGACTGAGGTTGATGGAAGTTGGAGCCAAACCATATCTGGAGGGCCGCAGCTTCCTCATTCATGTTACAGGCCAAACCAGCAACTGAGCGGAGCGGAGCATAGTATGCCATATTGATGTACAGTAAACCTCAGAGTACTGGAAGTCATCAGATATAAGTCTGAAAGGTCTTTCAAATCTCCATTCATGAACATCTTCACAGTCCCCTGCCCCCCAAAGGTATCTCCACTGATTAAGGGGTCAAAGGGGCCTTTTCCAGTTTCTATTATTTTGCTAATTAGTGAACCAAAGGTCCCCAAGGCTTGGAAGAAGATTCTGCTGTATTGTATGCACACGTTAATTGAACATCAGTAATTAGCCAGGGAATCAGAGACACCTTGGCATTCAACCTCCTGATTTAAATAGGTGCCCTATCCTGCCTCCAGACCAAAGTAGAAATTAGTGTTCCTTGTTACTTAAACCTAAAACTCAGCAACAACTGAATGGAAACTTAGTCTGGATAGCAATTAAAAATGAATGGAAATTACTGCTTTCTTTTTTAAAAGATACAGAGTCAATTAGTATTATAATCCTGTGAGGTTCATAAGGAGCCAAGATTCCAGTTCGTTGGCAGTGAGCCATAATGAATGGCTTTTATTCCATTTTTATTTATTTTTTGGCTTGTGGACTTAAGACTCTATAGAACTGCCCGAGCTGATTCAGCAAAGGGTCATATGCCGTAAGCTAAGAATTATGCATGTTAAAAAAATTGGGATTTTTTGATATGCAGTTCTAGAAATTAGAGGTCGGATCCAATGGTGGTTTTGCATTCATGGAAATTCTTCCACTGGCGTAAGAAGAAGCACCCCCATTTTCACCAATCTCCCCTCTATGCTCTATTCCAGAGTATTCCAGAGACTCTTCCAACTTCAAGAGAAGTGGGTGGCATGGTTCTGTATTGCAGAGGAGAGATCAACATAAATCAGGTGCCTTCTCTTGGGGAAGTGGAAGTACTTCTGTTAGCTCAAGTCAGCACTGAATATAATCAGGAGTAGCCGATGTGGTGTCCTTCAGACTTTGTTGGACTCCAATTCACATCATTTCTCACCACTGCCCATGCTGACTGTTGTAATCCTGTCCCAAGTCCCATTGCCGAGCAACAGAGTGCAGAGTTGGGTGGAATGTGAAGCCAAACAGACAAGAATCTCTGAGAAATGCTTGCCACAAAGCTGAATCCACATGCAAGGTCCAGTCCATTCTGAACAAACAGCAATCCACATAGTCAGACAATCCAGGACTCACAGAATCTAAGTGGTTAGAAAACCAAGGGTCCAGACGGAGATCAGGAAGCCGCAAGGGAGAATCGGGAACCACAGGATTGTTTCCAGCATCTGACTGCTGCCAAAAGCCCAATTTAAGATGGCTGAAGCCAGATGGTTCTCATTGGTGCTTTCGCCTCCTGTCCTTGAAGGCTGACCAGCTGCAGGTGGAGTCACTTTGCCTTCTCTCCCTTCAGGCTGCTGTTCAGCAGAGGAAGCAGACTCCTGGCCCAGGACACTGGCTGGTGCTGATGGGAGTAGTAGTCCAACAACATTTGGAGTGTGTGTGTGTGTTATATGATTTAGAAATCACTGGCTGTCTGTGGTGGATCACTGATAGATCACTGGCTCCCTCCAAAGAAGGTCAACAACTTTGGTCCCTAAGAAAGCTCAACATCTTTGCCCTGCACCACCAAAATGGGGGTAGATCACTGCCAGTTTTTAACTCTGTGAGTAGACTCTTGGGAGTTGGCGACCCCTGATCTAAACCACTGTCTCAAAGCAATTTGCACATAAGATGATGTAAGCAATATTATTGTTGTTGTTGTTACCCTGACCACAAATACAACAAATACATTTAAAATGAGACTAGGCTTCCTAGAAAAAAAAAGTGTCTTCAATCATTTCTGGAAAGTGCTGGTAGGGGGCACCTGTTGTATCTCAATAGGAAAGCTGTTCCACAGAAAAAGGGCAGCCACACTGAAAGCTCTGCTCTGGGTTACTACAGCTTCTTAGATCTTTGGAACTTGCAGGAGAAACTCTGTAGGCTGCAGTGATCTACTAGGTGTAGGACAGGAAAGTAGGATTTCAGAAGGAGAGGTCAAAATTAGAAACAGAATTGTTAGAACCCAATACAAAAAAATTGTCAAAAATGTATAACTTGCTGTTGAAATGGAATACACAGGATGAAACGGTGAAATCAGCTATGATTAAATGGGCACAAGATATCGGTCATGACATTATGTTTGCTGACTGGGAACAGTTATGGACCACTGGTGTTAAATTCACGGCATGTAATGCCTTAAAAGAAAACATAATGAAAATGATCTATAGGTGGTACATGACCCCAGTCAAGCTTGCAAAAATTTATCATTTGCCCAATAATAAATGCTGGAAATGTAATGAGACTGAAGGTACCTTTTATCATCTTTGGTGGACCTGCCCGAAGATTAAAGCCTATTGGGAAATGATCTATAATGAAATTAAGAAGGTCCTTAAGTGGACCTTTCCTAAGAAACCTGAGGCTTTTCTCCTGGGCATGGTCGGCCAATTGGTGCCAAAGAAGGATAGGACCTTTTTTATGTACGCCACCACAGCAGCAAGAATTCTTCTGGCAAAGTATTGGAAGATGCAAGAATTACCTACTCTGGAAGAATGGCAGACAAAGGTGATGGACTTTATGGGACTGGCAGAGATGACTGGCAGAATCCGCGACCAGGGGAAAGAGACAGTGGAAGAGGATTGGAAGAAATTTAAAATATATCTTAAAAATTGTTGTAAAATTGAGGAATGTTAAGATGTCAAGGGGTAAGAAGCAGAGAATTACAGCTGTAACTAACAAATTTAAGGAAACTCAATGAAAGGGAACTAATAGACAAATTGACTAAAGAATTGTAAAATAAGGATGCAGCGAAAGGGAGGTATGGGGAAGTCGGAGGAAAGAAGGTACATGAAAATAGGATTATGAAATTATACATGTTTAAATGTTTTGTATGTTTTTGTCTTGTGTTTTGTTTCTTTTTTATTATGTGTTTGAAAAATGAATAAAAATTAATTTTTTAAAAAAGTGATCTACTAGGTGTATAAGGTATAAGTAACCTAGTCCCAAGATGTATATGGACATATATTTGTACTCCTGATGTATATGGACATATCTTTGTACTCCTTGATCTTGGCCTGGTAGTAAATTAGCAGCCAGTGAAAATCCTGCAAGTAGGGTGTTATATGCTGGCAGTAGTTTGCCCCTACATGCAACCTAGCCATCGTATCTAGTTCTATCTAAATACACACATGCACACTGTAATATGTTTATAGTATAAAGTTTCAAAATAGAGTTTGACTTACACCACCCTTTTTGCCAGTGTAAAATGTAGGTGTCTCCTCCATTCAAAATACTGAATTATTCAAAATACTCTTGCAGACTTACCCCACTTTAGAAAGGATTATGTTCCTGTAAATTTCATTCACTTTGGCCTCAAAGGGAAATCATAGCAATTTTCAGGTTCTCCATTATAGTGAATGGGAACTGACTGAAGCAGAATGTGCAAATAGTTTACCAGCAGTTGTGTTTTGTTGTTTTGTTTTAATACACTAGGTGAGCTTTGGGGTCCATGCACTCTTGTAATAAATGGTCCATGTTCAGCCTGAAGGCATATACATTTATGAGCTCTTAGGTGACTTGCAACGCCTGGAAAGTAATGGGGTTTTCATGCATGGGAAAGCAAAAATTCATCAGAATATACATAATAGTAAGTTGAATGCCTTGAGTTCCTTTGTACTATTGGCAATCATAAGCCTGATGGTTACTTTATAATGTCTGCTTTCTTACAAAACCAGTAAATGTAGGTGAAATATCGGAGCGTCTTAATCAAAATCTAATAGGGAAAAAGAAAGAAGAGACCTGATCCTTATGCATTACTTGGCTTGGTACAATATCAATATTGATACAAATCGATCCGAGTTATTCTAAGCTTACATACTAATTTTGTAAAATGAATGTGCAGCAATTATTTATTCATTATAATGGAATGCCCCGGTATGGGGGGGGGGGATCTGTAGACGCTTCCTATAGAAGAGTAAATTACTTTCTTGGAACCACTACAAAGATCTGAATTAATTGCCACTGAGATGCACATTAGTGGATTAACATGAACTTTTCATTCCACCTTCTGAGTTAATTGACTTTCAAACTCAAGCAATGACCTTATTTTAATGAGCATGTTAGAAGCCTGTAAACTGTTAAAATGCAAGACATACTTACATAACTTTCGATTTTAGGATAGTGCTTAGATCAGTAGTGTTCAACAAGAAATCACTTGTAAGGGTTGCATTTCCTTGGGAATTCATGCTTTATCTGAAAATGGGAAGGGTTACATTAAAAAGGGACATTCATCCCAATAGGACTGGCATGAGGGAATAGCCCAAGTAGGCAAAATAGCCTGATTCTATCATTCTAAAATAGGTGGAGGGGCCTGAGAGTTTTTGGGTTTTTTTTACATAGAGCCCACACCCCCATTATGGCCTTCTTTCAAAATCAGACGGGAGGCAAGCGTGTTCATCTGAACATTGTTGCAGTCTTGTGGAAATCTTGTGTGATTAGGGTTCAATTTGATTGACTTAATCAACTCTCTAGGGGATCCTTTGCCTGAAAATTTCATCTGCTTCTGCCAAAAGGGAGGAGAAACCCTACAGTTATTTTTAGATTCCCTTTAAGAAAGTGTGCAGACTTTCATGTTATACAGTGTCTCAGAAACCCAAATCCCAGAAGCAGAGAGAGAATTGAGCGACTCAAAAACAGTTGTGTGTGTGTGTGTGTGGTTTTTTTTTTTGGGGGGGAGACCACAGATACAAGGCAAATAGTGACATTCTGCAGGCATACTTCAATGATGGTCTTCCTTTTGGACCTGCAACTTAATCCCCTTGGTGGGGGCAACATATTCTTTTTTTAAAAAACCCAGTGTGAATCGAATTTGTAAAATTCTTATGCTCTTCAGTGTTTCATAATCCTTCTAGAGCACCCAAACCAAGTGGTGGTTTTCTTTATTTCTTCCTTTTAAAAAAGAATTCTTTGGTAAGCTTCATATGCAATAAATATATTATTTATTAGCCTCTTGTTTGGGCATTTGGCCTAGCAGCAGTATTTGCACTAATTAGATCATCTACCCAGCCAGTGGTCAAAAATATCATAATGTTCCTGAAGCACAGAACAATAAGGAGACAACGTGCTATGTTTTCATAGCATAATATAACCTAAGCCAGGACTGGGTTTTTGATGTTTCCTAATCAAACTTAATTCAAAAAAGAAACTTGGGGAAATTGTGGACTACAGCTGAGACAGACTACAAAGAAGAACCAGTCACTATATAGCTAACTGAAGCACAGATCAAATTTTAATGCATCTTTCACCCCTAAATGTCATTCCCTAATTGACACTATTGGAAAGGTGCTGTTTTCCTTATCAGGTTCTTTCTCAAATGCTTTCAAATGCTAACCACTTGGTGCTTGATAAGCTATCAAACAAGTCTACTTCCCAGACAGATTAAAAGGCAAGACAAGAGCAGCTGGCAGATCAATTTTGTTACAGCACAGTGCAGAGAAGCTTGTGACAGTTCAACACTTTTCTTTTTTGGTCTTAGTTTCAAGATCATAATAATATCCATTTGGCATTGGCATGGATATTATGGGGAAGGTGACAATACTCAGTCTCCAGGAATATTTTCAGCAGTGTAAAAGCAACTTTCTTCTTCTTCTTCATTTGCAAGTTCTTTAAAAGTGTTCGCTTATTCATTTGCATTGCTTTCTTTGGCTTTCTTTCTGAAATTTGCCCTTCAGTGAATCTGATTAGCTGAACATTACTATGGAGCTAGTATCTGTATGACTTCCCTGAAAAGTTTTGCTCTCAGTCTGTATTGACTTGATTTTGCTCTGGCAGAGAGCTGGGGGTACAAAGAGAGTTGCTGTGCAGCCATGAAATGTTGTTGTTTAGTCGTGTCCGATTCTTCGTGACCCCATGGACCAGAGCAGGCCAGGCACTCCTGTCTTCCACTGCCTCCCGCAGTTTGGTCAGACTCATGCTGGTAGCTTTGAGAACACTGTCCAACCACCTCGTCCTCTGTCATCCCCTTCTCCTTGTGCCCTCAATCTTTCCCAACATCTGGGTCTTTTCCAGGGAGTCTTCTCTTCTCATGAGGTGGCCAAAGTATTGGAGCCTCAGCTTCACGATCTGTCCTTCCAGTGAGCACTCAGGGCTAATTTCCTTCAGAATGGAAAGGTTTGATCTTCTTGCAGTCCATGGGGCTCTCAAGAGTCTCCTCCAGCACCATAATTCAAAAGCATCAATTCTTCGGCGATCGGCCTTCTTTATGGTCCAGCTCTCACTTCCATACATCACTACTTGGAAAACCATGGCTTTAACTATGCAGACCTTTGTTGGCAAGGTGATGTCTCTGCTTTTTAAGATGCTGTCTAGGTTTCCCATTGCCTTTATCCCAAGGAGCAGGTGTCTTTTAATTTTGTGACTGCTGTCACCATCTGCAGTGATCATGGAGCCCAAGAAAGTGAAATCTCTCACTGCCTCCATTTCTTCCCCTTCTATTTGCCAGGAGTTGATGGGCCCAGTGGCCATGATCTTCGTTTTTTGTTTTTTTATGTTGAGCTTCAGACCATGGAATAAACCACCATAAACCCTGCGTGCCATTGTAATTGATTGCTTTGGTCATTTCTACACCAGGTAAAGAAATTTCTCCCCACCTGTTCCATTTTCCCCCCCGATCATAGGTGGCAACCCTACTGTAGACCCAACAACCAGAAATAACTCTTTAAAACGGACAGCAACACTATTTTACAGAACTGTTCTACACACCACAACAGGGGTGAGGGAGCTGGCAGGGAAACAACTGGAAGGGCCAGGTCATTCTGAAATTTCAAAAAATGCTCAGGAAAAACCCAAACTTCTCCTATGAAGTCTCTAAAAAGATTCAGAAAGAAGAAGTTGTTTGCAATCAACTTGTGAAGAGTTAGCCCAGTTCTTCTAGTCTTTTGTCTCATATTGGTTACAGAACATTTATATCATGCTAATCCAATAACAACTAAGGAGACATTGCAATAAAATCCAATTTAGCCCTGCCCATTGTTGTCAGCCAATTCAGAATGTGTAAACTGTAAATCTGCATGGACTGATGATGCTCATTAATTAAACTGCTTGTAACTGGAACCACAATTTAACAAAATGAGAAGCAGTCATAATGGTAGACCCTCCAAGTGTCCCTATTTTCCAGCGACCTCCCTGATTTAGAGAAGCTGTCTCGGTTTCTGATTTGATCCTGGACTGTCCCACTTTTCCTTAGGATGTCCCTATTTTCACTTGATAAATGTTGGACAGTATGGAGTTATCTGACCCCTGAGCTGTCTGAAGACAATCCTGTATAGGGAAGTGTGTTTTTTTAATGTTTTATTATGTTTTAATATATGTTGGTAGCTGCACAAAGTGACTGGCTGGGGCAACCCAGTAAGATGTGTGGGGTATAAATAGTAAAGTTATCATTATGGAATGGGACGTCCATATTTTCATTGGAAACATGTTGGAGGGTATGTAATGGAGTGTCATTTTGAGAACTTTTCTGGCAGAAAAAGAGCAGTGAAATGACCAAGTTAATACAATAGTTTTCAAAGAGATGTGGCAACCAGCAGGCAGAATAATAGGTCCTTAAGCAAGCGTTCAGAGTAGTAAGGAGAACTGCAGTAGCTCTGGGTGTTTCTTAAGGGTCTATTTAGAAGGAAATGACAAAGGCTCCATCAGTACCTGGTGAGACCGGCCCTTTAAATGGGGGAAGCACACATTTAACCAATCAAAAATAAAGAAAGCGTGCAGTTAGCCCATAATCTTTTATTGTGATGCTAGAGGGTAATTTTCACATTTGGTACGCCCTCTCAGATTGCCCAGCATGTTATCCAGGATCTTTTGGGTAGCATGTTCCTGACTACTTTCAGTACTATTATTATATGCTGATTTGTCACAATGAGCAAAGCAGCTTAAAACAAACATATACTTACTATTAAATAAAAAGAAAAAAATTCAAAACAAATAGGACAAAGGCAACAATGAATAAATTCAGTATTGCAAAGAAACAATCTAAAACATAATACATAAGTGTGGAGCACAATGGAAGTTAACATACAATGAATAAATACAGTTCAAAGGGGTGGAGTCTTCTCATCAGGCGAGATTGTTCACGGCAGGCTATGGATGGGCAATTCTGTCATATTTTCCCATTTTAACTTTAGTTCTCTACAGTTCCACAGCATTTTGCATTTTTTTGAAAATCCTTATGAAAATTCACCAACATTTTAGGGCTAATTTATCCTAAATATACATGTTAGCATTCATTTTTGCCCAATATACACAATGCATTTCTATATAATCTTTTCACTAGCATGCATTTTATACAAAATTTGCCCTAGCTGAAGTATTTGTTGTACACATTTCTTGGTTGGAGAACCAAATTACAGAATTCAGAAATGTGGGCTTCATAGGGTGCAAATTTCAGCAAAATTTTCACCCTCATCCCCTTACCAAAGTTCTGCGCACATAAATTCTGGATGCCACCCAATCTGTGGATTTTGTTAATTCCATTCAACTGTAATATGCAGATAGGTTGTAACTCCTGAATGAAGGGCAAGTATTGTGAACTAGCAACTCAGTTTATTTTGCAACTTGTAATATGGTGTACTGCTTTTCACTGTAAGTTATCTGGTTCTACTTTTATTTCATTTTCCTCCCTGTTGATCAGTAAATTTTCCATCCAGCCTCAGAAGATGGAAATAGAACTTCTAATATCTTTCTTTATTTCCATGTATTGAACAGTGAAGCAGAATTGTGCTGGAGTATTCAGTTTTAAGCCCATGGCACTTCCCTTTTCTTGTTTAAAAGGAAATCAATACAGCGCAGCTTTGTGCTAAGAGCTTCCCCTTTAGCAGAGGTATGTGTGCATATATATATATAATATTTGACTGATTATACTTTACATTTTTAGGCTGCTCCTGGGGGAGGGGAGAAACTCCTTTAGTGGTTTTAATTATCATTTTTTTGTGTGTGGAAAAAATATTAACCTTGGGAATTTCCTTCATAGATTATATAACTTTTGGCTAACTTAGTTTTACTGTTGTATGATAACTGAATGATCTAGCTAAATCAAGGAAATTGATTTATCTCCACCATATTCTCCCATCCCTACACCAACTAAAAAACAGCAGTACCTCATATTTCACGGAAATCAATAGCCTGGTGTGTTTTTTTAAATACTGGTTCCCACAATTGCCATGTAATTTATTCTGAAGTAGGATGGTGTTCCTTACCAGCACACATAGACTCAAAACTTTTCCATACAAGTGTCATAGAATCATAGACTCATGGAAGGGACCCTGATGATAATCAAGTCCAACCCCCAACAATGCAAGAATCTCAACTGAAGCATTAATGGTAGATGGCCATCCAACCTCTGCTTAAAAACCTCCAGTAAAGGAAACAGCTAGGTTGCCTGCAGCTTGCAAAGCCATGTGAAGAGCAATACAGTGGTACCTCAGGTTACAGATGCTTCAGGTTGCAGATGCTTCAGGTAACAGACTCTGCTAACCCAGAAATAGTACCTCAGGTTAAGAACTTTGCTTCAGGATGAGAACAGAAATTGCATGGCGGCGGTGTGGCAGCAGTGGGAGGCCCCGTTAGCTAAAGTGGTACCTCAGGTTAAGAACAGTTTCAGTTTAGGAACGGACCTCCAGAATGAATTAAGTTCTTAACCCGAGGTACCACTGTAAAGCAAAGCACAATAAAACAAGTTATGCCTGTATATTTCAAAATGAATTTGTAGGTGGCTACTTTGTGCTCACGGCTGCATTTGAAATAATCACAGGACCCTCTTTGCGCACTTATGAAGGTGGCCTGAGGTGTATTGCTCTCCAATGGCATTGCTGTCTTCTATTAATTTGTGGTTTGGAGTGGGGATAAAGTTCCCCCTCTTCTGGCCACAGGAGTGGAGCTGCTTGGTCTGGAGCTGGAGGTGAGTTCCCCCTCCCTGCCCTTTAAATCAGGTGGGGAGTGGGGCTGGCTTAACAGACTATAGTAAAAAACAACAACAACAAACTTTAGAGTTGTGTTGTTGCTTTTTAATGCATGCTTTATTGTGATATTAGCTTTCTTGTGGTGGTCTGGAACTGAACCCGCAATATCTCCAAGGTACGCCTGTAGTGGTTAGAGAGTCCCAGGTTGAAATCTCCACTGCCATGAAGCTGACTAGGCCGTGGGCCAATCATTACCTCTCAGCCTTGCCAACTTACAGGGTTCTTACGAAATAACATTGGAGAAAAGAGGGCAAAGTCATAAATACTTAATCCTTAATAATCCTTAAATTGTTTCTTGAACCATATTGGCAGTCTTCTTATGACACTGTAGTTTGGGAATTACTAGCATAAACAATAGCAGATCTGTTGTGCTGGATGTTTGGAGGTTCCCAACCCATAATGTCTAGGGTGGAATGCCCTTCAGATTCATTCTTCTTGTTGAAACCAGTGCTCTCAGTAGGAATTGACCTGATAAATATTTCCAAACAAAACTCTAGAGCATGGGTAGGCAAACTAAGGGCCGCGGGCCAGATCAGGCCCAATTGCCTTCTGGATCCGACCCATGGACGGTCTGGGAACCACCACGTGGATCGCTGGTGCACTTGTTATTTCCCTCTCCCTCCTTACACAGTGCCACCGCCGCAGCCTCCTCCGTCTCTCTTCCTGGCTTCTCCCTGCCCTGCCTAGAGGAGGAAGGGGGCTGGGCTTTGTTAGTGCCAGCAGCAGCACTTGAGTGGCCGCCATTTAAAGCAGCCCTCTCTGGAGCCCTTTTGCACACCGCACACCGTCCCTCCATCGCCACCGCCAGCCCCTGAGCAGCCACCAGTGCTCTTGCATCATTTCCCCTCCCGCTTCAAAATATAGTCCGGCCCCCCACAAGGTCTGAGGGACAGTGGACCAGCCCCCTGCTGAAAAAGTTTGCTGACTCCTGCTCTACAGTGAGCGTGCTTCCAATCTGCTGCTATTTCCAGGTGAAGTTAAATCACACACCACCAAATTCAGGTTGTACAACTAAGACTGATAGAACACTCTTGCACAACAAACCTGCTTTCCCCCAAAGAACATGCTTTCTGTGATCTAGAAAGTGTTGGGAAAATGCACTGGAAAATGCACTTTGAAGTGTGAAATAACAATTGTTTGCTGTAACATTCTATAATCTCCCCACAAACAATTCAGAATGAATGTTCAATAAATAACCAAAGTGGTTTCTGCAAAGGAATCAAGCTGAATGCTGAATAAGCAGGTTTTCTGTAAGCAACTTGCATAAGTGTTCAGCTTTGTAGTTTCTGATCACTACCATTGTATCCTTTACCAGTTGCTGTTGCTGTTCTTCAAGCCAATGCTTTTTTTTTAAAAAAAAAAGTATTATCAAATGATCTTATTGCTGGAATAATCCCACGAACAATCTCAACCAATCAGATATCTTGAAGTGAACAGGATAATGTCATTTTGCTACACTGCCAATCAAATTTGGTCATATGTCAATGGAACTGAGAGCCAATGAATCCAATTCATAGTGAGGACAATGCCTCCTGAATACGCATCCCCCCCAATTCCTTTTTGGCAATGCCAAAGTTTTGGACTTTTGGCCCATATCTAACAAAGTTCTCAGATAGTCAGTAGCTGTGTGGCTGAAATACAAAGGATTTCTCAATTTGTGTGAACATATAGTATTATCTCTCTATAGCCACAGCAAGTACTGCAACTCTCCAACAGTTTGACATAGCGTGTTCTCCTTCATGGAGAGCACGTGTTGCAGTGGAGGCCGCCAGGACACTCCAAAGTTGGGGGCGGGCTAACTGATCGTTGGCCACTGATGCGATTGGGGCTTCCCTTGTTTTTGGGAAGAAATTAATGTTGCCATTTATTGATTGAGAGCCAGAAATGCTAAAACTCCTTGCACGAGGCTAGGGCTTCCTCTTTTCGCCCATGCAGCGGATTGCCCGTCCCTCCCTTCCTAGAATAGGGTTGTTCGCTTTGACCTTGCTATGCCTGTCATGGGGTCGTCTGCTTTGGAGCGGGGGCCTGGTAGGAATTTTGTCCATCTGGCTGATTGGCTGGGGCCATTTGGTTTTTGCCTACTGCGTAGCAAATCGTCACAACTTGTACGGTTGCGGTTAGGCATTGGTTTATGGTTTGGTTGGTTGAGGGGCATGGATTGGCTGTGCCTGCCCCTCTAATGCTGCTGCTGCAAGGGATTCCGTTAAAGGAATCGGGGGCTAACTATTGCTTGTCCACTCTGTCAAGGGGGCTCGGGCCATAGCAATGAGCTCCTGGTTGCATTTGGGGTGAGGGCAGGTTCCCTGCTCCGCGTAACCCCCAAGTGTATTCCCCCATTCTGACTTTCGCATCGTGCGGAATGTCAGTCTGTCCCCCATGGTGGGGGCAGATAGTCGCAACCAATGCCCAAGCAACCACTCACAAATTTGTATTTTAATAAAGTTGTGGCCAAAATTATGCCAAAAACCTTAAACAAAAATTCTTTGTGATGTGTGAGTTATTGGGGTGGACCTGGGGACCTCGACACGCAACAGCCCTGAAGGCGCACTCTTCCACAGATGAATGCCAACAACAAAATCTCAGGATAACTTATATGAGGCAATAACCCTAGCAGATTGAATGTATGACTGAGACTACTCAGACACATGTCCCCCTGAGTTCAATTAGAATTTATCCCAAACAGACACAATTACTAGAGAATGAGTCCTACTGAACTCAGAGTTACTTTTGCATAAATGTGCTAAAAAAATCCAACACCAGTCTCACAAAGCCGTCTTTTCTTGAAGATTGCTGGAAGCCATCTTCAGAAAGACTTGTGCCTATGGGTTCATTCATAAATCCTAAAGTTTGTTAGCAAAAGTTAACTTTGGTCATTTCTCTTATTTGAAACCCTACAATAATAACATCACCCACTAGATTCCCTTGACTTCTGTGCTCTCTCACACATTCAAAAATAGCACACAAACTCCATTTTATTTTCTAATAGAATTGAAGTCCTTGCAGTTTCTAGAATTGGTTCTTGCAGATAGCTATGCATCATTTCAGCAATTAATTGCTTATTAAATTCTTGCTTGGGAGTGGGATGCGAGGATAGTATGTGGCAGACCCAAGAAGTCTGACATTTGTGTTATTAATGGACTGCATATTGCTCAAGAGTGGAGAGCAGTGATTTTGAACTGGAATCACATTTGCTAATTCAGGCATGTCCTGAAATGAGGTAAGAGACCAATCTTAAAGCACAGCTTTCGGACAGATTTTTTGCAATTAGGACAGGACACAGATATCTTTTAGGAAGCTGCCATCATCTAAAATTGTTGCAGTTCACCTTCACATAAACTATCTGGGGAATTTCAGTGGAATCAATAAATTCCTTTATTTGTCCCACAGCCAAAGTGAAGACTCAACAAGAGTTGGGTGGAGATTATATGAAGGCAGCCCTGTTTAGGGAAGCTTTTAATATTTAATAGATTATTGTATTTTAATATTCTGTTGGAAGCTGCCCAGAGTGGCTGGGGAAACCCAGCCAGCTGGGTGGGGTATAAATAATAAATTATTATTATATTATCTTTATAAAACATGCCAATTAGATAAAACAAGTATGGGCAGGTGTAACCTGCACAGGCAATGAGGAATTATCTCCTGACAGCAGAAAAAGGCAAAACCAAGCCCAGATCAGATTCTATCACCCAAGCTGCCATGATGGGAGGCAAAATTTTGGAAATAATTAATAATAATGATAATAATAATGATAATAATAATAATAATAATAATAATAATAATAATAATAATAATAATAATAATTTATACCCCGACCTCCCCAGCCAAGACCGGGCTCAGCAGCTGACAACGAATAATAAAAACATGTTGATTAAAATACAATTTAAAAAACAAGATTAAAATACAGCATTATAACATTAAGCTGCAGCCGCTTCACAGGAGGAGAAAGGAAAAAGAAAGAGTGGGAGGGCATCAAACTGATTCTAAGCCAAAGGCCAGATGGAACAACTCTGTCTTACAGGCCCTGCGGAAAGAAATCAGATCCCGCAGGGCCCTGGTCTCATGAGACAGAGCGTTCCACCAGGCCAGTGTTGAAAAGGCCCTGGCTCTGGTTGAGGCTAATCTAACTTCCTTAGGGCCCGGGACCTCTAGGGTGTTGCTATTTATGGACCTTAAGGTACTCCGTGGGGCATACCGGGAGAGGCGGTCCCGTAGGTAAGAGGGTACTAGGCTGTGAAGGGCTTTAAAGGTCAAAACCAGCACCTTAAATCTGACCCTGTACTCCACCGGGAGCCAGTGCAGCTGGAAAAGCACTGGGTGAATATGCTCCCATGGCAGAGACCCCGTGAGGAGCCTCGCTGCAGCATTCTGCACCCACTGGAGTTTCTGGGACAGCTTCAAGGGCAGCCCCACAAAGAGCGAATTACAGTAGTCAAGCCTGGTGGTGACTGTCGCATGGATCACTGTGGCCAGGCCAGGGCAGGAAAGGTTGTGCTTGACATGACCAGTGCCAGCCACCCCCATGCTTCACCATTCAGCAGGTGACACCAGTTAGGCTATAAGACCACCACAGCAAGTAGCTCCTGAAGTTAGATGACACTAGGAAGTGGCTCTCCACCCAAACACGCCTTCGTGTGCCTACCAATGCTCAATTCAGCTTTCTTGCCTACCCTGAATGCCAATAAAATTAAACAGCCAAATCAAAACCCTCTATATGGCAAGTAGGGGGGTGGGGATCCTTGCCGGATCTCCCAGCCAACCCCCACCCTCTTTTTATGCATTGCTGTGACAGCGACCTTGGTATGGACATATGTCGGCCGCAATATTGATGGGGCTGGGTAACAATGTAACTGATATAACATCTATGGCAGCGTTCGAATGACCCTTGTGTAAAATAAATATTAAGAAATAAGGAAAAATGGTACGACATGTTGTAAGAATGCATTGGAAAATATATTAAGAGGAAGGTAATAATTATAAGTACATTCAAAATTACAAACGTTAATTACATTGGGAAATGATGGGAAGTCTATTTTATTTTATTTTATTTACTTTATCTTAGTTTAGTTAGAAAATATGTGGAAAGAGTAATTTAATATTTAACGGTAAATTTATGTAAGGTTATTTTTTTCTTTGTATGTGTGGATTTAAGATACTTTATGATATCTATGAACTTCAATGAAGGATTTTTTTTTTAAAAAAAGAATACATTAAAAAAAAAGATGGGGCTGTGTAGGAATTTTTCCACTTAACAAATTGGCACCAGCCATTTGGTTTTTGTCTACCTTGTAGCAATCGCCACAACTTTGTAATGTTAGGCATTGGGTAAGCCTTTGTTTATGGGAGGGCAGATTTTAGCCTCCACCTGCTCCTCCTCAATAAGGGTATCCTGTTAAAGGAATCCAGGGCTGTGGATTGATGTCCGTAGCTTGGGTGTGGGCTAGGGCCATGCCATAACTCCATAGGGAACCCTGGGGTGCCCCGATTTGGCGTATGTCATAGGGTTCCCCCTACTGCTGGTTTACCCTTAGTGAGACTCCCTGCAGATGGGCAGGAGTTGGGATATAGTCTGGTTTCACCCAATGCCTAAACCAGTGGTGTCCCAACTTTTTTCAAAGGGGGCCAGATTTGATGAAGTGAAGGACCGTGAGGGCTGACCAAAGGGCCGACCAAAGTTGTTGGGCTGTTGGGGTTTGTTTTTTTTTAGGATTTTTCCCTAGGAAATAAACTGCCACAGGGGCCGGATTAAACCAACCGGCAGGCCGGATTAGGCTCCCAAAATGGACTTTGGACATGCCTGGCCTAAGCCAAACCATTCACATCTCTACCCAATAAAGTTGTGGCCTATTTTATCCCATTAGCCTAAAATTTTTGTATCCGTGTGTTTATTATATAACGGAACTGTGGGGCCTGGGGCCTTGGCATGCAATCAAATTAAGAATAGTGTAAAGTAGGAAGAAAGGTGCACTAAAGATCTATTGAGGTGCACCCAAAATTCAAGTGCCAAGCATACTGCTGTAAGAGTTTGAGAAGGGATGTTGCAAAAAACCCAAGAAGGGTAGAAGCTTGGGTGGGGCCACCTTATATAGCTGTTTTGTGATAGTCACTAGACTATCACAAAATAATAGAATGAAAGTAACACCAAGTAACATCAGTAGAAGACAATTTTGACCCAAATAAATTGTAACATAAGCAAACATAAAATGGTATATTTCCATGGCAGATCACAGTATGCCACTTTAAAAAGGAATATTCTTCCTCTTTCAACACATGTTAAAACAATATTTTCTAATAAAATGAAGTAGGGTGAACTAAGATTAATTTATGCAGAACAGAATAAAATAATGTAAAAAAACAAAATGAATAAAAGCATAAAACAAATGCAAATATTTTTGACATAAATCACAAGATCTAAGATAAAGATACAAAAAACAACAACACAGCATATAAACTGCAGACTCATTTTCAGTCCTCTCCCTAAAATCCATACCAGATATTGCTCTCTTGATGCATTTATAAAGGAAAATATATAATAGTGTGTACAAGATCTTCATCCTGGTTTGAAGCACAAGGACAGGCACATTCAGAGTCTGGCATATTTCTGAACCTTCCTACTAAAATAACTGAAGGAATCAGATTCAACTAGGCTTCGGTAAAGGCCATCCTATCTCTCAGCTCCCACAAATCCTTAAAATAACAAAGTAGTATAAAATGAATGCGAGAGAAAGTCTTATATAATGGTGCTATTTTGGAAACTGATACAGTTGCTCTGTCCATGTAAAAAAGGATGAGAGTTCCATCAGCTCCAACTAGTATGGCTAGAATGGCAAAGGATGATGGGAGTTGTAGTCTGACAGTATCCAAAGGGCTGCAAGTTCACCATCCTTTTTGCTTGGCTTTGTTACAGGGGTGCAGACAAAGCTAGTGATATCAATCAGATGTTAGAGTACGGTATGCGGATCCCTGTGCCAACAAAATTATAGTGTAACGTGGCTTCTGTGCCTCATGCTTGGAACATAAATATGCAATCATTTGTAAATCCCCACACATAGGAATAAAGGTGAATCAGACAATTGGCCAATCTAGCTCAGGTTGTCCAGGGTTCCATGGTCTTCCAACCCTACCTGTAGACAACGGGGATTAATCTGGGACCTTCTGCATGCACATGTGCTCTACCCCTGAGATATGATCCTTTTCCCCAAAGCCATTCCCCTCACAAATTATTTCTGCATGAATTCTCAAAGTGCGTGCAACAGTGCAAGTGGAAGAAGTCTCCCTCGGGAGGTTGTGGATTCTCCTTCCTTGGAGGGTTTTTAAAGTGGAGGCTGGTTGGTGTGGTGATCACACAGGGCCCCCGGACGTTTGACGGTCTATTGATCCCTGTGCAACCACTGTGATTGCTTTCCCGCTGCCACCAACCCAACTGTTTCTCTCAGGTGCACACAGAGTCCAGACAGTTGTTAACATTAAATCAAATAAGCAAGTTTCTTTTATAAGCCATAACAAGTTTATAGTTTCAGATAATTTTTCTTGTCAGTTTCTTAATCTTAGTTTCTATACCGGCCTATACCTTTCCGAATAACTGCTAACTGATTATCCCAACTGTCTATCTGACTCCTTGTCAGCATCAAGGACTCACAGCTTAGAGTTGTGAGCACCGGATTCACTTCCACAAGAAGACAGTCATCGCACAGCAGAGTACAGCAGAGTCTAGCAGAGTATATAAATGACTTGGAGAGCAGCTCTGTAGAATATCTTCTTTATTCTATCTACAACTACTATACAACTATATACAGAGCTTAATGGGTTCTCTAAGCATAAAGAATGCTACACTACACTGAGTGTCTGCAGCTACTCTTAGCAGCAACCTTATCTCTACACACAATCTGTAACACTCAGTCTCTCTCTCTCCGACACACTGACTGACTGACTCTTTGCTGGAGTAGAATAAGTAGAGAGCAGAACACTGCTCCTCCTCTCTGGAGAGTCAGCAGAGATCATCAGGAGATTCTTGGATATGGGAGGGGTGAAATCTCCTCACTCCTCCTATCAGTTTCTCTCACTCTCTCACATCAAAACTCAACCAACCCACAGACTTATCCTCCCTCTTCCTTCTCCAACTCCCAACTGACCTCCAAACAACTCCAACTCTAACTATAACTCTTCCCCTTGGGTTCCCACTGGCCAATCACTTCACATCCATTTAACCCTTTCCTTATGACCCACCTAGGAGGGCAAACGCCACAGCTGGCCATCTGTCATGGATGCATTAGCTGATATTTCTGCATTGCAGGGGGTTGGACTCTATGAAAGTTCTAGTCTGTACAGTATATGCACAACCAGAATACTTAGGCCATATTCAACTAAATCATTGCAGTAGTGGAAGCCAACACCATGATTCCTGCTAGTGCAACAGGATTCACCCCCTCTTCTCCCATTGTGTGCTTCCTGCACCATCCCCAATGTGCTCTGGGAGGTCATGAGAACCGCCAGTTGTGGGGAAAGAAAAATGAATCTTTCCATCAGGCAAGCAGAAATGCTTTCACCGATGGAACGATCTCCAAAGCACTACATTGGATAAAACCTAGTAATATTTCCTGCTCTCCCCCCCTTCAATAATATTTATTAGTTTTCCATTTCAAGACAAAGAACATCAACATTTCTTATCCTCCTCTCTCGAGTCCGCTCCTTCCTCCCTTCCGCCTAGATAGCTTTCTAATTACATTTCCTATCTTCTTCGCATTTCTATTTTCTCTTATTTACTTTATCTTACTTAAATCCACATACTATGCAATTGTAAATAAGTTACAAATTCTATTTGCAAAAACTTTTAAATCAATCCTGTTAGCGTTGCCAGATTTTTAGAATGATCTTTTAAATATATTATAAATTTACTCCAGTCTCTTTCAAACAGTTGGTCTCGCTGGTCTCGGATCTTCCTGGACAATCTTGCCAGTTCTGCATATTCCATCATCTTACTCTGCCATTCACTTAATGTTGGTGTTTCTTGTTGCTTCCATTTCTGGGCTAAGAGTATTCTTGCTGCCGTTGTGATGTAAAGGAATAAATTGTCGTCCTTTTGGGGGATTTCATCCCCAATAATACCTAATAAGAAGGCCTCTGATTTTTTCAGAAATGTATTTTTAAGCATTTTTTTTAGTTCATTGTATATCATGTCCCAATAAGCTTTAACTTTGGTGCAAGTCCACCACATATGGTAGAAAAACTCCTCATGTTCCTTACATTTCCAACATAGTCTGTCACTTGTCCTGTACATTTTGGCCAGATTAGATGGTGTCAAATACCATCTATACATCATTTTCATTATATTTGTAATATTTCCTGCTCATTTTGCAAAGCTTCTATTGAAAAGTGTACATTTAACTCGGGCTATATTTTCGTCCAAAAAGTTTCACTTGACAGAATTTATTTCATTTATTGATACCATGACAATCGTCTACCAGATGTCGGAAAGACTCAAAGATCTTCAGCTGATGAGATAAATCAGTAACTAGACTATACATCAGCAATACAGCTTTTCATTAATGTGTCTCGAACCTTCATTAATCTGTTTCAAGTCTATTTTTCTTTGGAATAGATCACTACTATCACATAGCACTCTGAATTAGGATGGAGCGAAAAAGTTAGGGATGGAGGACAACCAATTATATCATCTAATCTCTTTCCTACAGTTCATTTTTTTTCCCTATTTGTTGCCCAATCTTTGTTCAAAGTAAATATACACTATTGGCTGCCCCTCTGTCTGTGATGATACAACATTAAATGACTCAGTTCTGCATCTCTTAACTATAGGTTAATATACCAGTAAATTTATTTTTTAAAAAAATTGGCAGGGTTTTCATTTGCCTGGCTAGAAAGAAGTTGTTGAAGATTCTTTCTTGATCTGCCATAACTCTGTTATTTATTTATTTTAGGGGGGGATGCGGGTGGCACTGTGGTCTGAACCACTGAGCCACTTGGGCTTTGCTGATCAGAAAGTCGGCTGTTTGAATCCCCATGACAGAATGAGCTCCTGTTGCTCCGTCCCAGCTTCTGCCAACCTAGCAGTTCAAAAGCATGCCAGTGCAAGTAGATAAATACTGTAGGTACCACTGCAGCGGAAGGGTAAACGTCGTTTCTGTGCGCTCTGGCTTCTGTCACAGTGTTCCACTGTGCCGGAAGTGATTTTGTCCTGCTGGTCACATGACCTGGAAAGCTGTCTGTGCACAAATGCTGGCTCCCTCAGCATGAAAAGTGAGATGAGCGCCGCAACCCCATGGTCACCTTTGACTGGACTTCACTGTCCAGGGGCCCTTTAACTTTTTTACCTTACCTAATGTTTTTAGATGTTTTATTTTATTGTTGTGATTTCAATTATTAAGCACCTTGAGAAATATATGTGCATAGAAAGCTGGGGTAATGTATGTGTGTGTGATATACATACATATATGACTCACCCTATGCCATAGTTGTCAATGTTTCCCCTTTTTAAAGGGAAATTCCCTTATTCCGAATAGGATTCCTCGCAAGAAAAGGGGAAAGTTGACAACTATGCCCTATGCCTGTTACCGTAAAGGTAAAGGGACCCCTGACCATTAGGTCCAGTCGCGGACAACTCTGGGGTTGCGGCGCTCATCTCGCTTTACTGCCGAGGGAGCTGGCGTACAGCTTCTGGGTCATGTGGCCAGCATGACTAAGCCACTTCTGGCGAACCAGAGCAGCGCACAGAAACACTGTTTACCTTCCCGCCGGAGTAGTACCCATTTATCTACTTGCACTTTGACGTGCTTTCAAACTGCTAGGTTGACAGGAGCAGGGACCGAGCAGCAGGAGCTCACCCCGTCGCAGGGATTTGAACCGCCGACCTTCCGATCGGCAAGCCCTAGGCTCTGTGGTTTGTTTTTAATTCTTAATTTTGAATTGTAGCATTCTGTTAGGTGGCCTAATAAAGGCCTAGCAGTGGTGCAGGTTGTGTCCCAAGACTGCAATGCTCCGCTGTGCCCTCCTGTTACTGCTATATGTCCCTGACTTCAGTGAAGCTTATTTCTGAATAAATAGGTTTGCATAGGTACCAAACCTCTTTTTGGATCATTTCCTTTGTCAGCTGAGACTGGGGATAGCGCCAACTCTGAATTTCACTTTATGGTCAACGTAAGATGTCATTTCTGATTTCCCCGAATTCAGGCAATGTTACCCAACTGAGATGCCATCAAATCCTAATTAACTTCAGCATGACGGCATTAAATTAGCAAACTCTGGCAAGCTTGAAAGACAGGAGTGAGGTGATAATACATGGCTCAAATCAAAGGTGGTGCCAATTAAAGAATGCAGGCTCTGGAAGACATGGCCTTGCTTGGCAGCCAGTCCACTCATTCTCTGGGTTTTCTATTAATTGAGAGATCCTTACTGTAACCTCTCTTCAGCAATAATTAGGGAGGAGACTGTTAGAACGCTGTGGAGAGGAGAGAAAGTAGAACTAGGAATACAGTGGCATCATTTCCAGGCATACTTTTTGAATATATAATTTGCTCATTTTCACTGGAACTCTTCAATTCTTCTTTATGGAAATAGGTTTCAGGAAATTCAATTATGAAATGCTACACCATTCCCAAGGTCAATATTATTATTATTATTATTATTATTATTATTATTATTATTATTATCTACCTATCTAACTGGGTTGACCCAGCTACTCTGGGTGGTTTCCGTTATATATAAAAACATAATAAAAAAAGCCTCTGCCATTCATTTCTACATATTATTTTTTTAAAAACCAAACAAACAAACCAAACAACAATGCAAGAACTTACAAATTCATATTAAAATGTGCATTAAAATATGTATTATAATGTGCACGTTCTACATGCATTTTTACCTTCAAATGAATTTTAAATGCATTTCCAAAAGCTTTTTCGGATGGGAAGTGGATTACAAAATTCAGAGGCATGTGAAACCTGAAGAATAATCACACGACAATCTGTGTATTAATTTGGGAGGTGCACATTAGGTCAGTTTCCTTTTAAAAATCTGAAATGAAATGAAATTCACCTCCATCCCTAGGATAATCCTATGCGTACTGATAGGTGCAATCAGTCTAATCCCATGTGCAATTGATAGACTAGATTGGAAGCCCCACCTGTGTGACACATTTCAAGCACTATGAGGCAAAAGTTATGGCTTCTGCCACAGAATGCTGGAAAGTGCATTGAGGTAAGGGTGCTGAGAATTGTTAGGAGACCCCTTCAATTCCCCCCACCATACACCTACAATTCCCAGAGTTCCCAGGAAACCACTCTTGAAAATTCAGCTCTGTGAGGAGAGTAGAGGTCTTTTATCAACTCTCAACACCCTTAACAGTTCTCAAGAATTGGGGAGGGAGCTATGGCAGTTTAATGTGGCAATAGTGATTACATGAGATTACATAAGTACATGTAAAGTACATGCAAAGTACAGATAAGCAACTAATGGAACCCAAAAAATTCCAGGAAATTACTAGAAAATTACTGCCCTGGCCCCATTTTCACAGAAGAAGATTTTCACCCATGAAACTGGGTTGGGAGATTTTAGCCCAGCTTTAACATTTGAAGCCAGCTTCCCTAGCTGCAGGTGCATAACTGACTGTCTCAAGGTTCATAGATTTTTGTCTTTAGCATTCTGTTTACAATGGAATAAATTTTCCCCCCAAACCATGTATGCATTCCTGGAGTTGTATCAGAACTGACATGCTTTTTGAGCAGCCGGCAAATCTGAAAGCACAGTTTCCTAAGAAAACATGTTATTTTGCTTCAGAACGGGAAGTAATAGACTGCAACCATCCCCGTGACAAGAAAACAACAAACCACCAGATCTTTCACCTGGTTTTACAAAGTGATGCTTCACACAAAATTTACATTGAAATGAGGAAATTGAGAAGACCCGTCATACAGAAATGGAAAAGAGGCTCCAGGGTGCTTGGTTTAAGTGCTGGGCTCTGCATTAGGTTTTCATAAAGTGCTGCCTCCATGTTACGGGTTTGGGGAGTGGATTCAGCTTAGCAGTACAGCACTTCCTTTCCATGTAAAAGTGGAACCCTTTGTGGAATTTTACTCTGCTTTTATATATTTTCAAAAACAGAGGTCCTTATTCAGATCTCTGAAAAGACTCACAACAAAGGATGAGTGCGAAGGGAAACATGTAAAACAGCAATATCCTGTCTTGTTCATATACTGAGTCATATAATTTTTGAGTAGGAATCCATCTATTACCGGTACATGGGTAGGCAAACTAAGGCCCGGGGAGATTGCCCCCATGTATAAGTCTCCCCCCCCCTTTCAACATTTTTTTTAGTAAAAAAAACACATAGTCTTATACACGGAAAAGTACGGTAAATGTGAATTTCTTCTAATATATATATTTTATGCATTTCCCCCTAATATACACATTTTTGTACATTTGCAGACTGTAATGTGTTTTCATGCAAACTTGAGCTGGAGAACGATACTGCAAAATTCGGAGAAATGCAAATGGCAAGCTTTTGGTCCATGTATTGCTTTGGAAATCACACATTAGGTAGGCATGCCTTTAAATGAAAGCTGAATTGAATTTCTCCCTCAACCCTGGTAGTGCAATGTTAAATATGATGTTGGCTATCTGCCCCCATCAGCAATCTAGTCACTACATTAGATACACTACCTGGAACCTCATGACCAGGACAGCCCCACATACAGCTCATTGCAGTAATGCATGGGTAGGCAAACTAAGGCCTGGGGGCTGGATCCGGCCCAATCACCTTCTAAATCCGGCCCAATCACCTTCTAAATCCGGCCCACGGATGGTCCGGGAATCAGCATGTTTTTACATGAGTAGAATGTGTCCTTTTATTTAAAATGCATCTCTGGGTTATTTGTGGGGCATAGGAATTCGTTCATTATCCCCCCCCCAAAAAAAATATAGTCTAGCCCCCCACAAGTTATGAGGACAGTGGACCGCCCCCCCCCCTGCTGAGAAAGTTTGCTGACCCCTGTTTTTCTGTTGTAACCCCCTGCAATGCAGTAATCATAGCTACAGAATCCCTGACAGATGGCAGTCTAACCTTTGTTTAAAAACCTCCAATGATCCTGAGATTAAGAGTCCCTTGGGATGAATCTACATACCGGGGGGGGGGTGCTATAAAGTCATAAATTAAATTGTTATAACAAAAGGGGGGAAAGCGCTATGTAAAACCGCAAATACAGTGGTGCCCCGCAAGACAAACGCCTTGCAAGACGGAAAACCCGCTAGATGAAAGGGTTTTCCATTTTGGAGGCGCTTCACAAAACGAATTTCCCTATGGGCTTGCTTCGCAAGACGAAAAAGTTCCTTCGGGTTTTTTCCCTTTCCCCCCCTTTTCCTAAGCCGCTAAGCCACTTATCAGCTGATCCGCTGATAAGCTGCTTAACAGCTGATGGCAGAAGCCGCTAAACCGCTAATAGCGCTAATCTGCTAAGCTGTCAATGGGCTTGCTTCGCAAGACGAAAAAACCGCTATACGAAGAGCCTCATGGAACGGATTAATTTCGTCTTGCGAGGTACCACTGTATATATTTTTTGCTCTCCATTGCCATCTGGTGTTGCATCTTTATAACACATTCAAAGCACTGTTTGTTTGGGTTTTTTTTATAATGTAGCTGAGTCCTTACTCTAGCGACTGAACTATCCCAGTGTTTGGGTGGCAGTTACCTTAGGAGGCCTGGTCTCCTAACACATTAACCATTAAACCACACGGTCTCTCACCAGTGTGAAATTCTTATATATGCATTAGGCTACAATTCTAACTCCGTTTGCCTGTAAGTAAGCACCAAGGAATTGCATAAGAAGTACCTTCTGAGCAGTCGTGATTAAGGCTGCAGCCTAAGATGCTATTTTTGTAAAGTAAAAAGAAAAAGAAAAAAGGGGCGGTGTTGGGGACTTAAGCAACGTTAATATTTGACAAATCCACCCAAAATCAGTGAAACTCACAACCGAGGCTGGAAATCTCATCTGACAACCCAAACTTCCTCATACGGCTTAAAAGCTGCTTTCCTGCATTGAAGTCAGGTTAAAAAACGCCGTATATTTTTGTAGCTAAATTATAGTAACAAGTGCTCCAGTTTTTGATAAAACCCACTACGCACAAGATTTAGGATTACTAAAATGTAACCTAAATCCTTTCTCTTGCTGCTGTGTGCAATTGAAGATAAGTGTTAGGGTGAATAGGCTAATAATGTCCTGGAATCTCCTATGGATAATTGAACACATCTCTAATTTTATTGCAACTTTTTTTTCTTGGTTCAGTTGACATGAAACAGTAAGAAAGGCGTTTGCTGCCACTGTGTTTAATTGTTTTATGATATGATGCCACAACTTCGACTTTCTGCAAGAGAAAATTAATCAATATTAGGCCATACTCACCCTGTGTGGGTGATCTTGTTTTTAATAGATTGTCGCTGAAGAAATTTCCCCCATAATGTTCAGAATCAGTGGAATTAGCAATGGAAATGACCTAATTGGGTCACTGAACTCATTTTGTTGTCAGCGGCAGATTATTCCCTGGTGTATATTCCCTCATGCCCTTTCCTAATTATAATGGGATTTCTACAATTCTAGAAAAATAATTAAATGAGTGCAAATATTAACAGCCAGCTTTCTTAATGTTATTAATCTTCATGATCACAAGCAGGACAAAATGCCTCATCACTCCCACGACTGAAAGAAGTGGAAAGCACACAATAGATGCGATTAAAGTTAGGATTATAGGGTGGCAAGATGGGGTTGAGGGTAGAAAATTCAGAACCATCATTTTGGAGCTTCCATTCAAAGGGATATTTTATCTTATTTTTTAAATGTGTTTACAAATCCTTTTATCTGTGTCCTTGAGCAAAAAATAAACCACACTTCAGAAGTGATGGTGTACTTCTTTAATTGATTTTTGTTTTGCTCAAATGGTTTCCGTGATTTCGTGCACTGTATGATTTTATAATAATAATAAGGTTTTCTGATATAACAGCAAACATACATTGGGATTGTGCATGCTTTGTAGGCTGCTTGCATCTGGAAAATGGCCAAGAAATTTTGCTAATTTTATCAACCTAAGATAACTATGGAAGGGCTATTAATAACTAAGGCCCGAAATATCTGAAAGACTGCTTCCTTCCCTACAGACCATCTCAGATGTTAAGAGCAGTAGAGGGGACCTTCTTGGTAGTCCCACCACCCTCAGAAGTTTGGAAAGAGGTTGCCCAGGAGCGACCATTCTCTGTGGCAGCTCTAAGCTCTGAAACACCAGCTTTGCAAAGCTATATCTGGCTCCTTCCTTACATAATTTTTTGCTGCATGCTGAAGATCCTCTCTATTGCTTTAATATTTTGTACCTAAAACGAAAACGAGATGAGATAAATATCGTCCCCTCATTTAAGACTTAAGGTAAGTAGAACTCTACCCCCAAACTGAAAGTTTCAGAGAAGTTTTTTTTGTCCCAGTCCGAACCTGACCTTCTCCCTAATTATGGATTGTTGTTTTTCTCGTTCTGGAAAAAACAAAACACTCCAGGCAGCCCAGTTGTTATTCTGTTTTCCTTACATATTCACCATTTTGTGTGTAACGGAATACAGGTTTTCCACCCAAGGTTATTGCTTGCTATTCAAGCCATCATCGGGAATTTAACAGCACAAGTGACATTGCAAGGAACACAATACATAAAGGTTGTTAACCGGCATGCGGTAGTCATTAAATCTCCATTGGAAAGAAAAATAGGGACCTAAATTGAAGATCAAACATGTTCTGGAGTCACAGGAGGAAAAATGATGGCAAAGTCTAAGGACACTTTTTGTGGCCACTGTGCTTCATCACACAAAGGATTTCCGATAAGTTTCTAACAACAGGTTTAAGCTAATATATTGCACTTATTGTGAATGGGTGACAATAACAGCAGCCTTCTTTCCATTCTCTTGTGTTGTCATACATTAAAGGAAGTTTGGAGCAGCATGTGTAGACTATGGACTAGGCAATCTATAAAGCTATAAAGCATTGTTTCACTCTGTTCTCATAAAACAGTAAAGTTGGCAAACTTGAAGGCTCTACATTTTCTCTGGGTATAATTATGACTTGATAAGTGTTGGAGAGTCCAGGGACTTGGGGAGCAATACGAAATGTAGTCTCCCTGGGTGCTGCTGCAAATGCTCAGAGGATTCTGGGATTGTGCTGTCTATAATTCCCCATATTTTCTGGATGCTTTAATAAGCATTTGAAATCTTAGGAACTAGTGCTTAACGATGGGCAAATCTGCCTTTCCCCCAAAAAGTTCAGATCTAGACATGTCCTTATCAGTTTGCATTTTTTAAAAAAAGTTCTCATGAAAATTCACCAGCATATACCGTATTTTTCTGCGTATAACACACCCACGTGTATAAGACTCAAAATTAAGAAAATGTGGGGAGATTGCCCCCATGTATAAGTCTACCCCCCCCCTTTCAACATTTTTTTTTAGTTAAAAAAACCCTAGTCTTATACACGGAAAAGTACGGTAAATGTGAATTTCTTCTAATATGTATACATTTTATGCAATTTCCCCTAATATACACATTTTTGTACATTTGCAGACTATAATGTATTTTCATGCAAACTTGAGCTGGAGAACGATACTGCAAAATTCGGAGAAATGCAAATGGCAGGCTTTTGGTCCATGTATTGTTTTGGAAAGCATGGCATTAGTTAGGCCTGCCTTTAAATGAAAACTGAATTGAATTTCTCCCTCAACCCTGGTAGTGCAATGTTAAATATGATGTTGGCTATCTGCCCCCATCAGCAATCTAGTCAACACATTAGATACACTACCTGGAACTTCATGACCAGGACAGCCCCACATACAGCTCATTGCAGTAATCCATGGGTAGGCAAACTACTGTAAGGCCCAGGGGTCGGATCCAGCCCAATCGCCTTCTAAATCCGGCCCACAGATGGTCTGTGAATCAGCATGTTTTTACATGAGTAGAATGTGTCCTTTTATTTAAAATTCATCTCTGGGTTATTTGTGGGGCATAGGAATTTGTTCATTCCCCCCAAATATATATATATATAGCCTGCTCCCCACAAGGACTGAGGGACAGTGGACCGGCCCTCTGCTGAAAAAGTTTGCTGACCCTGGCCGGGTAATCTATTCTCAGGTTTACCAATGCAGGGACTAGAGTGGCCAGATTATCTTGATTCAAATATGGCATATGAGACAACACTGTCAAATAGCAGTCAAGGGTGCATGTGGTGCGTTCTGGATTAAACAGTGAAGTGCTGGCAGGCACATATTGAAAAATGACAAAATGGCTGCCATTGGCACAAAAAATATGTACCAGTTGCTACTGTCACACACAAAAAGGCCACACACACACAAATCCAATTTAGTTAACTGTTATAGTCACTAGTCCAATTGCAGACTATTGCATACCCTCCAACATTTCTTCGATGACAATAGGGACATCCCATTCCATAATGATAATTTTACTATTTATACCCTACACATCTTATTGGGTTGCCCCAGCATTCTGGGCAGTAAAAGCATAACAAAACATTAGACATTAAAAAAAAAACCTTTCCTATACAGGATTGCCTGCAGACGGCTCGGGGTTGGATAACTCCATAGCCTCCAACATTTCTCCAATGAAAATAGGGAAATCCTGAGGCAAATTGGGACATTCTGGGATCAAATCAGAAACTGGGATGGCTTCTGTAAATCCAGGACTGACCCTAGAGACACTTGGAGGGTATGCTATTGCATTAGTAATTTTGTACTATTGTCACAATTAGTATTTATGCAAACATATGTGAACAACATTTGAGAAATTGAACAGTTCTTCTAGACCTAAACATTGAATGCCAGTGATTGCCAAAATAAATTTCTTTTACAATGAAACTGAACAGATAACACATATATATATATCAGTTGATAGATTTTTTTTATTAAAAAAAATCATTCAAGGCAGTTGTGGTTATAGTACTGCAGGTCATAGTGTAGGTGCCTGCTTCTAAGTGAGGTTTTTATGTGTTTAAACACACCAACTACATAAGTGTGGTCAAATAGTTGCTAGTATTTTACATGCAAATCAACCAGCCTCCCAACTCTAGCTCAGAAAACCTCCAGTTTGTTTGCTTGCTTAATAAAGGTTGTTTTAACCTTTTCACTTTGTGAACCACTGCCAAACTCCTAAAAATCAAAGGCACTGTGGGAGTTCTAGTTTCAATGAAATATTAGCAGGCAGGTTCAGCTGTAATGCCATAATAACATGGATATTTCTAATCCAAAGGCTGCTGAATAAAAGTTGAATTAGATCAAGTACATTTTGGGAAAGTTAGCTAATTTGGAGCTTTTCATGAGATTGGCTAGGGTAGTCTGCGTTAAGAAATATATAAACTTTGTCAAATAAACCCAGCCAGTTTTGAAAGCTGTGCTCTGCAATATCGAAGAAAAGCACATTGATAGTGTCTGTGATGTATCCAAATGTCAAAAAATGCATAATTTATGAATCTATCTTTTATTATGCCTTCCTCCCCATCTCAGATATATTGAAATGACCACATCCTTTGTAGTAGTATTCTCTCTCTAGAGTCGACTGCGCATTTAAGGTGTAAACAGGTGGTTTTCAATATGTATTGGCATCTAGTCACAGACAGAGATGAGGACTTTTGTTTTGCACCGCAAAAGCCCAACCTAAAACTAGATGCAATAGTCCGCCAAAGGTTGACTTTATGTATTTTAGAAAACCAATTGACCTGAAGTCTATGTTCTGTTCAATGGATACAGGTAATGATGATGGCAGGAGTTGCAACTCAACTGAGATGAAAGGCCCAAGGCTAAGCCTCCGCTTCTTTTAAATCTTACAAATTTAATAAATTTGCCCAGAAACCAATTATTGATGTATAAAATGCCCTTCATCCCAAATGGGATTTCATGGCAGCACACAAGCAAATTTCAATCACAAGAATGTTGAAACACAAACCAACAATCCAATAAAATTAGGAGAAATGGGAGTAAGCAGGGTATGTCTCAAGCACCCAGTCCCTTACTTTAAATGCACACATGACCCGGATAAATGAATTCCATTTTTGCCTATTCATCCTTTACCTGAGTCGCTAAATGTAAAAAGAATGAAATTGCCCCATCATTTTATCAGCTAAAGATGCTGTTTTCTTTGAGTTACAGTAGCTAACCATTTGGGGATGGGCACTGGCAGCGCTCCCGGCAGCGCAATACTGGTGGGGTGCCATCGCGGCTGCCCCCTGCCTGTGCTGGGCTCCACGCCCCCGCAGGTGACTGTTGTTGATAAGCAGTGTCCAGTGCACAGCGGAATGATGAGAAGTATGAGCCAACATGCTCTATACTACTTTATTTACAGTTCAAAGCTGGTAAGTTACAGAAAAACATCTTCCCTCTGCCAGAGCAGAGAAAGCGTCATCTCTCCTCTAAGGCACGGAGAGAATCACAAACTGAAACTGCAAAGAACAGTGAAAAACAGGAAACCAGTGTACGTCATATCCAGTCTCCCGTTCCCGTGGGAAAACCTCCAACAGTACAGACTCTGTGGAATGTAAACAACCTGTCTCGTGACAAGCACTTCTGCTGCTCAGTGAGGGAAGCAGAAACCAACATCCTCCCCCTTTCTGTGAACATCACTGAGCAGCGTGTTCGTACAATATCAGTACAAACCCAACTTCTGCACATAGGTACAGTGTTGATCCCTTGATACAATCTTGGACAATACATCAGCAGGAATTTCATTACCTGGCATATAGGACACCGTTACGAGTCCCTTCTGAATACGTTCCCTAGCATGTTGCAACTTCAATTGCAAGTGCTTCGTGCTTTGCTTACAACCTTCAGAATTCAGCAAAGCCAAACATGCTTTGTTGTCCTGGTAAACCTGGATTGGACATTTGACAGGAATTTTCATGTCTTTGCACAATTGTAACAACCATTCACAATCTTTAAGTGAATAAGACAGTGCATTCAGTTCAGCTTCACAAGTACTTAAGCTAACTGTTGTTTGCTTCTTGCACGACCAATCAAATAGACCCTGATTGTACTTATAGCAAACTCCAGACGTACTTTTCCTGTCTGTAGTGTCACTTCCAAAACTTGCATCTGCAAATATCTCAAGACCACCAGACTTCTGATTGTTAAATCTCAGTCTGTAATGCATAGTGCCTTTCAAATACCGCGCTATGCGTTTCAGAGCTTTCCAATCCTTAACAGTAGGATTGTTGACTTGTCTGCTTAGCAAATTACAGCTAACAGCAATGTCTGGTCTTGAACATCTGGCAATGAAGTTTAGCTTGCCTAGCACACTTCTGTACAGTGTAGTGTCAGAAAATGCTTCTTCAGTGTCATCTACCTGATAACCTGTTATCATCGGTGTGTCTACAGGGTTAGCATCCATCAGGTTTAGCTTGCTTAACACATCAGCAATTTTCCGTGACTGGTGTACTAGAATGTTACCATCTTGATCTCTCTCTATTTCCAGAGATAGGTAGTTGTTTACCTCACCAAGATCTTTCATGTCAAAGTGCTCTTTCAGTTGAGCTAGGGCGTTATTGTACATTGTGACATCTTTCCAAAAGAATAAAAGATCATCAACATAAAACAAACAATACAGTTTCTTTTGCCCCTCCTCTTTGACAAATACACATGGATCAGATTTCCCTTGCTTAAAACCTAGAGAAAACAATACTTCAGTGAGTTTTGTGTGCCAACACCGTGCACTTTGTTTGAGACCATAAAGGGATTTTTTCAGAGCACAAACAAATCCCTGTTTTACCTGTACGCCATCAGGTGGAAGCATATAAAGTGATTCACCTAGAGATCCGTACAGAAAAGCTGTATTCACATCATGGTGACTAATGTGTAGATTTTCTTCTGCAGCTAGCTTGAGCATAAGCCTAATGCTCTCATACCTCACTGTGGGTGAGTAGGTCTCGTGATAGTCTTCACCTGGTACCTGAGCAAATCCTCTGGCTACCAACCTGGCTTTGTGTCTGACTATCTTGCCATTTTGATCAGTCTTCGCTTTGAAGACCCATTTGCTTCCAAGCAATTTCATTCCTGGAACTACTGGAACAAGTTCCCATGTTTTGTTCCTTTCCAAGGAATCAAGCTCAGCCTTCATGGCATTTAACCATGGCTCAGCTTCCTTTGAATCCAAATCCTGGATTTCTTGGAAACTTGAAGGTTCAAAAACCTTCTTGGAGCTTTTAACAGCTGTTACTGCTATCTTAGCAAACTCATCAGCAAATCTCTTTGGAGGTCTGCCTTTTGTGGCTCTCTGTGACCTACGAATTAGCCTTAGGTCTTCAACACTCTCCTCTTCCTTCTTAGGAGAAAAGCGACCTATTGTGAACAATGGTTCCTCCAATTCTTGATCAGAGCTTTCAGAGGGTCGCATAGAGGCTTTCGCACTCTTGAAATCCTCTGAATCATCTGATTCAGTTTCAGACTCAGAATCAGAACCTTCATCAGTGGGTGTGGGTTGTTGCGGTTGCTTTTGACTATCCTCAGTTTCATCACTGTCATCAGGATAACATTGGAAAATTCCCACATTCTCCCCCCACTTGGCATTGTACTCAACACTTCTTGTGAGCTTAATCTCCTTAGACTCAGTCATCATTATTCTGTAAGACCCTTTCTGATAACCTAGAAAGATACCATGCAATCCACGCTTGTCTAACTTGGAGTTTTGTGGTGAGTGAACCCACATGTCCGAACCAAAAATTTTCATGTGTTTGATGTATGGCTTCTTGCCAAACATCTTCTCATAGGGGGTACAACCAATCGCTGAAGATAACCTGCGATTATAACTGTAAGTGAAACATGAGAGAGCTTCGGCCCAATAACTCTCTGGAAGATTTGCATCATGCAGCAAGGTTTTTAACCCTTGAAGCAATGTTTGATTTGCTCGTTCCGCAAGCCCATTCTGCCATGGCGAGCGAGGACTAGACAAATCATGTTGAATTCCTTTCTCAGCCAGAAAAGCTTCAAACTGCTGAGAAGTGAACTCTCCCCCCCGGTCGGTGAAAAGAATCTTAATCTTCTTACCATGCACATTTCCCAACCAAGCACAGAATTCCTTGAACCTAGGAAAAGCCTCTGATTTCTGCTTGAGATTGTACACAAAAATATACCTGGAAAATGCATCAACAAGAACCATGAAGTACCTATTCCCACCCAAAGAGGGCGCTAGTGGTCCAACCAAATCAGCATGAATAATTTGGTATGGTTCTGTAGCTTGCCTACTAGACACCTTACCTTTCGCAGCCATTTTCACCTTGTTTGCTGCGCATGCCTTGCACTTCATGTGGTACCTGCAGGGTTTAATAGTCATACCTTCAACCAAGGCAGGCATTTTAGATACTGCCTCAAAATGCAAATGACCAAATTTCCTGTGAAAAGCATGAATACAATCTGCATGCAAACTTTTGTTAGAACCTGCAATGCAACAAGTGTCATCCTGCACAACATCATCATAATACAAAAGAAACAAACGATCAACAAATTCAGCATACAATTGATAATCATTTTTCTTGGTGATGATGCATCTATTGTTCTTAAAGGAAACGTCTATTTTCCGCTCCATCAGCTGTCCAACGCTAAGCAGATTATGTTTCGCGTCCGGCACATAAAGCACGTCCTGTATCGATAAGTCCAAACTGTGAAGAACAACAGTTCCGTAGCCTTTACTGGGAATGGTGTGGTCATCCGCCTGGTGAATCGCACCTTCCTGCGGTGTAAAAGACACGAACAGTCGCTTATCGTTGCACATGTGATGCGTTGCAGCTGAATCAACAACGAAGAAAGATCTAGACGTCTTCTGGACCTCTGCAACCTCTGCAACCTCTGTAACCTTTGGAGCGTAGCGTGAGACCATTGCCTTGTGCTGCGTTGTCCTGGACACCGGACCTTTGCCTTTGCTCTGGCCTTTTCCACGCGATGAGCTTCCACTGCGCTGCTCTGTCTTGGCCCTGGGATATTTGCATTCCCTCTTCATATGGCCTAGACGTCCACACGAGTAGCATTTCACTGCCTTCAAAGCTTTGGCGCCATCTGGTGGTTCCACTGCACTATGGGATGACGTCTGTGAAGTCTCCCCATTTCCCATGCAGCCAGCACCCCGCCGATCTGCTTCAGTCTGAATCATGGCAGTATCACAAGCTACTGTGAGTTGAGCATTTGGCTGATCAGTGGTATCAAATTCCCCACTTGCTTCATCCAGCCTTCTGCAGCTAGCCATCATGACTTTGGCAATTGCCTCCTGCGTCATCTATGCTGCTTTAAATCAGACTGCTTTAATCCAAAGGCAATTTCAAAACAGCCTCTGCTTATGAGCCTGTGCTGCTGTTCTCTTTATTTGCTTTGCTTATCTGCAGCTGCTTCAAAACTGCATTCCAAAAGGCAAGTTCAATAGCGAAAGTCCCCAAGTGCTTTCTCTTTGTTGCCCTTTAATTCTTGCTGCGTCATGTCTGCAGCTGCTTGAAACTGCAGCATTTGTACTGTTACTTTCACTTTCCCAGCCATCCAAGCCACTACGCTTGTGCCGTGGAAAACGGCTTTAAAAGTTCAAAGTCCAGCCATAAAGCCATTAATTAGAAGCTGGCAGGCTGCCCGGAGCAGTAGCACATACCTTCATCAATCATCTTGACGCGCAGAGCAGATACCTTGCGATCCGTGCCTCTGCCTGCTGTTCCGATGCTTTGCTGGCACTTCGTTTCTTGCTCCTTTGTTCCTATGCCAGGAGCCCGACTTCTGGAGACCAATCTCAAAACACTGCATTTTTCTGGGCCCGAAACCAAATGTTGTTGATAAGCAGTGTCCAGTGCACAGCGGAATGATGAGAAGTATGAGCCAACATGCTCTATACTACTTTATTTACAGTTCAAAGCTGGTAAGTTACAGAAAAACATCTTCCCTCTGCCAGAGCAGAGAAAGCGTCATCTCTCCTCTAAGGCACGGAGAGAATCACAAACTGAAACTGCAAAGAACAGTGAAAAACAGGAAACCAGTGTACGTCATATCCAGTCTCCCGTTCCCGTGGGAAAACCTCCAACAGTACAGACTCTGTGGAATGTAAACAACCTGTCTCGTGACAAGCACTTCTGCTGCTCAGTGAGGGAAGCAGAAACCAACATCGACATGTCACGGCCCCAGGATGCACACCACGCCCCTGCGGGTGGTCACCACACCCCCGGGACGCGTGCCAGCCATGCCCCGCCTGCTCTCCTCGCCCCCCAGTGCCGGAGCATGAAGCTCCGCCACTGGGGATGGGTTAACCTCCCCTAGTGCTTTGTGGACAATGGTCTGGAGAATGTGCCCCTGGATAAGTGGGCAAAGAAAGTTCTTGTTGTCAGCATCCATCTGTCCTGTGAAACAATGGAAGAGTGCACCTTTAGGGATGTAGTCAAACCATTGGAGCACCTGTTGTGGCTTTAGAGACCAATACAGGAGAGACATGCTTCATTGCAGCTGGGGCAGATGGAGGCATCCAGTTGTGCTGACGGAGGTGTGCCATTGTGCTTCGTCTTTCTGTGCTGCTCCCAGGATAATAATAGGTTGGCAATGAACACAACTGGGAGTTTCCTTAATGGACAAGCAGACCCTCGGAGCTGTTTGCACAAACCTGAGAAAAAATAAACAGAATGATAAACAGTTAAAGTAGGTGTTACTTATTGAAAACGAGAAAGGGGTTAGAATAAAAACAAACAAAGGAGTCATGTGAACCAAGGGAGGGGGGAAGTGAGCTCTGTTGGAAGCTTGCAAAGATCCGTCCCAGGAAACACTGTGATTGGAGTGCCCTGGGAACATAATTTGTTGTAACCAAATGCTCGACCTGTCCACCGAAACAAAAGAGCCTCTATTTCTCCATCTCTCCTATTCCTCCCCAGTTTTGCTCAGGGTGTTTGCCTAGTCAGCTCTGTTTTGCTGTTAAAAAAAGGCAATTGCCATTTTGCTTCAGATGACAAAATTCAGTGGGGCTTTTGCACAGAGCAACTTGCCATTTCAGGGAGTCCCTGGTATGACTCGAGACACCTGATTAATGGTGCAATTTGACTCAGGTATATGAACAGCTCACCCAAAGCACCCTTCACCTCACAATTCAGGCAGAACGCATTGCAAATGCACAGCTCTTGTAAATCTATATACATAGAACAATCCTGCAAAGCAAGGGAGTATTATTATCCCCACGTTGCAGATGGTGGGCTGAAGCTGAGAGTGAGTGGGTTGTCTAAGAACTGCTCTTGGATTTGTTGCAGAAGCAAGGCTTAACCCACAGACGTCTTGATTTGTAAATGAGTCTCTTAGCCACAATGCCACTCCAACTCTCTGTTTCTTTCAAGCACAGTAACGACATTTTAAGGAAAATTGTTAGCGATTTACAGGAGCTGCACCCAGCACTGAGGTTTTAAAATGAACTCTTTCCATCAGTACAAAGTGAATACTTTTCCAAAAGCAGGTGTACATTGCTAGATCCATGCTATTTTGAATTTGTAGTGCACAGCAGGAAGCACAAGACACCATTTTCTTCTGAAAACACATTAAAATACATGAGCTCATCTGATCTTCACAGGGTTAAACATCATTGGTTTGCCACAAGAAGCTGATTAACAACCCTAGTGGATCATCCCATCTTTGAAATCAAGTTGTATACACATGTGATTCCTCTTTTTATCTAAATACATCCAACTATTCTACGAGCTCAGAAGGATTTCTTTCTTCTGGTTTCTTTATTACTTGGTAACACAACATGTCCCTAGGAGTACAATCCGATTTTTGATTTTTGGATGAGCTCCTGTGCTATGTGCTCATTGATAGAAGGATTCCCTTACATTCAGATACAAAATTTGCAGTGTTCCAAACTGGACATTTGGATAGAAGTGCAGTCCGGGTTGGGGGAAGGAACTGGACAAAATGTGGATAATTTAGGAATATGAATATTTCTGTAGTGCCTAATGGAAATACCCTGTATGAAGTGACTAGAGTTTGATGGGGACATAGAAATTATTGAGTCTCTCTAATAGGGATGCTTGAATAATTTGTTCCTTGCAAATTCTGATGGGAGCTGACTTGTTCCACACCTCCTGAACTAATGTGCAAATCAGAATGAAATTAGTCTTCCGATTTGGCACTTTTCTGAACTTTGTGAAAAGCTCACAGCTCAAAAATGTACCAAAATACACCAGAAAGGTTTTGGTTTTAAAAAAAGGATATAATACATTTTGAAATGAGAGAATCTATGTTCAAATACATGCATTGAAATGCCAATATTTAAATACCAATGTTCACATGGTGTTCTTTTTTAATAAGGGAATGGGGCAGAACGGATTATATTGAACTAAGTTATGTCCAGGTTAGACATGTTGAAAATAATGGTTCTAAGTTAGTCATTCCCATTGATTTCAGTGGGTCTCTTTTAAGGAGGGTTCACTTTTGATCAACTCAAATGATTTATGAACAAACTCATGCAAAGCCTACATGAACCAGGAGTAGACTGATCTCTCCATCCTTCCTAATTACTGAGGTGCTGTCCTTCACCTCAGAGACACCAGTCATAAAGGATCTTCATTGGCTCCCAGAGCGTTTCCGAGCACAATTCAAAGTGTTGGTGCTGACCTTTAAAGCCCTAAATGGCCTCTGCCCAGTATACCTGAAGGAGTGTCTCCACTCGCATCTTTCAGCCCTGACACTGAAGTCCAGCTCTGAGGGCCTTCTAATTGAGAGAAGTGAAGCTACAGGGAACCAGGCAGAGAGCCTTCTTGGTAGTGGCATCCACCCTGTGGAATGCTCTCCCATCAAATGTTAAGGAGATGAGTAATTATATAACATTTAGGAAACATCTGAAGGCAGTCCTTCTTAGGGAAGTTTTTAATGTTTGATGTTTTATCGTGTTTTTTACTATTCTGCTGGGAGCCGCCCAAAGTGAATTCCCCCACCCAGCCAGATGGGTAGGGGAATAAATAATAAAATTATTATTATTATTATTATTATTATTATTATTATTATTATTATTATTACAATGCCATCTGCCATTTACATTCCTCCATCATCTCATTTACTTTCTGGATAAAACATTAATCAATTTGTTTGGATACAACATCCTCCTCCTCTCTCTACGTCCCAAAACTCATAAGCAAATGTTTTCACTGTCAGCACAAAATGCAGTTCAACTTTTCTAATAAATGTGCTGCACCTGGAGGCAACAATATCCTTGTGTATAAATCTGGGGGAATCACAATTTTCCAAAGTTTCATTTCTGCCTTGATCTCCTTGAAAGTATCCCCACCCCCCCAAAAATGACATCATTTACTAATGCTTTGCTATTTTCATGGAAACAACACAGATTTCTGAAAACTACTATCTGAAGAGTAAACATACTGTCACAGAGCCTTTCTTATATTTAAAAAAATTAAGGGAAACTTTTTTTATCCCACATGATTGCAGAACTGAGCTTGAAAATGTGTGGGACAGTGGGTGGTGTAAAGGACCACAACATGTCAATATGATACGGTATTGGACTGATTATTGTGAATTAATTGCATATACATTGGTCCTTTTCATAGGACCAACTTCTGGTAAGAGATTAGCCTTAGTCCTTCAGTCACCCTCCCTATATGTTTACTTTTAGGATGTCAATATGGCATAGGATAGCAGCAAAGGTCAGAGTACTGCTGCTACCTCTATGTATGCATGCTTGTATATTTGTTGGGTATGGCTGACTGTCTATGCTGCATGTCTGTATTTACGATACGCTGGTAATTATTATGGTCTGCATATGTTAGTTGGTTGCATTTATATTGCTCTTTAAGAGGATATCTAATTCTTAACTGTGCTGCTCTAAACTACAGAATGTATTTAGTGTTTTTTATTATTTACAGTATTTTTTTCTTGCATTTGACTTTCATTTGCAGTAAACAGCTTAGATTTCACCCAAATATGAAGTGGTATATGAATCACCTGTGTGAGTGGATGTAAAGTTTACCTTTGTACAGTGGGCTAGTTTCTACTCATATTTACACACACCCTTAATCTTCATCCAGACAAACAAGAGTTCAAGGACCCAGTTCAGTCCTCACCCTGGGAAAAACAACAACACCCAGGTGCAAAGATAGGTGTGACCTGAGGTGTGATCTGGAGTTTTGAGGTCCAGATATATCTGAGGTTCCCAATGCCTGCTCTAAACGGTTGAACAGTTTGATGCAATATTCATACCTCCTGTGTTTTGGAACAAAACAGACTTAAGGATGGATTATTCAAGAAAGGAATCTGAACGGAAAGGGCACAGGCACTCCTATGTTTAGCAGTTAAGCTCCCTGTCCCTTAGCCTGCCTTTTAATCAGTCACCACCATGCCGTCAGAACCCCAAAGTGCCTGATCATCAGCAATCATCTTGGTTAGCACGATGGCGCTGATGAGCCTGAAAGACTCCTCAAAAGATGGCTTGTCTTTTGACCGTTGACAGCTATCAGCAACCGAAAAGAGAAGAGTGCATTTATTTAGAATTTGAAATCTGTATGCATTGGTTAAGATCAAAGATGGAAGCTTGTCACCTGTCTGTCTAAAAAGGATAAACTCTGTATTTTTCCGCTCACGGGGCCATAATCATTTATATCAGATCTCTTCCCCTCCCAGTGTGGGGGGAGAAGGGAGAAAAGCCTTTAGAAATGAATGACAAGCAGATGGCATATCATTTTCCGAACTGGAGATTTTTGGATACTATTTGTCACTCACTGAACGGCGACAGCATGCCCCTTTTATTTATAGCACAGTGAATAGCCTGCACAGTTTGCTATCATGCCTGATACTCATAGGTTTATTGAATCTGGAACACATAAATTAGGACTGCTTGTGCTGCTGTGGGTTTTGGCTCAGAGCTTTCTAAACCTGCTCCCGTTGCAAGTTTGGAGTTCTCTGGGCACCAGCTGCTGCCAGCTGCCTCTCCTACCATTCGTGATGCCCGCCAGTTGACATCAGCACTGAGGTTTTGATGTTAATGTGAGAACACACAGATCTACATGTGGCCTCTCTAAGACACCCCATTGTAGTTTATGAACCTGTTACAAGATTTCTGCTTTCATGGTCTGTGATTGCTTCAACATACCACAATCTAGAGTTGTTCCAGTGTAACAATTGCTCAATCAGTGGACTTGGCTGGGCAGCAGGGACAACTCCCGAGAGACTTCAGTTTACATTGCCAATCAGTAGTGGATCTGTTGGCATGAACTACCTCTCTGCCCTTTCCTATATAAAAGACATGAACACCATAAAGCAATGTTCTGTTTGCTGGGGTGCTTGATAAGATGATGCCATCATATCCTACCAAACTCAAGAGCCCATGGCAATGAGTAAGTGACAGGAACAAGGTAGGGCTGGGGCAACAGAAAGGGTGGTGAACAGGGTCCCTCAGCTTTGCTGTCCTATTCCCATACCACAAATCACTCCTCTTTTGTAATTTGGTGGAAATGAAGCCATGAACAAATAAGAACTGGTACTGAATATCACTTGTGTTGCTTATACTGACATTACTCACAATGATGAACATTCTTAGCACCCCTGTCATCATGAAACCGAATCACACTGCCCACCTGCCATTGTCATGAAGTCAATTTTAAGTGAGGACTGGAAACATTGGGAACCAATTTCCTGTGAAATGATTTCAACACCACTTGTGGGTGTACATAAATATGACCTCAACAGCATTAGTATATATGAAAGGAAGGGAAGTCATTTTCTCCATGTTCATTGCTCCAGTAAGAGTTAAATATTAGTGTCCATCGATCCTACAGATGTTAAGGTTATGTGATTTACTTGCATTCCAGAAACAATGATATATTTTGATAGAAGCATAGATTTGTAGGGTCGGAAGGGGCCCAAGGGTCATCTAGTCCAACCCCCTTTGATGCAGGAATCTGAACTAAAGCATCCATGACAGATGGCCATCTGACCTCTGCTTAAAAACCTCCAGTGGAGGAGAGCCTACCACCTTTCGAGGGAGTCTGTTGCGCTGTCAAACAGCTTTTACTGCCAGAACGTTCTTCCTGATGTTTAGTCAGAATCTCCTTTCTTGTTTGTTTACTTTCAGTTGCACATTAGAACTAATCAGAACATGCTAACAACATTCTCAGTAAATTCATAGGATCCTCATCCATGCAGTAATGGGTGAGTGAGGCAATAAGGTCTCATTGGTCAGACCAGCAAGGAACCCTGGATGTCTTTATATAACACATGGAAAATTAACTGGCCTACTCTGGCATTTTTGTGCCAGACCTTGAATGATATGACTCCTTTCCTTGAATGCCTGCCATTTGGCTAGGGGTGGATGGTTACACACAGGCTAAATCCCACCCTGGCTAACTAAATTGCATCCTCCAGGCATCCAGTCAGCGACCTATTCCAGTCTGAATTCCTAACTGTCACGCAAACATATTTCCCTGTGGGAAACTCCAGTCTATCCCCATAAACCTGCAGCCTTTTGTTTGCTGTAAGTTCCCTTTACGTGAAGACTTAAAATTGATCACAGCTATTAGATGGATTGCTATGGCAAAATGTCTGTGAGAGAGTTCTCATTCTCATCCTTAATCCTCGCCACATGAAATTAGGACCTGTGGGGAGCAGAGTTTGCCAAATGAATCAAAAAAATGGTGTGGTGTGCTCTTTATGCTCTTGTTGAAAGGGGACGAGGTGTGGGAAGACAAGCAAACTGTGATGTGTGACAGCAGTGATCTATATTAACAGGCTCTCTGCGCACATTGTAGACTGTAAATCTGCTATATGGCATCTTTTCTGCAGCTCAATATGGTTTACATTTAATCTGTATTATTCAATATGCTTTCTATCACAGATGGGGATCTGATTTACTCAGCTTAATAAGGTTTAGGAACCAATTTGCTACTTCTTCAAAGTGTGTGTGTGTACATGCAGATGTACACACATTTATGAAATTAATTAGACCCAGACATTTACAATGTCTTCTGAATTATATTAAGGTTTCCTGCAACTGTAATAAGGACAGAGTTGGCTTGGCACTTAAATTTAAACACACACACACACACGGCTAATGCCATGGACTGGCTGGATGCAGAGGAGTGGTAGGAGGCAGCAGCTGGGGAACCCCCAAGGGAACCTGGCTCAGAGCCAGGAGATTGGTGGAGGGATGATGTTTGTGATCAGAGGGAGAAGAGGGAGCAGACTGGGAGGAGGAGGTGTTGGAAGCTGAAGAGGCAACAGGGATTCGTGAGCAGGAAGAGGGTGTGGCAGAGAGCTGTCTAAACTCAGAGGCAGGAGTGGAGGTGGGTGAGGAGGCAAGAGTGTAGGCAGGCTGCTGAAGAATCCAGGGGATCTCCCTCTCCTGCTGTGGCCAGCTCCCCTTCCCCCTGCTCTCCCCAAACACAGAGATAAATGAAATGGGAGGAGCAAAGAGAGACAAGACATCAAAGTCTTAGGCTGCTGGGGAAGGAAATGGTGGGAAGGCAGAGACCTCTGGTGGGGCAAGAGTTGCTGGGATCACTAGGCCTGCACTGTTTTGGTTTCTTTGAATAAAGAGTTAATTTCATTGACACCACTGTCCTTTATTGCTGACCTACTCCTGACTCCAGCAGCTGACAGCTAATGGAGAAGAATAAACTTCTGAAGAATACTTACTGAATTAATGCTTACAGGCACCTGCCTAGATGGGCCATGCATTGGTTAAACAATTGGTATAATGGATTGAAGAAAGTTTTTGTGGCTGCTTAAGTAATGTGCACTTTTTTGTTTATTTGGTTGCAATGTGTGACAAAACTCCCTGGAGATGGTATAATAACTGCAAAAAGAACAATATGTGTTCTTTCGCAGCTAGTGTTAAAAGAAAAACAATGGCTGTGTTTAACGTGATTGCTGTAACTTTAAACATCTATCATCCGAGACATTTGGAAATAAATGTAGTCTGCAATTCACAGTGAACATTCGGCTGCACTTAGTTAAGTTAATCAGGTACGTGTATAATCACGAAAGCTGATGCTGAAATTACTCAGTCATTCTGTGAACATTTTCTGCAGTGCTGAATAACACTTTCCCAACTCCTCCTGAAAAGGTATGCTTTGCTCATTGACATTGCCCTGAATAAGGTCATTGTGTAGCTCAAGGGTAGGGAAACATTTTCAGCCTGAGGGCTTCATTCATTGCTGGCCAAACTTCTGAGGTTCAGCTGCCAATGGTGGTCAGAAGCACAAGTGGACAAAACAACAAATGTACATTTGTACCTTTGTACAACAGGTTAGCTTCTACATACCCTTCCACACACCTCTCTGTCTTCTATCTAGGTAAGAAAGAGATGTTGTTAAGAATTCAAGGATACATTTCAGCCAGGCATAAAGCACTCAAGGGGCAAAGAGGGGCCACTGAGGGATGTGAACTCTTGGAAGTGTTCTGAGGGCCAGCAAGAGAGGCCTGGAAGGCTGCATATGGCTCCTGGGCCTGAATTTCCCTATGTCCACTGAGCCTTTGGGGCTTGCTGATCAGAAAGTCAGCGGTTCGAAGCCCTGTGACGGGACGGAGTAAGCTCCTGTTGCTCTGTACCAGCTCCTGCCAACCTAGCAGTTCAAAAGCACGCCAGTGCAAGAAGATAAATAGGTACCACTGCGGCAGGAAGGTAAACAGCATTTCTGTGCACTTTGGCTTCCATCACGGTGTTACGTTGTGCCAGAAGCGGTTTAGTCATGCTGGCCACATGACCCGGAAAGCTGTCTGCAGACAAATGCTGGCTCCCTCGGCCTGAAAGCGAGATGAGTGCTTCAACCCCATAGTCGCCTTCGACTGGATTTAACCATCCAAGGGTCCTTTACATTTACCTTTATCTTTTACCTTTCTGCTTAATGCAGGAAGCTTAGAACAGGTGACTCAGGAGCATAAAGTCCCATATCCTCACACATTCTGCCCTTACACATTCAGCCGAAAGCTTGAACAGAGCTTTAGACATGCACAACTCTAAGCTGCAAAGGCTCATCAGTGTGTGATTGCACATCATGTAACACATAAACATCCTTCCCAGATATATGCGTTCCACAGTTTTTAGCAATAGTCTTTCACTATATCAACATGAATGAGGTTTTTTGGTTTTGGTTTTTTTTTTAAAAAAAGGCTTTCTTACAATGACGTTTGAAGCACAGTTTGGCAGAAGCCTGCAGAACTTGCATCGTGAGGTCAAGTTCAAACGTGCTTCCTGTCTCACATATTGCCCGCTTGACTTGCTGCATTGAAGAGGGTAACAAGTTCAAATGGAAGGATTATGTTATCTCACCATTTCTGCACAAGATGCTGTTACTGCAGTTCAAGAGAGGCTAGAGAACCAAGTGTGGACTGAAGGGTTCAGAATTCAGGACCTTTTGTGCACTGAGGTGTGATGGATGAGTGCTTGCATTTCAAAGCCCATTGGAATTCAGATTCAGCCGAAATGTTGCTGAAATTGCACTTTGCATCAAGAACAGGCTATACAGCTGTACAGGCTTAGGATGCAGCCAAAGTCCCTCATCTCTGGTCCCACCTCCACCATGCCTTGTTTTGGGGGACTTACACTGGTCCTGGCTCAGCCAGCTTTGGCTGAGCTGGCGTGAACAAGTTATGTCAGTGTATCTCTGGCTGAAACATGGTTGAGCCCGGCTGAGCTGAGTCAGAGATCTGCTGCATCCTAAGCTGCTTGTCCCAGCAGGTCTTGCCCAGGGATTGCCTTCCAAGTCTCCTTTGTTGGGTCAGTTTTTTCTTGCAACACAGGAATCCAGGCTTCATATCATTCAGCGTAAAATTCCAGTGCTGGGCTACAGCCACTACCAAAAGGAACAGAACCAAGTTTTTATATGATATCTAATTTACTTCCTCTGCAAAATGGAGAGTAAGGCTAAAAAAGGACTTGGTGGAATTATTTGGCATACAATTTTAATGATTGTTTTATTGGTTTTAATACCTGCAGACCACTTAAATGCCTGTTTTGGGAATTAAATGGTATAGCAATGGTTGTTGTTGTTGTTGCTGCCATTATTTAGAATAAAGAACCAGGGAAACAACAGATGTACACTTCAAAATATGTTGTGATTGGTTTTAGCTGACTGTTGTTTTTGATGTTTGTCTGTCTTATGTTTCTACTTTTATTGTAATCTTATATTTTATTATGTTTGTATTATTGTCATTAGCTGCCTTCAGCACCATGGGGCAGAAAGCCAGAATACAAAAACAGTAAGTAAAAATTAGATTAAATTCAATGACACTCAGTTTGATGCTGCATAATAATGTAATGTTGCTCCAGGGCCATGTAGTTTGGTTTTGCTTCTTTAAAAAATGCTGCTGCTAACCCAGAGGGGAAGGAGTGGGGCAGTGGTGAGGTTGGTGGGGGTGATAATGCAGCAGTAGAGTCAATCCAGCACTCCTGTCAGTGTGTTTGGATGGTACTAACCTTGCTTCCAGTAGTGACTTACCTACTCAGAGGTCAGGTTTTTACGATTTCAGGCTTTCCCCCCCTGCTCAAGTAAGCATCTCCACCCTACCACACTATCTTTTATTACACATGCTCACGACACAATTAGTGAGCAAGACAGCAAGTATTTAAAATGCAAATCTAAAAATCTTCTGTTGTAGAACTTATTCAAATGGATCATCCATTATATTTCACTCAGCTAAATTTATATCTACAACAGAAGCTGAAAGACAACTGTAAAAGCTACAGTTTTACAATTCTGCTTCATGAGCAACCATCAGCTTTTTATTTGGGGACAAAGAGTCAACCCACCCAATTTCCAACAGAGGGCAAAAAAAAGTTCACTTGAGGGGGGAATGCAGACTTTGTTCCCCAATGCCAAGCATACACAGATGTAGTCCATCTGCCACTGTAATATTTGTTCATCTTCTATCGAGGACAGCAGAAATAAAAAAGCCTGAAATCATAAAAACAGAATATAATCTTTCCAAATGCTTCGAAGTCAGCCTTGCTTCTACAGAGGGGAAATTGCTAAAGTGGAGATATGCTCAACCCAACCAAAACCATCATGGGTGAAACAGATGTTCCAGTTTTCTGAACAGAAAAGAAGTTTTAAAGTTCTTGCTATATGGATACAATCCTAAGCACACTGGAAGCAAATTTCCCTGAAATAAACCCCCATAACTGCTTTGCTGGATCAGATTGCTCTCTTGTGCCTTAGTCCAAGACTTTAAACACTACATGGGCTGCTGAATTACTGTGCTCAGACAAAGGCTTATAGAATGCAATGTAAGTCTCCTAGAATCAGTTTAAGTGACCAATTCATCCCCTTAAACCAGTGCTGGAATCCAAACATAGTCTTGTTGCTGAGTGATACTCAGCATTTTCCTCTTACAATGTACATGTTTATGCCCACAACATCCAAGCTACCCTAAGCTCAATAAAGCACCTTAGTATTTGCATTTTTAGAAAACAATGCTGATTATCCTTTTACCTGAACTCATGGGAATGAGTCCAGTGGCTAATTCAGCCACATTTCCCATGACTTCTAAAGTAGAAATGAATGGAGATACCCAGTATTTCCATTCAGAAAAAAGGTCCAGGAGGCATGGCGTGATATTCAATGTTAGTCAATACTCAAAGCAGATCCATGAAAATCAATGTTATAGGCGTATTTTATAACCCTTAAATAAAGCCCCCCGCCCCACTATTCTGAAATTTGCTATGAATTCCATATCCACCCATTTCACTGACAAACTTCCCAGACAGGAGATTTTTCTGGATTTTGTAGGTTTTTTGTGTTCGACATGACATGCTTCCATTGTCCTACAGTCCTACAGGTCAATGCTTTTTGGACCTGCAATCTAATTTGCCAGATTCTGGTAAATGCGGTTTGTGGTTAATGGTTTTGTGGTGTGCGGTGCCTCAAATCAGTCAAATTCCCCTTTGAGCAGAATTAAGAACATAAGAAGATCCCTGCTGGTTTGGACCACAGATCCATCTAGTCCATTTTCTTTCTACAGTAGCCAAACAGAAGCCAATGAGGTGCCCACCAAGATAACATAGAGAAACAACATTGTTTCTCTAAAATTTTGATTTATCAGAATATTCTACCCAAAATTTTGATTTATCAAGTCTTCTGAAAACCTGTTTAAAGTACTGAGCCAAACAATGTTTTGGGAGGAATTTCTGAAGACCCCACAGGCACACTAAAAAAGGTTATCTGATATCATTGTGACATCAGGTGATTGACAGACGGGTAGCTCTGCCCACCTATCAAGCCTTGACCACAAAAGGTAGGGAGATAACAATATGGCCCCCAGGGTTGGAAACTTTCCCCACCACTACTCCAAATGAATCAGGATTCACTTGCAGTGATGTATGAGGCTCTCTAATAACAGACACCCAAGAAAAATGGGGGTGTGAAGTGCATAAGCATTACGCACAGGGACCAAGAAGGAATTTGTTATAATTTATTATTCCATGCACATAGTGGACTGAAAAACAGAGCAAAACTATATTTTGACCCTTGAGTTACAAAAGTGCTAACACACACATTGTTTTGGATAAATGAGCAGGTAACGTGCCCACTTTTTAAAATTAGTTTTGATCTTACATCCATCTAAATGTCACCAGGAGTTAAAAGAACAACAACAAGAAGCAAAAATGCCTTAAATTGAACAACAGGAAAGGACAACTATCTTTAAAGAAAGCCTTTTCATTTTAATTCTCTGGAATGAAGTTTTTCCTTCTTTTTTCTGTTAGGCTTTTTGTGCCTACACTAATCAATAGCTTATTATCTTTGGTCAAGATCAGTGTGCTCCTGCTGCTTGTACCACACACAAATAAATATAGCACCATGAACATAGTCATACTGACCTTCACAAAGCTTTGCCTGCTGTCCCATTTATTTAATGGATAGCCTGATGCACGTAGGAAAATGGTTGTGTGCTGGCCAGAGCTGTTGACAGCAGTGTCCACTGAGACATTTCTAGTCCTGCCCTGTCTCACCTCTTCCCTGCCTGGTTTTATCTCATGTAATGAATGGGATGCTGGGCACGGCAGCGTAATTCAGGTGGCTGTTTCTAGCACCATAGCCTCTAAAATTGCTGTGGCACTTGCCCAGTGTGGCCCCCCACGATTCCACAAAGTGGGTGGTGTTGTTGTTGTTTCAGCATTGATGCAGTTATAGGTGACCCTAGGTCAAGACTGTGGAACCTATCATTGGCTCCACTTCCCATCAGCCCCAGCCAACATGGCGAATGGTCAGAGATGGTGGTCATCCAGTAATATCTAGAATATGCCTGCCCTACCTCCAACATTGTAAGAAGTATGCCTCTGAAAACCAGTAGCTGAGAATCTTGAGTAGTGTGCTGTTGAGCTCAGGTCCTGCTCATGGGCTTCATTGAAACATCTTGTTGGTCACTGTGAGAACATCATGCCAGATTAGATGGTCCATCGGTCTGGTTCATCAGGCCATTTGTATGTTCTAGATGTTTAGGGAGCCCTTGAATAAAACTTCCCACAGCTCTTTAACATAACTTCATACAACAGACATTCCAAAAAATGTGATTTGTTTTCTTTTGCAAGTGTTGAAACAATATTTTGCCTAAAGGTAATTTGAGGCAAGTCTTTCTGCTGAGGTAAAACTTCTGTAGGAATCCTTCAGGAAGTCAAAAAAATGTTCAGTGCCACAAAATGCAGCATATCTCAAGAGGCTTTGACAGATCTCTAGATTGTGTTCTCTTAAAAATATTGTACCCATAATTTCTCATGTGGAAAAAGCCATGTTCTCAGGATGAGGGGTCTGAGTGTTCCTCTGTGATAAAACGTACAACAGTTCTTTACACAAAGCAGAAAAATGATGATTCAAATGATGCTCATTATGTAACCAGATTTCCAAAAATATTCAAAAGAAGAATTTTAAATGAAAATGGCTGCTTTGTACATAACATGTTGAACTCAGTTTATTAGTACTGTTATTGTTGTTGACATTCCGCCCTTCCTCCCAAAGGAGCCCATCACAGCAAGCACATCAATAATATACATTCTTTTAAAAAGGTATTCTAAATACAGTTAAGAACTTCTAAAATACTGGGTGGTTTTACTTAGAGTGGAACAATTGAAATGAATGAACTTGATCATAGAATCATAGAATCATAGAGCTGGAAGAGACCACAAGGGCCATCGAGTTCAACCCCCTGCCAAGCAGGAAACACCATCAGAGCACTCCTGACATATGGTTGTCAAGCCTCTGCATAAAGACCTCCAAAGAAGGAGACTCCACCACACTCCTTGGCAGCAAATTCCACTGTCGAACAGCTCTTACTGTCAGGAAGTTCTTCCTAATGTTTAGGTGGAATCTTCTTTCTTGTAGTTTGGAACCATTGCTCTGTGTCCTCTTCTCTGGAGCAGCAGAAAACAACCTTTCTCCCTCCTCTATGTGACATCCTTTTATATATTTGAACATGCCTATCATATCACCCCTTAACCTCCTCTTCTCCAGGCTAAACATACCCAGCTCCCTTAGCCGTTCCTCATAAGGCATCGTTTCCAGGCCTTTGACCATTTTGGTTGCCCTCCTCTGGACACGTCAGTGTCCTTCTTGAACTGCGGTGCCCAGAACGGGACACAGTACTCCAAGTGAGGTCTGACCAGAGCAGAATACAGTGGCACTATTACTTCCCTTGATCTAGATGCTATACTCCTATTGCTGCAGCCCAGAATTGCATTGGCTTTTTTAGCTACCGCGTCACACTGTTGGCTCATGTCAAGTTTGTGGTCAACCAAGACTCCTAGATCCTTTTCACATGTACTGCTCTCAAGCCAGGTGTAAGGTCTATTAATTTCAGTGAGTCTACTTAGTGTTTAACCTTAGGCTATGTGATTAAGGTATTCAATTGCAAATTTGCCATCATGAAGGAAGTTGCCTGTTAATCTTTCTTTGGACACCACAGAGACAACAAAGGATGTGATAAGGAAGCTCTTCCTAGAGCTGCATAGCCTTAGGCTGGATGCACACAAGAGATGGAAGGGACAGAAATTTGATTTTTACTCTGATCATAATTATGTGAAATATATTTAAGAAGAACCTATGCTTGGATAAGCATAAGCTTTATACAAATTTCTGGGAGTATCTTGATTGTTTGTACCTGTATTTTTGAAGAAATTCTAGTTATTAAAGCCTTGAATAATATTTATGGATCGGGACAATTTTTATTCTAAAAGGAGCCATTTTCAATGCATCAATTGCTTTAAGCTGCACAATATTAATAACTGCAACATGGAAGGACTCGATGGACTTCCTATAGGCAGTTTCCTATAATCTTTATATTGAAAAGAAAAACCAGTCCCCCTGAAAATTATAAAAAAATCTGCCTGCCCTGAAAGTCTCAGAATGTCCCCTAACCCCTGTTGCTCCTACAGAAAATAGGGGAGCATTTCAGCCCAGCTTGACTCTGATAAGGCTATCCTTTGCACTCTGTGAGGTTTTTTTCCTGCTTGGTCCTGTGTTTAGGGCAAGGCTAGCCAACCTTGTGTCCTCCAGATATTGTTGTCCTACATCTCCCATCATTCTTGATCATTTGCCATGCTGGCTGGGGCTGATGGGAGCGCTACACCAGCTAGACCAGGCTTAGGGGCTACATTCATCACATTGTTAAAATTGCTAGAAGGACCAGGCACTTTTTGCATCATTTCTCAAGGCTACTTCAATTTTCCCCCCTTTGTGGATGAGCAAGCATACCTCTGTTCCCCCTTCTCCTCCAAAGCATCTCGCCGCTTCACTTGAAGCATTTCTTAAAGACTTTAAGCAGATGCTGAGCCTCATTCTTTTGCTTCCCAGACACATGATTTCTCCAAGGCATACATTAAATACATTAGGTTTCTAGCCGCTGATCAATAAAGAGAGCAGCTGAAGAGCTTTCCCTCCTCCCTCCCTCTGCAAAGAGGCTCCTCCGTGTAAGGGAGTCATTACTTGAGCTCATTTGTCTCTTCCCACAGCAAAGAAATATATATGAAATAAATAAACAAATTAGAGCCCATGATGGATGTTGATAGGAAGGACTTGATTTAAAGGGCCTTCAGGAAGGAAATCCGGATTGTTAGGGTTTCTGCCTCGAACATAACTCTTTCCGTTGTGCTCAGTGGTTGCAGAACTGCGGGTAATCTTATATTTTGTATGTATTGTGAAATCCAATAAATTGGCGCAATGGTGTAATTGTAAGTGCAGTGGCATCTGTTACTGGATGCAAGCTGTGTACATTATACACCCCTGAATAGTTATAGGCTTCCCAATGTGGGATTCCTCTGTATTTGGATTACTTTTTCTTGTCTTCCTTCCTTCCTTTTTGGTTCTTTGCTCTTTCATAAATATAAATCACGGCTGCTATCCCTGGAGGTGCAGCTGATTCCTGCTTACTGTAGAAAAAGCATTCTCAAAGAAGAATTGGGACTGTTTGATTATCTTTGTGTCCAAGAGAAGTAGACAAGAAACCTTTGCTTTTTATCATGCACAAACAAGGTGTGGGGGGACACACATTTCTACAGCTACTTTCTGGTGCAAAGTTTGGTCTGCAAGCTATGATGTTGTTTTATTGTACATGTAACACTATGCTTTGTGTATCAATATTGGTTGCAAAACCAGTACAGAGATAAAGGTGATAGTCTTCCAGACCCTGATAGTGTGTGGGGGGAGAGAGAGGGGGGGGAATTCTATTTGGGTTGAATTTGATGAGATGATGAGATACTAAGCTCAGATACCCTGTACACCTGTGGGTGTTGTAATAGTCAGTGCATATAGGGCAGGTATATTTTAAGTATTTAAAAGCATTTATAAACCACTTAATATATTTTTTTAAAAAAATCTAAGTGGCATACAATCTAAAATAAACAAGCAATTCCTAAAACCAATTACACAGTAACAGAGAAAAACAGAGAAAAGTATATATAAGTGGATAAAAATGGAAAACCAGAGGATTCAAACACGTAAAGTGTGGTAGAGTCTGATGACTGCTGCTTCACATAGGGTAGGGGAATGGGAAGCCCAAGGTTCAGGGGCAACAGCAGAAATTGCTGTGACACTAGGAATTTAACTTATGCTTCCCCATATTTAGGTCACCAAATGTTGTTGCTCAATAACCTCCATCACCTCCATCTAGCATGGCTCTGGGATGGGAGTTGAATCCCAGTAATGTCTGGAGAGCCAAGGTTGAAGAATTATGGTTTAATGATTTAAGTACATAAGAAGGTGGGCATTCTAGATCAGGCCAATGGCCCATCTAGTCCAGCAAATGTCTGTCGGGTATTATTTATACCTTGCCCATCTGGCTGGGTTTTCCCAGCCACTGGATATGAGTGCAACAGCAGTCTGCTCACGTGTGATTCCCAGTTGCTCATAGACGAGGCATAGGCAAACTCAACCCTCCAGATGTTTTGAGACAACAACAGCAACAACAATAATAATTTATTATTTATACCCCGCCCATCTGGCTGGGCCTCCCCAGCCACTCTGGGCGGCTTCCATAAAAACCAAAAATACAGTAAAATATCACACGTTAAAAACTTCCCTGAACAGGGCTGCCTTAAGATGTCTTCTGAATGTCAGGTAGTTGTTTATCGCTTTGACATCTGCTGGAAGGGCGTTCCACAGGGTGGGCGCCACTGCCGAGAAGGCCCTCCGCCTGGTTCCCTGTAGCTTTGCTTCTCGCAATGAGGGAACCGCCAGAAGAATTGTGCTCGGAAACATACTGGGAGCCAATGTAGGTCTTTCAAGACCGGTGTTATATGGTCTCGGCGGCCGCTCCCAGTCACCAGTCTAGCTGCCGCATTCTGGATTAACAACTCCCATCATCCCTGACCACTGGTCCTGTTAGCTAGAGATGATGGGAGTTGTAGTCCCAAAACATCTGGAGGGCCGAGTTTGCCTATGCCTGTCATAGACAGTGACGGTAGAACTCTCATGCATGGCCTTACCTTAGTATTACCTCTACCCTGGAGCTGTTCTTTGACCTGTGGAGCAAAGCCTCCAGGTACCATACAGTTTTCTTTCATCTCACCTCAGTGCACCCTTGGTTTGAGCTTGCCTATCACTTGGGCCGAAACTTCTAGTTAATAAAGCCAATAGGATACTTGGTATAAAATTTACCTTCTCTGCAACTGTAGTATTATCTTTAGTGACAATTTCATAAAATTTTGAACATAATTCACCTCATTTTCTTTCTTTCTTTCTTTGACTTATAAACCACCCTTCATCATAAGGTCTCAGGGCAGTTCAGTTACAGCATATTACTTTCAAAATAACTTTTCCCTTGATAGTCTTGTCTTCTTGATTTTGTTCACTGCCTCAGTGGCATGGCCACTGTTCCCCTCTCTCTCTCTCTCTCTCTCTCTCTCTCTCTCTCTCTCTCTCTCTCTCTCCCTCCCTCCCACCCTACCTCCCTCCCTCTCCCACTCCCTCTTCCTCTCCCTTCATGCTGCAAATGACAGGGTTAGACATGCCTCAACAGATCTCTCTGCCTTTGCTATATTTTTCAACTAAGAGCATTTACTTGCATTTTTTGTTGTTGCTGTTAAGGGCAATGTAAGGAAAGTATATTTTAAATGTACTTCAGCGTGTAGCCTGTTTCTCTGCATCAGAGGAAAAGGGGGCCAGTTGCCTCAAGTAGCTGGAAAATGTTAAAAGAAGGTTTAAAGGCCTATTCCTGTGCTTCACTAAATCTGCCTAACAATGGGATTTAAACTCTGCTACTGGGGCTCTTTATGTGCAAGCCATGGTTTTCAAAAACAGGCACCAGTCATTTTTCTTTTGTTCACTAACCCACACATGTGGATTCATAGTGGACTAAATATATTTAATATACCCTCTTACCAATACCCATAATCATCCACCCCTTTTTAGGAACAATATTGCATCACTTTTTGATATTTCAGATTAGGATCTTGCTCCATATTTCAGCTGTTATATTTTATTATCACGAGCAATTATAAGTTAGAGGAAATTCTGAGCCTCCCAGAAGGACAAGGTAACCTTAAGGCATCTATTGAATTGCTTGAAAATGCAAAGAAAATCATTAAATTTATGGATGACATATATAAATGAGTTTCACATTTCATTGTATATAAGCTTTTATGAGTAATAATGTCTCCCCCACCAAAGAAAATGCATATTTGCAAAATATTTGAAAACAGAAATTTAAACCAATTATTAATTCACAACTTTTGGCGAGATGCGGATAGAAATGTAGATAAAGTTGTGTCTTCACATAATGCATTTAATGCCGAGGGAGGTGACCCGTTGAGTCTAATCATTTAAGTCAATTAATCATATGAGATCTAATTGATTGATGAACTGAACAGTATTATTGAAACCAAAATTATAAGGACAGTTCTCTGAATGGAGAGATATAGAAAGTGGAATTCCCCCAGTATCTTATACCCACCAAGCAACAGAGATCTCTTACCTGTTCCCATCCAGCAAGGTGTAGAGATGAACCTTGAGGGTGATGTGAAGGAAGATGGGGCACATGTGCCAATTTGCTTGGGCAAAATCTATAGTTTAAAGATATTTAGAATTTTTAGATATTTAGAGCCAGTGTGGTGTAGTGGTTAAGAGCGGTAGTCTCGTATCTGGGGAACCGGGTTTGCGTCTCCACTCCTCCACATGCAGCTGCTGGGTGACCTTGGGCTAGTCATACTTCTTTGAAGTCTCTCAGCCCCACTCACCTCACAGAGTGTTTGCTGTGGGGGAGGAAGGGAAAGGAGAATGTTAGCCGCTTTGAGACTCCTTAAAGGGAGTGAAAGGCGGGATATCAAATCCAAACTCTTCTTCTTCTTCTTCTTCTTACTGACTCCTATGTGGAAAGGGAAGGGCTTGCTTACAACCCTTTGATAACGCTCCCACCCACCGCCAGTGCATCTTACGGAGATAAGGTTGAAGTGAAAGAGCAAGATTCTACTTTGGGAGGAAAACAAGTCTTATCACTGTTGTTCCCAAGTCATAAATTTATCCAAAAAATGAGCATCAATGTTCTGTTTGGAGTCAAAGTTTCTCTCCAGGAAACTGATAAAGAGACCTTTTCTTTCAATTCTGCAAAATTATTGCTGCAGCTCTTTCTACTTTTGTTGGAGACAGGATGTCAGCTATTCTCTCACACGTTATGAGCAAGGTAGGACAGAAAGCATACAAGTGTTCCTTCGAATTTAATTCCACCCATCTCATTTGTTTTCGTGAGTCTCTAGCAGCCACCAGAGTCTGCCTCTCCCCCAACCCTACCCATCAGCTGGATTCCCTGGACAACACATTTAAGGGACTGAATTATATTTTAGTGGTGCCACCAAGTTAGCAATCATATGCACGGAAAGCTGGTATAAAGGATGCTCTTGTATGTTAAGCCAGCATACAGTTAAACCAGATTGAAAACCTGTCCAGGCTGCGTAAACCTGGCAAAGAGATAACAAGCCTTTAAAATAGGGTTCTATGTCAGATTGTAAGGTTGCATGACTGAGCTGAATGGGTTAAGGATTCAGCATAACCCCACACCCTCTTCTCCCACCTCTGCCACACCCCAGAACCCCCCTTTTTGGTACTAACAATGAAGGAACAGGTTACCCAAACCTAACTGTGCAGCCACCTGAACCAGGCCCCAAAAATTCCCAAATTCCTTCTTCAAGGAACCATTAGCTAAAATGCATTAGCTTGAGCTGTATAACACAAAACAGCTGTATAAACAAAGCCTTCTCCTTTATCAGTCCATGAAGGCTTAATGGATGGCTTTGTCAGTTCCGAGTGGAGACGGGATGGCAGATCTGGGGCTTATCTTATAGGTTGTAAATATCCTGACCACGCTGATGCACAGACCTTGCAAGACAGGCCTGTCAACCCCTGCGCCTGGGGACGGCGCCAGGAGTACTCCTATAGTGGGTGACCTTCTTCCCCCAAGATAAGAGTACAGGAACAGGAATATCTGTTCATGCTCAATGAGCATTGAGCTGCACAGTCAGGTTTGGGTAACCTGTTCCTTCAACCTCAGCTCAGCCAGCTTCAGTTTGGTAGGCTGAGCCCAAGCTGAGCCAGGATGAGCATATTTTGGGGGGCTGAGCCAGGGTTGGGGACTCAGTGCTGGCTGAGCTGGGAATCAGTTGTCTGAGCCAGAGTTCTGCTGCATCCTAAGCAGCTCATCCTGGTGCATCTTGCCATAGGATTGCTGCCTTTATTACACTATGTTAAAAATGACATTTGGATGAAGGAATTTGCACAGCCTGCCATTACGCTCCCCAAGCAATCATTTTATGTACTATTCCCACACTTCCTTTTTGTCAGAAACTTTGATCACAGTTCTTAGCAATGCAATTTTGCCCACTAATCTCCCAGTCTCCTGTAATTTTATTGATTTTACTCTCAGTCCCCTTGACCCTGTAAAATCTCATTTCATATGACCTGTGCTGTGAATACTTAGATAAAATAATGACCTAATCTAAACGGAATATGTATTTCTGTCACCCTTGTATTGTCATTCCAATGGCATTACAAGTCTACCAGTGGACACAAAAGAGAACATATCTGATTATTTCCATCTTCAATTTAAATCTGAGATGAGTAACTTGATTTGTGCATATCAAGAGTAACATGACCTTCTTAGAGCAATGGACAAGCTTACTAGCATTATTTATCAGTGTGTTTCCCCCCTCCCAAGCCTCTCTTCTGCTGCTCTCAAGCTAAACCTAGCCTCCAGATTATTAAATTAGCAGAAGAGAATGTTCCCTGATGTTTCCATTTTGAAATTGAGAATGCATAAATTCAGTGGTGTTCAGGACTCTGACAAGCTTTCTCTTCTAACTATCATCTTCATACGATTCCAAATCTTTCGTGCTGAACCATCAGCAGTGTAATATGTTATCATTTTTGCACCCAATTGTTTGCATTCTTACACTGTTTTATTGAAGGGTAGATAAGGGTTGTCATTCATTTAGGGTAGGCAAACCTATTTTCCTACCCCCCAGCTGGGGACCAGAAAGGAGGAGCTGAGTGTCTGGAAGGGACCCACTTTGGCCCAGGCCATTCTGGTGAGCCCCCACTCACAACCTGGGTATAATGCTACCGGCCTTAGTCCCTTGAGATGGAGCCAAGGCCTTGGGGCATCCTTGCCTCAGGCCTCTATGGATTTTGCCCAAATCCATTCCCTGCCAACTCCTGAAGCTGCGATAGAACTTGACACAGGAACAATTCCAGCAGAATTATGCATGCCGCTTTGAGGAAGGCAAAAACCTTACCACGTGTTTGACAGTTATCATGGTTTAAAAAAATTATCCATCCCTGTGAACCAGCAGCTGTCCATTGCCCACTGCAAGGATGTTTCTAACAAAGTCAGGAGGAAGGGAAGTCACTGCAACCACTGAGGCTGCACTGTGGCTTCGCTTGAAATTTATGTATGCCCATAGAACAGTCTAGAGGAGGTGAGTTACAGACCTGGGCACCACCCCGTCACCTATTGCTGGTACAGCCAGTTCATGATGCAGCAATACTGATCCTGCAGCTCTTGTTGCCTTCCTCCTGTCTGTCACACTGGCAGCACAACATAGCCCACCATGGAGGGTGGCGAGTAGAGTTGTGTTTTATTCCGTAGCATCTCTGATGGTAATCCTTTCATATTAACCCATGTCAAATGCAGTAAGTAAAAACTGTACCCACAAGAAAAATGTTTTGTTAGCTTTACAGCTATGCAACTCATGCAGTGCAGCAGAACCATGGGGACCCATTTGTGAAACAATCAGAGGTGAAAACATTTATTGGAAACTGGCTAAAATTGAAGTAAGTGGGCAGATTTATCATGGAAACCTGCTGATTAGGGTGGGGAAACTGGGATTTTGTCTCGTATTCTCACAGATGCTTATACAGTGGTACCTTGGGTTAGAAACACCTTGGGTTACAAACACTTTGGGTTAGTAGTACCTTGGGTTAAGAACTTTACCTCAGGATGAGAACAGAAATTGTGTGTTGGCGGCGCAGCGACAGCAGGAGGCCTCATTAGCTAAAGTGGTACCTCAAGTTAAGAACGGTTTCAGGTTAAGAACGGACCTCTGGAATGAATTAAGTTCGTAACCAGAGGTACCACTGTAGTATCATATCAAGTTAGAATAGCCTGAATTCAGATGAGGGATTCTTTAAATTTGGCAGCTATGATTCAACCGAATGTGAATGAAACATCCAGGACTTTGCGTTCAAAAAGTGCAAACCTGACCACACAAATCCCCAGTTTTTCTCCCACAAGATAGAGTGACAGCCACAAACTTGGATGACTTTAAAAGAGGAGCATGGAAAATCATGGAGTATAGGCCTATCCATGGTTACTAGCCCTAGGGTTATACTCTGCTTCCACTGTCGGGGACTGTATGTACACCACATGACCATTTTCACAAGCAACCATAAATTGCGCAATTTGCAGAAATATCATATCATCATATGATAAAAGATGCTCTCTGGTGTGACTTAGTTGACCTCCCATGGCAGCTATGGTTGAGAGCAATGAAGAAATAAGTGAGATGCATTTCTGAACTGACAAAAGCGATCCTGCCACTAAAAAACACCCCCAGTGTGTTTTGTTCTCCTTCTTGGATCAGAAGAACTTAGAATGACCCTATTCTGGTCTTTCCTGCTGTACTGTACAGAAAATGATCAAAGTTCTGTGTACACTGAGCTAATTTGTCACAGTCTTGCAAACGTCCAACTTTGCAATGAACTAAGACAGCCATTACAAAGCAAAGCTCTGCCGAGATGTCAGACACCAAATCCCTCTGAAGACCATTAAAAACAAGAACCTCTTTTCTCCTGATAGGATTAACTGTCTGTTTTGCTCACAATGGGAAGGATGAACTCTAGCCATCCATTTTGAATTCCATGCTGAATCCTTGTGGAAAGGTAAAAGCTCAGACGGCACCCGAGAAAAAAACCCTTGTCAGCTACCATTTGTATAATTTCTCTGCTAAGAGACAGCTGCTGTATCTTCTTAAGGACTGGGGAAGGAACATCTCCACACACACAGCCCGCAGGAGATTTGAAACTTTGATTGAGGACTCATTGCGACAGCAGATGGTGCTATAGAGCTGAAATGGGAACTCTATGAAATTTTCCATTGTGAGCTTTACAACGGTTGTTTTCAGAGCATTTTCAGAGTTTTCTTCTAGCTGTGTAGATGCAGCCAGAGCATGTAACCATGCAGAGGAGGGGGAGAACTTTGGGAAATTTGCCACCAACCCCCCTCCCCCACCTCACAGCCCCAAATCACCCTGGCCAGTCACACACGACCACGGAAAACCAAGAGATGTCACAACGCAACTCAAAGCTCAGGCCCCAATTTAGCTTGCCATTTTTGACTCATTAACCATGCTGATTAACCATGCTGGCATCCTCTTGACCCTTATGGTATTTTTTTCTGATCTGTGGTACACACAGCTGTTGAGCTTCCAATATTTTTTATTCCACCAACTTACAAGCCTTTTGGAATTAGTTGACTCTCTTGACATTGCCTTTTAACTTCCTTTTAATCAAGCCCCTTATTTGGAGGACGTTTCCAATGATAATTATTATTGGAAACTTCCTACAAATAATGATGATGACTTTCAAATAGTCTCACCACTTTGCCTATTGGTAGGTCCAGCTCCACTTCTCACTGTCAGAATTTCCAAAATTAATTTTGAGCTCCCTGCTTGCGAGAATGACTAAGAAGAAGAAGAGTTTGAATTTGACATCCCGCTTTATCACTACCCTAAGGAGTCTCAAAGCGGCTAACAATCACCTTTCCTTTCCTTTCCTTCCCCACAACAAACACTCTGTGAGGTGAGTGAGGCTGAGAGACTTCAGAGAAGTGTGACTAGCCCAAGGTCACCCAGCAGCTACATGTGGAGCAGCGGGGACGTGAACCCGGTTCACCAGATTACAAGTCTACCACTCTTAACCACTACACCACACTGGCCGGGGGTGGGCGACCTTCACCAAGGTTAACAGAATGCCTCCAGTAGAAGGCAGCTCTACACATCCATCCAACCATACTTACATACAACCATCTTCTCATGTTATTTTCTTTATACCATGAGTTTTGCTTACATGGTCGAATGTCCAAATACCTGCCATCAGTCTTGGGATTAGTATCAGTCTATGCATTTTTATTCTTTATGAAATTAGACACTGGTCCAAAATGATGCATCATCTTGCCACAGACATAATAAATACTTATCTCTGTATAAGCTTTTCAAGGCACTCTTGTTCTCCTGCTAAGCATTTCTCCTTCTTTTAGAAATTGCTTCCCTTAGCAAAAAGAAAAAGAGGCAAATGTAAAGCTGCGGAAAATATATTTCTTGAGGGTATTTTAAAATGAATGGATTAGCTTCTGGTCATTGTTCTTTTTGTGTGCTATTTTTAAAGGAAAAATAAGCAATGTTAAGTGTGCTGTAGAAGGGATGAAAATAAACTCCTAAATTCCGAAATGGAGTTTCTCTTATTTCAGTTGGTATCTCTGTTTTAGTGTTTCTATCCATTGCCTTACTCTCTTCTTTTCTCCCTCCTTTTCCCCATCCCATCTCTCATTCTTGTACATCTCAAATAAGGGTGGAAGGATCTATCAATTTTAATTATATTAGTTTCTCATTTTTCCAATCCTAAATCCAGTTCTTCACATTTTGCAACCAGAAATGCAATTTTCACCTTCTTACATTAGCATACCTTCCAACATGTTAAGTCCCAAAACTGGGAAGCACATCTTCATCTCCATGCTCCCATGTTTGTCACATGACCCATGCAAGATCACAGAGCCCTGAAGATGTGCTTTGGGGGGGCATTCCCTCACAGCACCCTTCTCATTCTCTCACAGTGGACCGGCCCCCTGCTGAAAAAGTTTGCTGACCCCTGCATGATTAGACAATAGTCCACCCACCCAAATGTCAAGGCTTTCTGTACTCCCCCTCCACACCTCTCTGTCCTTCATCTAGGAATCGAAGATGCATTACCACACCACAAGGACACATTCTAGCCAGATAAAATCACTCAAAAAGATCCCACAGCTGTTCACTGAGAGACGTGACCTGGGCAGAGTCCTAAGAACCAGACAGAAATGCTTTGAGGGCCTCATTCTGCTCACAGGTTGGAGGTTGCACACTCCTCCATTAGCATGTATTAATGTGTTATACTTGTGGGAAGCAGATGACTTGGGGTGCGATGTTATATACACTTTTCTTGAAGGAAGCCTCAATGAACTCTGTGGATATTACTTCTGAGCCAACATGTCTAAGATAGCACTTTTAGTTTTTCCTTTAGAAGTTTTCTGACAGAAATAATTTGTTGATCTTCACTATTGCACAATGAAGCATTTTGTATAGCACTATACACAATGAAGGCATCTAGGAAACCTGGTAGGCAAAGTGCTCGTTTGTCATGTGCTGAATTGGATTCCAAGGCCTTCCTGGGTCATCACTGGTTGGCCATGCATTAATGATAACCCCAACCCACAAAGAATTCATGACACAAATTGGTATCATCAGCAGAACAGTTCGCAAAGATTCTAAGACAAGTGGTGTCTGAAGCAATGCAATGCATCATTCAGAAAAGACAGAGACGTTTTAATGGAAGAGCCATTATACAATGGTGCGTGGAGTTTTGCTGTAATTGCATATTATGGCAGGTCAATTATTCATTAACATATATTGGCCTAAAGCATATACATTGCCATCACTGCCATGCTGTCCCTCTTTTTCATATGGTGTTCAGAAACCTAGAATGCAACACAAGGAGGATTTAAACAGTTCAGTTTAAAGTGTTGATCTTATCCTGACAACTGTGCTGTGCTTCAAGCAGGGCCACAAAATGCAGGGCTACTTAACTTCAAAATCCTCTACTTTATCTAATTGCCCTCCTGGTATATATGGACTTCAATATTTGTATGGGACCATTTGGGGCTGCAACAAAATGTTGCAGCACAGAATGCTTCTGTTCAGGATTTGAGCCATTTTAGTCCCCTGCTCATTTCTGATTCTTCCCACCAAGAGATGATCAGCATTCCATGGCTAGATAGGTTGCTGAAATCAAACTGGACTGTTGTTTTTTGGCTCTTCCCTTCTTATGCCCCGCCCCAATATTTTTATTATTTATTTATTTATTTATTTAGCATGTTCTGTACCATCTTTAAAGGTAAAAAGCTTCTCATTTTGTGCTGTGCAAATGAAAGTGAATTATTTTCCAAGTGGCCTCTCCAGTCACATTGATTTGGAGAAAGGTTTAAAATTTGAGTTTGTTTTTCATGGCGTTCTTTGCTGTTTTTCTCCCACTACTACCCTGTCTCCTGTGCAAGTCAATTGAGGAGGAGGAAAAATACCTCCAAAATATCTGTAGTGGGGAGAAGAAGCCCCACCCCACGACTCTTGAGGTATTGGGTCCTTGCTAGCAGAATGGCATGTTCCACATCCCAGTCTTTCCCAGATATCTATAGCTTAAATGCTCCCTGTGAATCCAATTATATCTACCCTGCCTCAGAATGGTAATGTCTGTTGTTGCCAAAGAACTACTACAGCTATCATCCTGAAATTTAGCAATTTTCATGCCCTCACATGGAGACAGCTACAAATACACATTGTAAACTGTCTGGCAGAAAATAAATCAGAATAAGAATGTGTGGAAGCATCGGCCTATAGTTTGAAGAGCTTATTCAACTCTGGAGATACTCAAATGCCTTCAAATTTCATTCACTTCTGTGAAAAGGAGAAAAATGTCACCATTTTTTGATTTCCTTTTACAGTGAAGGGTTTGTATGTGAAGGAGGGAGATTTACATTAAACCTACCTAATTTGGTCCCGAATAATGAGACAAACTGGAAAGAAACAAAGCAGCTCCAAAACACAAAGAGCTCCCTCTCAAAGCCCACAGACACAAGTCAAATCTTGTGACTGGTACACATCTCTTATACAGACAAAGGGAAATACCTTTGCTGATTCATACAGGTTTTATCTAGTACTGAATCCTCACTGCAAACTGCTAAGACAGCAGTCCTTGTGAATCAAAGCTCACATAGAAGGATGAACATTTACATAAAACTTGGAGACCGAAAGACCCTCAGACTATCTGAGGCTTCTTTCGGACACTGGATATTTTTGGCATCAGTACTATTGTTTTGAATATATATATAAAGCACTGACCTAGATCTTTTGGCATAATTTTTCAGCTTCTAATACTGATATTATTGCTTTTAGACAGTGTTTCAGGGTTCCTTTTGAGATGAGTTCTTCAAAGCTGTAGCTTAATCCAGCCTTTATTAGCTTTTGTAAAGTGATTATGGGGGGGGGGGAGGGAGAGTTGGATGTGAGCTCTTAAAAGAAATAAGCATTCTGTTAGCAATAACTACACTGTTCCACTTCCAAAGTATTTGCAGGAATTCTCCTTCCTAGGTCTGGGCATTCAGTTATGTGGGTGGTAGTCAGCTGTGTTTTACTCAGCATAGACCTATTGAAATTGTTGATTTTCACCTTTGCTATCTTGAAAAAACCATTGTTGTTTTTTAAATATATATAGGAAAGAAATCACAAATAATTTTAAGGGGTAATACAATGTCTTGAGGTGATGGGAAATGGTCCTCCACATATCTCTAGATTATCTGATTTGGGAAATATGAAGTAATTAGGAGAGAAGCCAAGTTTCAATAAGTTTAAAGGTATTTCTTGTGTGTGTAGAACAGAAATTAATTTGAGGAGGAATCAAATTTGCCTGCAGAAAAAAATCAAATCTATGCCATTTTGCACACATGACAGTTGCACATCTAAAAAGTAGTGACTAAGTGGATGTAGTGACATAGAATCCCTGTGCACATTCAAACTGCTCTGGGATCAAAGCTAGAGAAATATTCACAGTACAGATTCTGCAGGGTTTAAATATGCTAATATTTGCTAAGATCTAAGGAGAAACAGCCATCCAACTGTGTCAGACGTGAGGCCAAGAATCCTTTTTTGGTCTCATCCATCAAAAAATGGCTGCACATGTGGGGGGAGCAATTCAGACTCCACACAAAATATGTTATAACAACTTCTACATGAGTTTGTGGTCAGGGCATCCAAACCTTTCTTTAAATTGCCTTGCATGTTCCTAAATGCAGTGTTTTGCTTTGATTCAACACCACTTATGCTGGATTGAGAAAGGAAGTATGCCTGGCTGCTGATAGCATTCACATTTGATTGCTCAACCACAATCTAAAGAGAAAAGTCTATAGGCTTTGCAGATACTCAACTATACTGAACATGGAGCAATTGTTTGTGCAATTTTTCTGAACTGCTTCCAAATGTAAATCCTTTCAGTTTGCAGATGGAATTCTATTTACATCCTATTCAACCACTCTTATCTGTTCAGTGTAAACAACATGAAATGAGTTCTACTGTTCTGAGCTTGAAATACCTATATCTAGAAGAATATAGGTGAGTTAAATCTGTTGCAGAAATAGACTTGCGGCACCTTAAAAACACATTCATTGTGGCATTGCGAGCCTTTGTGCGGATGAAAAGAAAGAGACCCTATGCATTTTCAATATGGATAGGGACAACTATACTGAATCAGACCCGTGTAGCCTGGCAACACACTTCTCAAGTGGCTAGTCACATGACTCTAGGAAGGTCACATGCAGGTATTAAAGCCAGAATACTGTCCCTGAAGATGGAGGTTTCATAGAGCCAGTGCTTGTTGGTAAAAACTGACATGTCACTGATCAACTTGATAAAACTGCAATGGATGCCAGCACAAAATGGCTACCATAGGCAAAAATCTAGTGACAGCACATTGTACATTACAACAAAGCAATGGCCATAGTCATCGATAAACTTATCAACCATGAATTTTGTTCAATCTTTTTAAGCTGTCTCAGATACTGCACATCACTACATCTTGCGATAGCAAATTTGATTTATCTTTCTGCATAAACGGGAGCCATTTTTGTTGTTATAGAAAGAGGCTTTAAAGAAACTATTGTTAGCATTACTATTACTAAATGCACATGCGGCTTAATGGCTGAAGCGGCTTCTAAGTGGCTTACAAGTAAAGGAAAGAAACTTATGGGGTTTTTAAAAAATGGATTTACAAAGGAACCTGCCTAGTCTTAATGATATAACTTAAAACAATACCTGGACTAGCCAGTTCTAGTCTTATGACATGTAAAATAATTAAGCCCACAGTGAAGGGCGATATGGGATGGAGTGGTGATAATGTAATTTGAAACCATTTAACTTGGAGGAAGAGCATACCTGGCTAACCTCCTTGACATTTTGAGGAGGTTATGGATAAGAGTGATAATGACAGTTCACATGATGTAATTTATTTGAATTGTCAGAAAGCTATTAATAAAGTTCTACACGAAGGGAGCCTGCATAATTCACTGGATAAACCTCAGGGACTGGGAACAATTCACAGAGATGGATAGCGTGCTTTGGCTTGGAAGTATTCGGATAGGCAGGTTTTGCAGCAAGATGTTTGGTGGGGGCCGGGATTATGCTGTTGGTTCCTTTCTTCCTCTAATAGCAAAGGTCTGTGCTAGGAAACACATGCTGGAGGCAGGAGGCAGTGTTGTTATAAATAGTCCTGCCACAGGCAAGATTCCCTCGTAGTCCCGAGGAGCAAGTGCATCTCATTGTTGGCAAACGTCTATCCTATCGTTCTTCCAATGAGCTCAAGTTGGTGCACACACATCCCCGCCCATATTTTATCCTCGCATTGAGGCACATTAAGCTAAGAGATAGTGACAGGCCCAAGGTCACCCAGTCAGGCTCATGCCTGGGTGGGTGTTTGTAGCTTGATTTCCCAGGGCCTAGCATGACACTCTAAGCGCTGGACCACACTGCCTTTTATGAAAGACAACGGGGAACTGCAACAAAATGGTGCAGTGCAGAGTTCTGCAGTTCCGGATTTCAGCTACACTATTCCACTCTCTCCTATCCAGTTTTCCATGCTAATACCTCCCTCATGTGTGTTCCTGGCACTGTTTGGCTACATAAGCAAAGGCCCTCCAAGCCTGCACATCAGAAACAGAAATAAAGATTGTTTCACACTCGGGGGAGGGGGGATTTGGGGTTTCTGTCCCAGTCACCAAAATTTGAATTTGGGCCCTTTCCATAAAAGTTAGAAAAGTGTGTTTGTGAACACATGGAAATCTTCTGCATGAGAAATATTCTGCTTGACTGTGGTTCCTACACATAAGATTATTACATGCTTATCAACACACTTTGAGAGCCAGTGTGGTGTAGTGGTTAAGAGCGGTAGACTCGTAATCTGGTGAACTGGGTTCGCGTCTCCGCTCCTCCACATGCAGCTGCTAGGTGACCTTGGGCCAGTCACACTTCTTTGAAGTCTCTCAGCCCCACTCACCTCACAGAGTGTTTGTTGTGGGGGAGGAAGGGAAAGGAGAATGTTAGCCGCTTTGAGACTCCTTAAAGGGAGTGAAAGGCGGGATATCAAATCCAAACTACTACTACTACTACTACTACTACTACTACTCTTCTTCTTCTTCTTCTTCTTCTTCTTCTTCTTCTTCTTCTTCTTCTTCTTCTTCTTCTTCTTCTTCTTTTCTACTTCACCCTTTGTGTTGTTTGCAGCTTCTAACATTTGTGCATACACAACAAACACCTTTCTACAGTGTGAACTGATTTTTACTTTGGTTGCAGATAAATGTTACAGTAGCCAAAAGCAAAACAGAAACCTTGAGCTTTTATAGATGTGAGAGATTTCGTGTACTGACAAATGAAACAAGGGAACTTCGGAACAGGCGTTTGATTAATACTTATTTTACCCAAACAGAACGCTGTTCATTCCTAATTTGCTTTTTATTACATATAACATATGCATTTGGGGTTACATAATATTCAATTTTATTATTAGTTACACCCTGGAAATTCCTATGTGCCCTAGATGAATTCAGGGTGTTTGGTCGTTTGCGTCAGAAACACAACATTTGCATTAGAAAGCTATTAGAAACTTTTATACCAGAAGCTGTGATGAATTTCCCACACAGTATATGATATTTCACACACTTTGGGGCATAAACAATACACAAGAGATTTCTTTAGATACATAGTCAACAAGGGACCTGTGGGTTTACTAGTAAGTTACAGCCAACCAAGAAATCTGAATGTATAATCTAGTTCTTCCATCACTAGATGGATTTGCAGAGCAGTTTAGGGGACAAAGGATAGATTAATAACACAAAGGTTATTAATGAAACAGGGATGCTGTGAACTGGATGGGAAAGCGATTGTGCAGCTGCTGCTATTGTAATAGTTGCTTAACTGACAAGCCTCATTCTGGGCCAAATTAAGCCCTTTGACGCATTTGCCTGGTGGTGCATGGGCCAATGAGAAGCAAACGGTGACAGAGTTCTGCACACCTCATGATCCCTGCATAGGCCCATGGAAGAAAACTTTCCCATGGGTCACCACAGGAGGAGGAAGGTGTAGAAACCTTTATAAGTCTTCCCCCTTTGGGGAAGGCAAAGCTGGCTGAGTAGAGATGGGGGCATGGCTGGGGCAAGACAAGGCTACGTTTCTGAGCACAATTCAAAGTGTTGGTGCTGACCTTTAAAGCCCTAAATGGCCTCGGTCCAGTATATCTGAAGGAGGGCCTTCTGGTGGTTCCCTCACTGCGAGAAGCCAAGTTACAGGGGAACCAGGCAGAGGGCCTTCTCGGTAGTGGCGCCCTCCCAGTGGAATGCCCTCCCACCAGATGTCAAAGAGAACAACAACTACCGGACTTTTAGAAGACATCTGAAGGCAGCCCTGTTTAGGGAGGCTTTTAATGTTTGATGTAGTACAGTATTTTAATATTGTTTTTGGAAGCCGCCCAGAGTGGCTGGGGAAGCCCAGCCAGATGGGTGGGGTGTAAATAAATTATTATTATTATTATTATTATTATTATTATTATTATTATTATTAAGTTTGGTCACCCGACCTGGCAATCCGGCATAGAACATAAGCCTCCAAGGCTTATGTTTCCTCTGCTAGGCTTGGACAGGACAGCAACAGCCTTACTGATGAATGGGGATTGAATCTGCTGTAACTTCACACTGGCTTAACTTACATCAAGTTGCTTTACACCAGCTTCTTGTGCCTAAGATTGCTACGTTTTGGGACACTTTTGTTGGGGAGCATTTTTTTAGAAAAGCTCCAAAGTTGTTGAGTTTTTTTAAAACACCCAAAGAGCGCAATTTTTCAATTGACTTGCCTGAGATCCAGGACAAAGCACCACATTTCAGAAATTCCCTCCAGATGTCAATTTCGCCTTTGAAATCCTGGTAACATCTGGGAAAATCTGGACATATGGCAGCGCTAGTCAATGGGTACCTTTGAAAGTTAGGGGCATCCATTGGATACTGAAGGAGGCCCATAAGATGGTCCTTTGCCAGAGGCCTCCTGAAACCTGGAGGAGATCCAGCTGCCACCCATTCTCTCTGATAACATTTGAACAAAGAGAATGTGAAAGGGGGTTATGGCATACAGAAGCAGCAGCTGTGTAGAACCAGTCCTATATGCATTTGAATGTTGGCTTGTGCTCAAATCATAACATGTGGGCATGCTTCTTTCCAGGCCCTCCAATCGTTAAGATTATAGTGGACATGGCAAAAGTATAATAAATTTAAAGCTGGCATGCCTCCAACTGTTTCAGCACTGCAATAGCAGAATGCATTATAATTTAGATCATATCGATCCAAAACTTACAGCTAAGTAAGTACTGCTTCTGCCCTTTGATGGGCACCTTCGGTGTCCTTGCAGATGACAAGAACTTGGAAAAGAGACAAAAATGCGTGCTACAAAATACTGAAATGAGCCCACTTTATTTAAAATAAAAAAATCAACAAACTCTATAGAACTTAGTAAAAGAACATCAGTGTTTGGTCTCCTCTCCCTGTGCTTTCAATTATTACACTGATTGAAAACTGTGCCAGTAAAACAGCAGTGGTTCAGTGATGTAAGAAATCTACTAAAGATTTCTACTGAGCATTTGGTTTGGTTAAGGCCAGCCCCAAAGGTAGCAAGGAGACCTTTGGATGTGGTCCATCTTGTACATGTTTATAAAAAACCCTTGAGCTGGCCTTGGGCGAAAATGTAACAAGACTGGTGTCAAGAAAATAAGGGTGGTTTTTTTCCAAATCAGTGACAGGATGCATATCAGATGCAAGAAGTGGAAACTGGAAACAGATGGCTCTTTTGAGGAGAGTGGTCTACCTTGGCACTGAAATGAAATTGCATTACCAGTTGCTTTTACAGTCAGCAACTGAAAAATGAAAAAGCATATTCTATGTAGATCCCAAAGAGAAGATTCTTGATGATTGGCACAGCAATATAAAGTCTAGAGCAAATGTCTAACATTCAAATGCAGTCAAAGACAGACGTGCAGAAGGTAGTTACCCATAGTTCTAACTATAAGCCGGTGGCAATCTCATTTTCTCCCCACTCTTCTTAACAAAAACAGAAATGAAATGTAAATGTCAAGAAATAGTCCTCATTAGCTAAGCTCCTTGTATACATTGTTCCAATGAGCCAATGCTCCATATTCTCGATTACCATGATATATTTCTGTTTTTCCATTGCTGGCTGATCTCCATCCTCACTGCTGCTGGGAGGCATCACACTAAATTAATAGACCTTTCTTGTCCATGTTCTGGAGGGATTGCAACATGAGGGGCATATTGCTGTTTGTGGGATGGGACTGTGAGCATCCAGACTTTGGGGGCCAGAGTCCTTGCACAATTTACCCACATATTCATCCAAGCAATTCATTTTGTCCCAGTGTTGTTGCCATTCCTTGATATTGCAAGAAATTGCATCACACTACAATCAATAATTACACCCACAACTCTGTTGATAGATGACAAAAAACTTGCCAGATTATATCTATTTACACCTTTCACCCATTGGGTACTGCAGGACTGCAGCATTCATTATGTATCATATGGCCCACATGCAGACATGGAGCTTCTTGGGTTGGGTCACCAAAGGAAGACACAGCCTCTTCAGCTCTAGATCAGGCCCTCCATTGGCTCTATAACTAGATAAAGACTACAAGGACTGCACAGAATGTTCTAGGTGCTGCAAGAGATTGATGGTCTTATCATCCTGTATCAGCTCTTAGTGGTTTTTTTCTGGTAGTGTTTGGGCTTCTGGTTGGTTAGCACTTTCAAGATTCTCCCCTCCCATCCTGTCAATTTCCCTTCTTTTAAACTGAGCCCCTGTCATAGTCTGACAACTGATTCATGCATCACTTGATGTTCTGATGATTGATGACTTTCAACCATTGTAAAGAGTTTTATCTGAATTGAGCTTGAGTGACCTACACATTCCATGTTGGTTGACCATGCAGATGATCACTTGATGCCACATATACAGGAGCATGAATGTGTGCCCTAACTCATACTCTTAGGTTTTACCTCTTTCACTTGTGCCAAGAAGCCTAACATGTCCCAGTCCTGGTGACATTCTGTACTCCAGTGTCAGCCTTGGAGAATCCAGTAAAATCAGTTCTCTGTTAGGGCAGCCTCCTCGTGTCTTGCTCCACTTCATTTCTGGAAAAATATTCAGATCAGTAATAGGGCTAACTGTTACATTCTGTTGCTTGACTTATGGGAAAAGAATCTACCCTCCCTCTGAAAAGGTATATATAAGAAGTCACCAAGCCCTTATATATAGTGGGAGGGTAGAGTGGGGTTTTTCTCAGGAGGGTAGTAGGAGATGGGTGATTGACTCAAGGGGTATGGTGAACCTGTTGATGACTGTTAATGACTGCAATTAGTCCTACAGAAAAAAGCAATGGATAGTATGTAGATGATTAGCATATGTAATGAGACTGGAATCCAATATCTCTATTAAGACCAGGTCTCTCCATAGTTTTCAGTTTAGTGATAAGTTGTAATTCAGCAACTTCTCTTTCAAGTCTGTTTCTGAAATTCTTTTGTAATAAGACAGCTGCTTTGAGAGCTGTGTTGAAGGCCCTGGGAGACTGAAGCGTTCTCCTACTGGCTTCTCTGTCTTGTGATTCCTGGTGTCAGATTTATGTCCATTTATCCTTTGGTGTAGGGTTTGGCCTGTTTGTCCAATATAGAGAGCTGAAGGGCACTGTTGGCATTTGATAATACATTATGAAGTGGCAGTTGCTAAACCATAAGCATGTATTTGACATACAGCCCTGATAAAGTTATTCTTTTCTGAAACAGAAATTTGTACATATATATATATATATATATATATATATATATATATATATATATATGCTTTCGTAGATTTTCACGGGTACAGGAATGCAGGTTTTGGTGTCCTCGGGTGTCTTCCCGTGTAAAAGTTGGGGTGTCTAGGCGACGTTTCGACGAGGTCTCACTCGTCATCTTCAGGCTGGTGCTTTCGGCTTCTTGTTACTGGAACAGAGCAGGATCTCAGTGTTTGAGTTCCTATAAATACTGTTGAGGGGGTGTGGTGTATAGCCTCCAATGTTCTGGGCAGAGAGGAAGTTCCCAGGCTAGTGTGCCTTTTCTTCTTTTGTTCCTTAATTACTTGAGGGATATCTTGAGTGATTTCTTGAGTGATATCCTGAGTACCACTTAGGTGGGTCATTAGGTGTGGATTAGTTGCTAAAGTCTTTGTGTCTTGACCTCTTGAACTTTGTGAGGAGTTTTTCTGAGAAGATGGCTGTACTGCACTTAGTTGTGCTCTGGCTTGGCTTCGTGTATAGGGGCGAGCTGTGGTTTTGTGGCCTGTGTCAGCCAGATCTGTGTAGGGATTGCAGGGGGGTGCAGCATCCGGAGGTGCCACCATGGTTTTTATATATATATATATATATATATATATATATATATATATATATATATATATATAAATATCTTAGAGGACAAAGGGAGGAAAAAAATCATCTTAATAAAATACTTGTTTCAATCATTCTTAATTTTCCATGCTCCAGGGATATCATCCTTTACTTTCCTCTTCAGATGTTCAAATGATCAAAGTTCACAGAGCAGCATCTCCTGAGAAAGACTTAGGGATTGCTGAAATCACCACTCTTTTGGTGGTGGTGGAGAGTGCACTGCATGTATGAATGACAGCTTACCATCTGTGAAGGCTGCCTTTCAATTTTTTTTGCACAAATTCAAGGTACCAAAGTTTTCTCTTTCTGATCCACTTGTCTCTATTTTAATGAGAAACATGGATGATTTTTCTTCTTTCCCCACTTCCTTAGATTAGATGTTTTGGATTATGCAATTATTTATAGTCGTCTAAACCAACTTGGGGTCTCCTTCATTTGCCATATACCCATAAAGGTTTGGATAAAAAAGAAACCTTCAACATGCTTAAGGACCATTCTACTCATGAATGGGGTGCTGAATGTTGCATGAATGAATATATATATACAACTTAGGTCCAAGTTATATGAAAGACTATTCCTCAGACAAGTCTGCCCAGATTCTGAGATCTTTGGCCCTTCTCTTGGTCTTGTCACCCTCACAGGCATGCTTGGTAGGGACATGAAAGAGGGCCTTTCCAGTGTGTGCTCCAAAACCTTGGAACCACCTCCCTGGGGAAGTTCTTTTTTCTATGCTAGGGGAAGAGGGAAACTACAGTGGTACCTCGCAAGAAGAATGCTCGTAAGACAAAAAACTCGCAAGACGAAAGAGTTTTTCGTTTTTTGAGTTGCTTTGCAAGACGAATTTCCCTATGGGCTTGCTTCGCAAGACGAAAATGTCTTGCAAGTTTGTTTCCTTTTTCTTAAAACCGTTAATACCCAGGGAATTCGTGCTTCGCAAGACGAAAAATTCACAAGATGAAAAAACTCGCAGAACGAATTAATTTCGTCTTGCGAGGCACCACTGTATAGAAGGAACTCAGAAGGGCATGTTTTAAAGGTCTAACAGTCTATATTTGTATATTTTGCTTTGCTGCATATTTTGTGATTTTAAATCTCAGCTAGGGGTCTATCACCAAATTTTTGCACCCAGGAATTCTTTTTTTATACTTAGTTTTTCCCTTGCCACCAATACCATTGCTTTCTTGTAGACTCCATGCTTTGTAAGCAAAAGTTTCCAGGTTCAATATCTGGTTTATCTAGTGATTTTTGCTTCTCTCACTTTCCCATCTTTCCTGTCTGAAATCCATGAGTAGTAGCCATTGATAGATTTAACTTTCAATTCTCTGCTGAGAGTAATTATCCCAGTTATCTAAATTTTGTCTATTTTGCCCATTCAAAGCAATTGGACTTGAAACTAATATTAAATCCTATTGTTTTTAATGGGGCCTAGTCACAGATAATGTTTAATTGACTGGAACCATGAATTGCAAGTGTAACCTGCTCTGTCATGGAGGAGAGGACTGGACAAAGTTGCCACTCTTGCCCTTGATGCTAGTGCACAAAACTGGTATTTTTTCATAGATAAAAATAATAATGGGACAACATTGCAGAATGATAACTATCTACTTTGCTGGATGGGAGATCTCTAGAGGCTATGATTTACACACTCCTGAATACAAAAGACAACATGCTGTCATTAGCATGTAAATGGATCTCATCTCACCTACAAGACTTTGACAATAATGTCCTTAAATCAATATAATATTTTACACAACTGTGTTCTTTTCTGGAGCATAATCTATACTACTGACAGCCTCAATCTTTTACTTCATCTGTTCCTGACCTTCCAGATAATGCTGGTTGTTATCTACCTGTATTTGTTCCAGGATGATGATAGAAACAGTGTCCCGAAGAACTGCTTCGACACTCTTGATGGGGTGAACATTGAATACCAGCTGGTGAGGCATTTTTTTGCTTGAAAATCACTGGGCTCTGTAATTTTGTCCCTGTTTTGTTCTGAAATACAAGTTCTGCAAAATTAATTAAAATGTGAATGCAATAGAAAATAAGGTATTACTTCAGATATTCAAATATGGTCACCAAGTACATTTTTTTCTGCTGTGTGCATCTGACTCTCTACACACAAAGTGACCAAGAGAGAGCACTGAATATTCCAACCCAGCAAAGGGTTTAGGATTTCTCTGTAATAGCTAATACCAATTGACCTGATCTATAGCTCCTAGACTGATGTGAAGATCAGAACATCATTACCCACTGGCTTTCACACTTCCTAAATGTTCTGCTTTAGTTCTTGGATTACATAAACATGTTTTAAAATGCTGGTGTAGAGCTCCCTCTTCCACACACTGAAGGTTAGAGCAGGGGTCAGCAAACTTTTTCAGCAGGGGGCTGGTCCACTGTCCCTCAGACTTTGTAGGGGGCTGGACTATTTTTTTTGGGGGGGGTGAACGAATTACTGTGCCCCACAAATAACCCAGAGATGCATTTTAAATAAAAGGACACATTCCTGAGAGCCAGTATGGTGTAGTGGTTAAGAGCGATAGACTCGTAATCTGGTGAACCAGGTTCGCATCCCCGCTCCTCCACATGCAGTTGCTGGCTGACCTTGGGCTTGTCTCTCAGCCCCACTCACCTCACAGAGTGTTTGCTGTGGGGGAAGAAGGGAAAGGAGATTGCTAGCCACTTTGAGATGCCTTAGGGTAGTGATAAAGCGGGATATCAAATCCAAATTCCTCCTCCTCCGCTGCTTCTTCTTCTCCTCCTTCTCACTCCTAATGCAAGAACACACTGATTCCCGGACCGTCCACAGACCAGATTTAGAAGGTGATTGGGCCGGATCCAGCCCCCAGGCGTTAGTTTGCCTACCCATGGATTAGAGGATTCAGACAGACAAGAGAAAGCAAAACTATGGAGTTTGCTCCCAATGAAGACAGTGATGGCCATCAGGGTGGATGGCTTTGAAAGGGGATTAGACTAATTTATGGAGGTAAACGTTATCAGTGGCTAGTAGCCATCATAGCTATGTTCTGCCTCCATTGTCTAAGGCAGAAATGCTTCTGAATTCCAATTGCTGGATGACACAGGAAGGGAGAGTGCTGAGAGGAGAGTGCTCTTGTGAGAACAGAATGGTCAATTGACCTGATCCAGCAGCTCTTCATAAATTCTTATGTCCTGGATGTGCAGGATGGTGTCATCAATGGAACCCCTGCCAGAGGCATCCACCTTCCAAATGGAGCTTTCTGGGAGCAAGGAAGGGACATGGCTGATCCAGCTTGTGGGATGTGATCCACGGGTAGCAGTCAAGTACAACATTCCTTGCAGTGCTAGAGTGGACATGCAAGGGAATGTTTGGTCCAGCCAGTTGAAACTTCCTGTTCCTCCTGGCCTGGAGCATCCTTCCTTTTGCATGTGACCAGAGGTGGGCATGACCTTACCTGTCCAGGTAACAAAAGGATGAGTCACACAGCACTCCCTCCCCCCCTTTCTCCTTTCGTCTGCTTCCAGCTAGGACTGCTCTATTGGCTTGCCCAGGAATTATCCCCCATATGGGGTAAAACCACATGTTGCTATTTGTAACTTTAAGTCTTTAAGCCTGCCTTCAGGATTGATACCATGTACTGCCTAAACATGAGTAAACTTACATTTTGTTGACTATAAATAGGATGGTGGTGTCTTTATTCTTTTAAGAGGGATTCAAGGGAACTTACCAGGAACGTACAATTCAGTCTGAGGCAGATTGAATTGCATAATAGTAAGAGGTTCTAACAAGCCTGCAGCCAGCTTTCTGCTGTGCTTGAGAAGGGGAACGTAACTCTGCTACATAAGGAACTTGCTAGTGCAAGTTAGGAAGGATGTTAATAAACAATATATCCTCTCTTGCCACCCTGAACATTCCCACACATCTTGGGATCCATCAGATCCTAAGTCAGCCAATTTGCCATCACATGACAGCACCAGGGCTTCTCCCGATCTAGCCCCCTGCTCCACCTTCCATCTTGACCATCATGCCAGGCCTGCAGATGCTGCGATGACTCCTCAGCTCCATAAAGTGCTGCCTGGTGACAGGAGGATTTTAGCTTGAGCGATAAATAATGATGTCAGTAAATGTGTTGACAGTAACCGCAAAGTCACGCTGCTTCCCCAGAACTAATTTCACTCATAGCTATCTTCATGTATGCATGCCCAAAGCCTGTGTTTACATACAATTGGGACTTTTTATTCCTAGGGTCAGCTGAATTTAATTAGGAAAACAGACAGAAACCACACATACACACACACGGTTTTATGCAGGTTTCCTAAATTAGCATGGTGGTTTCTGTAAAACAGAGCTCAGCATATATATTCATGCCCTGAAAGGATTTTCTGCATGAATGAGGTTGTACCGTAAGGAGTGTAAAAGCATAAAAGCAGTGGATACCAATTCAGAAAGGAGAGAAAATCTTTGAAAAAAATTTCAAAGTGCACATATTTTGCTGCAACTCTTCTTTTTCAGATCTTCATAATTCTCAGTCCATAATCACAGGATTTCATCACTCACTCACACACTCACATACATGAAGTGAGTAAGACTGTTAAAATGTTATAAATAAATACATTTATATTTCCTTGAGTGATCCTGGCTTCATAGATGTCATCATAGAGCAGGGTGTCCTCATTCAAAGTTCAATTAAGTACTGGGCTTTTCATTTAAAGTGTCATACAGGTGCTAGTAAACTTAAATGTAGAAGATTGTAAAATGTTCTCCATTGTGCACCTTTCTGCACAAATCTATCTGCAAGCCAAAACAATGTGGACTAAACAAGCACTGCCAGGCCAGGCCTCTGAGAAGGCAAAATCAAAATAAGTTACCAGCACACAATAGCCCCTTACATTAGATAGAGAAATATATAGTTTGTGCTGTTCAGTGCTCTCTTCTTCCCTAGCTGGTGAGGAATTTAATTTATGTGCAAATAAAGGCATAGAATAATGAAAGAGGCAGACTACTGCTTGCAGGACTGTCATTCTGCTATCCCAACATTAGATTCCCTGGAGAAATCTCAAATTGGTGCCAGAGGTCACATACACTACTGGTTTAAGGGTTTGTGGGGCTTGGACAAGATGCCTTCAGTGGGGTCCCATGCTTTTTGTCAGTACCACTGCTGCCCATTTAATAGCCCAGATGTTGTTATACTACAGCTCACATCATCCCTGACTGCTGTGCCTGCTGGCTGTGGATGATGGGAGATGTAGTCCAACAACAACTGGAGATCCAAGTTACAGATAGGTAGCCGTGTTGGTCTGCCATAGTCAGATACCTGAAGAAGTGTGCATGCACACGAAAGCTCATACCAAGAACTAACTTAGTTGGTCTTTAAGGTGCTACTGGAAGGATTTTTTTTTGTTTTGGAGATCCAAGGTTAGGAAAAGCTGGTCTAGAGGGACACCAGACAGCAATGAGATGTTCTGCTCCATTTTCTCACTCTTGCCAATGCTTCCATGCCCAGAGAGGACAACTGAACAGGAAGCAACAGAAAGGAGAAGAAGCAGGGCCAAGAGGCTCTGGGGGTTGAGAAGGGGCTCCTTGCAATGGAAGATGCCTTGCGAAACGTACGTCTGGCCCTGGCGATGCTCAAAGTTTAGCACTTTCCCCTGTTCCAAACTGTGATCCAGCATTGTTTCAAGGAAAATCCAAAGCGATAGCTGAAGTCACAGTAATCAGATAATGAACTCACAACATAAAAAACCCAGGAAAGTACAATTAGAGCAAATTGCATTGATCCAAGAGCTAAAATTAGTCATGGAGTCTGTCAAGAGTGCTCACTGTCTCCTTTCCTGCTCTGCATTTTTATAGAAGATACAATTAATAAAATAAAACAAGCAGCAGACTTGGACCTTCAAGGAACTGAGAAGGAAATAAATAGGTTGTGTTTTACAAAAGCCAGAAGTAGATATGGCAAGAAAGTATGGCAGAACACTGGAGTTGAGAATCTGGCCATAGAAAACAGAGCTTGGAGAGAGACAGTTTGAAATCCAAATTTGTTGAGTCTAAGGATGGAGGAAAAATTCAATTCCATTTGCATTTAAAATGGAATCTATTGCATTCACAATTCCCCAAACAATGTGTGAACCAACAAACAGCTATCCTTCAGAAATCACAATTATCCAAATTTTGTGATGCTGTTCCCCAATCAATGTTTACATAAATACATATATTAATGGAAATTATGCAGAAAAATGAAGATAGTGAAAATAACGTACAAAGGGCATTGTATTAGGAACAATCACTTGCAAAAATCTGGACATTGGTCAAAACAGCAGATGAATGTTCTTGAGGATTTTTGGGGGGGAAATAAGCTGAATGTATGGATTATTAATGTATGTAATGGTTGGGCTTTGTTTTATGTGTGAATACATAAATACAACAGGCTTTGGGCATGCATACATGAAGATAGCTATGAGTGAAATTAGTTCTGGGGAAGCAGCATGACTTTGCGCTTACTGTCAACACATTTTCTGACATCATTATTTATCACTCAAGCTAAAATCCTCCTGTCACCTGGAGGATTGTATTTATGTATTCATAAATACATGAATACAAACGTGCTGCAATGAAGCAAACTTAGGAGGGCACAGGGCATGTGCAGAGGGAGGAAAGGGGTGAAGTCATGTTGCGTTATCCGTATTGCTTGTGATGATGAGACAGTTTAATTGAATCCTGCCACTCATTTTAATGGGTCTCCTCCAAACATGATTTAGATGAATATCACCCTATAGCTATACCCCTACATTGTCTTCCCCAACCTAGTGCCCACCAGATGTTTCAAACCGCAGCCCATGCTGATTGGAGAAGATGGGAATTATAATCAAAATCAACTTGAATGCACCAGGTTGGGCAAGGCTGCCTTTTTTAAAAAAAAAGTCTTGCATTCATGTGAAAATTCTTGTGCATGATCCAGCCAACCAGAAATACTTCAATGTCCCATTTATTTCAATCTGAGAATTAAGCAGGTCCCATTTTCTCCTCTTTGCAATCATTTCCAGCCTATATCAGTAGTTGTTACCACTGATTGTTTCATATGGAATATGCCTACTTGGAATAAACGGATTATTGCTGCTCAGTGGTCTGGAAAATGTGAAGAGCTTTAAGACACTTGCTGATATGACAAATTGAGGAAAATGCCTTGAAGACTTAATCATTTATATTTGCTCCTATCAGAATCTGTCAGCTATTTCAAAGGTGTAGAGGTTTAAAATAATTTCTGAGCATGTTGTGCATGGCATTAGCGTAATGATCACAATCAAAGCTGCTGCATATGCAGAAACAGGCTTTCGTACATGAAAGAAGTCTGTGGCATATTCCATACAGTGGGGACACGCTAAATATTAGTTATTTATCCAAGGCTTGTAGCGATGACCCAGTTTAGAGTGTGGATCTGGCACTGTCCTTATATATGCCTATAGTCTGAACTAGGTGGGTGGGTGGGGGAATAATTTTTGATTAAGTTTGCAATTAAAGGTGAACCTACCTCATTTGCACTTTATGAAACATGCAAGCCAAAAGAGAGACATGCTTTGGAATTTGCACTTCTCCTAATTCTGCAATGCAGTTCTCCAGCAAAGTAATGTGTACAAAAATGCACATATTAGGGTAAAACGTGCCTAAATATGCATATATAAGTAGTGAACATAAGCTACACGATGCATTGTATTGAGGAAAATACATATATTAAGGAAAACTGCACCCATAAATGTGTGTGTGTTAGGAAAAATTAGTATAAAATGCTGATGATGTGGAAATGCAAAGAACTGGATTTAAGGTTGGGAAAATGAGGAAACTGAGGAAACTGTATAGCTGTTCCAACAGAGCCCTAGGAGCTCTCCAAGGTCCTGCAGGTGTTCAGTTTGTCTTGGCCTCTTCCTTTGGATTCCTGCTGTGCATCTTTGCTGAGGCTACTTCTCTTGCTGATTTGGTCTGTAGACAGGACACTGCTGAAATTCCATTTGATCCTTGAGTTTTTGCGGAGCAAGATGACAGTTCCCCTAGCAGTGAAAGGTGATTTACTGCCGGGACTGTTTGGATAAGTGTAGGGAATGAGTAAGTGACTGCTATTTTGTTTTCCTGGAGAGGGGCAACTGCTTAACCCCAGGGTTTCCTGGCCTTCACCTCCTACCTATGAAATGGGATTAAATAATATCAATCCCTTTTAGGAGTTAAGGGGGCTCACCTTCTTTGCTGCTCTTTGTCTGGCCCAGATCTCAGACTAGGCTAAGCTTGTGTTCTCCTTCTCCTCCTGTTAGTAATTTCTTCTCCTTTGAAGGCTGGCTTTACCATCTCTGCATTGCAAGCTTCCCTTCCCTTGCAGAGTGGGACCCACCCCAATTGACTATTGTATCTGTGGGGTGTTAGGAGCAGTTGCTAGGACTCACTGCCACATCGGTATTATCACTATCCCCTCTGGACTTCTTTGGGATGAAGGGCAGGACATAAATGTAATAAGTGAGAAATAAATACATGATAATCATTGCTGTATGGTACTTTTCCATGGTAAACTGTTAACAAAGCAGCTCACAGCATCAAAGGGTTTTCATAAGATAACTCACTAAGAATTGTAAGGCACAACAGAATTTGAATAGTCATATAAACAACAAGGTAATCAACTTATTTCATATTTGTAAATGTGCAATAAATTTGAACAACCCACTGATTATTCATAAAAAGACAACAGTATATCTTGACCAATACTTCTGCATAGGGATGGGTGAAACAGTCAATTTCAGATTTTGTCAGTTTCTTATTTTTCAGTCTTAAATTCAGTTCTCCACATTGCCACAACAGTTTTCATTTTATGTAGATTGATCAGTATTTTAGTGTGAAATTCTCATATGCATACTTTTGCATACAATTTTGCCTAATGCATACATAACCCAGTCAGATGAGCAGGGTGCAAATAGTAACAACAACAACAACAACAACAACAACAACAACAACAACAACAACAACAAATTTTATTTGTATCCCACCCTTCCCGGCCGAGGCTGGGCTCACAGCGGCTAACATCATAAAAATAATAAGTTGTTGTTGTTGTTGTTGTATATTTCCCTAATATAATTCATTTGTGTCTATTAATTTCACTAATATATGTATTCTAATGCATACCCTAATACAGTGGTACCTCGGGTTACAAACGCTTCGGGTTACAAACTCCGCTAACCTGGAAGTAGTACATTGGCTTGAAAACCTTGCCCAGGATGAGAACAGAAATCGTGCGGCAGCTCTGTGGCAGTGGGAGGCCCCATTAGCGAAAGCGCGGCTTAGGTTAAGAACAGTTTTGGGTTAAGAACGGACCTCCGGAGCAAATTAAGTTTGTAACCCAAATGCACTGTATATGCATTTTTGTACATATTACATGGCCGGATTACTGTATTGTAAAATTCAGATATGTGAGAATATAAAAGGATGTCTACATTTCAGTATGTGTATCATTTCAGGACATGCAAATTAGGTATGTTCATCTTTAAATGCCCACCTCCATAACCTTTTCAAATACCCCAAAACTGTACCTCACCTTGATAGTCTCTAAGCATCCTGAGCAGCAGAAGCAGCCATTTTACCTGGGGCCAGTCTGTGCCTCACCCTCCCAGGTCTGGTGCAAATGGATTGGATAGAGAGCGGGAACATGGTCTTGCAGGAGTTGGCTTGCCCAACCAGTAAGGCAGAAGGCAGGGAGACCAGCAATAGGTGGAGCCAGAGCCAATGGCAGGCAGATGTAAGGAAGGTGGGTTCTAACTGATGGCAGACTAAGGTTGGTTGAGCAGAGCCCCATTTACCCCAATAGACCAGCCCCTACTGCCCCTAGCATTTGGGGAGACAAGAGAAAGGTCCAGTGGTACCCATCTACATAGGCCTGCAACGTTTTTCTTCTTCTGTGGTCCATGCAAAGTGTTTTGAAACAAGTTCACGGACATTTCTCTGAAGTGTAATTCTTATTGCTCAGTACTACAAAATATAACAATGCCATATTCTGCAACATTCTATTTTGTGATCATTCACACATGCACATATTCACGTAGAAAGACAAGACAAAAACCCCCAAAGTGATTTCCTTTAATTGGGGGGGGGGGAGAAACATTGGGATATATTTTGCCAGCCTCCCCCCTCCTCATAAAAGCAATTTAGTTGTTTTACTTGTCATCTATGATTCACTGAATAATTCTGTGCTCATGTTCCCTTGGTTTTTCATTATACTTTATGGGCCAATGCTCAGGACCACAAACTTGAAACCGTCAGCATTTCCTTTCACTTTATTGGTTAGCAACCGCACACACCACAGGCACGTAGACATGGCTCTCTTGAGCTTACTAAAGGAAACATTGTTTTCTAAGTTCCCCAGGGAAAGTGTGACCTTTATGGCTACTTTACAAGTATAGTTTATTGATGTTTTCCTTTTGCACATTGCAGAGCTTACTCATTTAATGCAAGTGATTACTTTTTAAAAGAAACCAAAGCAACTTGCTGCCATTTAAACGGGAACCAAAATGGAAATGATCAGTGAAGAGAGTGGTGCTAGATCCACAGGGACAGTACCCCCATTCCTCCCAGCATCCTTGTCCACCGCCCCTAGCTTAGTATATCCACCATAGAGAGAGGGTGTCTATAGCAGGCATAGGCAAACTCGGCCCTCCAGATGTTTTGTGACTACAACTCCCATCACCCCTGGCCACTGGTTCTGTTAGCTAGGGATGATGGGAGTTGTAGTCCCAAAACATCTGGAGGGCCAAGTTTGCCTATGCCTGGTCTATGGCATTGAAAAGAATGTCCACAGATGGTCAGATCTCTGTTTATCCATTTTCTCCTGAGAAAGGTTTTGAGGTGCCTGCTTTTCAAACACGTGTGAAGCTGAATGTTGGAAGATTCAAAGCATACAAAAGAAAAAACTTCTTCAGACAGAGCAAATAATATGTAGCAATGGCCATCAACGTGGATGACTTTAAAAATGGATTCGACACATTCTTGGAGGCTAACACCCTCAATGCCTGCTAGTCATGAAGACTATCTACCAACTCCAGTGTTGTAGACAATATGTATCCCAGTTTCTGGGAATTACAACTGCTATCCTCAAACCAATGGTGCATTTCATCTCCCCAGTAGAATGTCCAGTAAAGTGTTCCTCCATTCCATCTTCACCTACAAATTGGATGGAGAATTTTAGGCACAAACTTTAGATCCAATGTTCAGTTGTTAATATTTAACAATTCAGCTAGATCATCTTGCTTAATAATAGTAGATTTAAAAATAAAGGAAGAAATGACTTGCAACAAGTGAGTAAACTTTTCAATGTGCAAAAGGAAACATCAATAAACCAAACTTGTAAAATAACCATAAAGGTCACATCTTCCCTGAGGTAGTTAGAAAACAATGTTTTCTTTAGTGTGCTCAGGACCATATTGTGCAACCAATAGCATGAAAGGAATACTGATGGTTTATAGTGTACTGAGCAATGTGTATGAGATGAAAAATTAAGAGCCCAAGATTCTGATCCACCACAGACTGTGCATGTTCTTAGAAGCTGCAGCTGAGAGCCACATCACTCCTTACCCCAAATAGACACATGCTCAAGCTTAAAGGAGCCCATCTAAACTACATGTGCTACTCACATTGGCTTGATTCAGGCAGATGGGCATGATCAAAATGGTGCACTGCCAACCTGATTCACACAAAGTTCAGTATTTATTGAAAGAAGCATGTGGCCAGGGTTGCATGGCTGATAAGTCAACCCACATTGACCACATTATCAGGGAGAAATTGTCTTAAATGGATTGCTTTTGCGCATGATAAATATAAGTAAAATGTGCAAGTAATTCAAGGATAAACTCATGTATACCAAAAACGTGGATATATTGTATGTAGCAGACATTTGTTTTTTCTCCTTGGTATTTTGTACAATATGCTTCAGGGATGAAAGGATGAATCCCGGGTGTACAAGTGACTGATCTTTTTTTTGTTTTGTTTTTACAGGCTGTATCTTACTTTGAAGGTATATTGGTATGACTTTGTGTCACTTCTAGTGACTGGTTCACATATGAATGCACATCTCCTGATTTCTCAGAGCTGCTTCACAGTAGGGATGCTTGGAAAAAAGTCATTCTTTGCAAATTCCAATATGAACTGACCCAGTCGGCACCTCCTGAACTCAAGTGCAGGTCAGCGCACAGCTATCCTACACCACTCTGAATTTTGTGATGTGGTTGTTCACTGATATGTGCATTTTGAAATGCATGGCTTAAATTTGATTTTATCAGTTTTTTGATGAATATTTTATATCACTTTATGTGTACAGCTTAGAGGGGTTTTTTGTTGATTAATAGTATCTAAATTTTGTCAAGTGAATGAATAAATAAATATTTCAGGATAAAATGAATCTAGATATGCATATTTTATAGCAATATGGTCAACAATACATATTTATACACAATTTGGGGGGAGGTACTTTTATTTTTATTGTGTGAAAAGAAAAAGCAGATTAATGAAAAATCAGGATGGAATGGATTTAGGACTGAACATATGGAGAACTTGATGCAGACCAGAAAAACAGGCTGATCCTCCATGCACACATACATTTCCAGTGCTTGATGAATGCAACATGGAGTCATAGTTGAGTGCATGAACTATCACAAAGATAAGACCACAGAGACGATAGTCTCATTACTTCAAATGCAATGTTTTTCAGTCAGCTCAGCTGAGTGCTACTCAGGCTTTATACATAAGCAGGAAATCTCCACACATGTAGAGGGTTTGCACCACACTGATGTAACCATGACATTGCCCCTCCCACCTCTGTCCTTGAATGCAGAAGTGTTGCAGATGACTAGAGGTCGAGTGAGCACCACCACCCCATACTGCCTTCTGTTATTGCTAATGCTTGAAATTGAGATAACCCCAGTCCAAGACAGAGAATAAAAGAGCAGTCCAATGCAAGAAAACTGGAGTTCAGATTTACATCCATTTGCTTCCATCTCACTCACTTTCAACAGGGCAGAAAAACAACTGAAGCATGATTATTCTGAAGAAAAGGATTTGCCTTAATTGTCTTCTGTGGGCTTCAGCCCGTTTATAGAAGCTGTGTCAATGCAAGCAGACAAAAGTTAATTTCGCAGAACGCTTCTCAGGTTTAGGGTTTCTGAAGTGCCCTTAAGTAAAAAAACTGACTTTCAAATTCTGATTTACAGGTAGAAGGTGTCCTGTTAAGATTGCTATAATGATCATTGCAATTAAAAATAGCCAAGAAGAATTTCCCTGTAGTTTGATCAAGTGGATATCATGTTATTTCTTTGAAATAAAGTAACGCCTTCCAGAAAGTCAATAAAAGTAATAAAACCCCTTGTTCACTTTTGAGCGCTACATTAACTTCATCTGTTTTAGATACAAAAGAAGAGGTTGCTCATCACAAACTTTAGCATGTTTACTCAGAAGTAAGGTCCACTGCTTTCAGTTTAGCGCGCTGAAGCTTGTGCCTGTGAATGAGGCCTTAGTCACACCATTCAAGGACATGTAATTAAGCAAGAACAAATAATGAATTGTTTCCCAGAGTGAGATGGCAGCCCCTTTCCCACTGTCCCATGGCTTTGGAGAGGTTTGTGTCAAAATCTGTACAGTGGTACCTCGGGTTACATACGCTTCAGGTTACAGACTCTTCAGGTTACAGATGCCGCTAACCCAGAAATAGTACCTTGGGTTAAGAACTTTGCTTCAGGATGAGAACAGAAATTGTGCAGTGGCAGCGGGAGGCCCCATTAGCTAAAGTGGTGCTTCAGGTTAAGAACAGTTTCAGGTTAAGAACAGACCTCCAGAACTAGTTAAGTACTTAACCCGAGGTACCACTGTACTCAGAGGTTTTCTTTCATTGTGAAAGAGGTTTCCATTTTGCTGCCTCATTTGCTTTAGAATTTATTTAGAATTTTGGTGGATGTGGGGTCCAACTAACCTGGTGTTTGTGAGGTGGCCAAGAGTGTTATCATAAAACAATACCCCCCCCCACACACACACTGTTTAAAAGGCCACAGATTGCTTAATTTGCCAAACCCCTGGAAAAGAGGAATGTTTCCCCCTGGCACCTAAAGATATGTAACAAAGGTGTCAAGTGAGTCTCCTTGGAGAGAGCATTCCACAAATGGGGGGCCACCACATAAAAGGCCTGATCTCGTGAACTTCTGCTAGAGGGCAGCAGACTTTGCTTGGCGTGCTCCAACCATACATTAAAAAGAATGAAGTAATGCTACCTTAAATATTAGTAGTGTCTGCTTTATTCCTTCTCTTTGGTCTGTATATACTTGCAAATGCACTCGTATTACCAAAAAAACCCATGCATTTCCAGTTCTTACTTCTCTGAAGAACTCTGTGGGAACCCTAGGAGATCACTAATGACTGTCTTGACATGAAAGAAGGTGTTTTGGAGAAATCTCATACACGGTGTGGAAATTTTTGGCAGCAGACATCCTCCAATGATTCCTCTTATTGGCTTATGAAGTTCCACAACAGACCAATACAAACCAACCAATGCAGCATCGTGTCTCATTCCACTGATGGATTGCTCTGTGGTGGAACCTGAACAACTCTGTCATATTGCTGAACAAAATGATTCTATATGTATTATTAGTGCGGTCAAAGAGAAGAATGCATTGAAATCGAGGTGATTTGATATTTTCATCCTGTGTTTTGAGTGCAATGTATCCAGATGCACATTTTGGATGATATTGGGCCTAACTCGAAGATGAAAACATTGGCATATGAAGATATTTATATTGGTAATATGAGGAAATATGTTGTGCTAAATAGTTTAAGGAAAATTACTGGGTGAAGGGATTCTTTTTAAAGAATAAGAAGGCTTTTTAGTTCTCTGTTGTTAGCCTGGAAATCAAGCTGTACATTTTCTTTTCATCATAGCTAATAGGTTTATACTTTCAAGGCTTTTGTCTGTAGGAAGAGGCTTACAATTCAATTTATCCACCAAAGAAAAGAAAAGTCAGAGCTTTACAATGATCAAGAGGTAGCTACATTATCCAGGATATATATCACTTGAATAGTTCCCATAAGATATATGCCTAAAGAATTCTGCTAGAGATATCGGCTTATAATTGAAGATATCACCCACATACCTTCAAGCCTATATGATGAGTCATAAGGGCTGTAGACCTGCTTCTATTTTCAGGATGGTGAATTTTGTGGCCGGCACCAAACCCCACACTTACACTGCTCACAGCCCAAGGAGCAATTTTTATTTAATGGTGATGGTATTCTGTATATTTGTTTTTAATTGGGCCATGGATTTTAGCTGTGCTTTAGGTCCAATTTCATTTGTACACGTCATAAATCTTCTAATAAAATAAAATAATAAATAGATATAAAGTATAAAATGTCCATGTGCTTTTCAAGGGCAAATAACCAGATAATGCATCAGAGAAGTCCAATCTTCAAATACATATAAGAAGATGAATATTGGTTATTTTGCTATCTATTATATATTGTTTCCTGAGTCATATAAACAAACCCAAATCTCCAAAGTGTTTTCATAAAGGAACAGCAATAATTTACATTTGACCAAATGCTAACCTTTTCTGTTTTTTTTTCCTTTCCTTTTCAAGAAACATTTAAATGGTCAATTAAATCCTTCAGCTTGCACAAAGAGTGTCTTATGGGCTCATGCACATAAAGAAGGTTCACCACCTCTTCAACTGGCTCCTTGGCATTCATTTTATTTTGCAGGTGCAGAATGAATCCCACTTGAAAGTAAGTGGTCATGTATGCAGTGTGAATTATACACAAAACTCTGTGACACATTCAGAGTAATCTCACACATTCTCTCCAGAGTGAAAGGGGATCTTAGGCTCTTTAAAGATTTTATAGTTTTCAATTTGCTTGCATGGGTCCTCAGTAATCTCCATCTCTCCCAGCTTAGCGCATTTCAAAGTATGCCATCTGTAACTCAATTTCCCTTTCTTCAAAAAATGCTGATGTCTCCTTAAATGCCAATATCTCAGGAACTGCTTGAAATTTCAACTCAATCTTGGGATCGTTTTAAGCTCACTGTTCCAGCTTTGAAAAGACGTCAAGCTGTAGCCAAAATGCATTGCTTCTCTTCAGCAGCTACTCTTTCCATTCGTCTGTGGATATACTTTCTTTCCATAAGAAAAGAGTTCTCCTTTATACATTATGAATTTATGTGCAAGAAATAAGAAGTTTGCTTCTCTGGGACAGACTCACGCTGTGTGTCAGGCAGTGGCAATGTGAAGAAAATTGAAGCACTCCCTCTGTCTTGCGGGATCATTTTCAGTTTATGCGGCCTGATGATGTGGACAGGATACCTGTGGCTTTGTGTCTGACCATAAGCCTCCTTGATCCCTGCCCATCATGTCTGGTGAAAACCAGTGGGTTGGTGTGACTAGTTGGGTTCAGGGTATGGTAGACCCTTCGTTGTGGGATGGGGTGGTGCCTTCTGTCCTAGAAGAGGTGGTACTGTGTCCACTCCCCCAAAAGCCAACCATGAACCCAATGGCCTACAACAGGCACGTCCAACTCTGGAGAGACTGCAATCTACTCCCACTATAAAAAACTGGCAGTGATCTACCCATTCTCATTAGAGGTAGAAGGAGCATGTGTGGGGTGAGTGTGTGGAAGGGGTGGACTAACCAGAGTTGCTGAGCTTTTTAGGGGAGGCTAGAACTGGGTTATTGAGCATTTTTTAAGGGGAAATGCCATACATCGCTCACTGAAAAATCCACAGCTAACAAACGCACACAGTGCTAAAGCCAATCATCGTATCCCCAAGCGACAACAACAAACACCAAATGACCACCCACTTGACACAATGGAGGAACAGAAAGAGGGGGCGGAGACATTCATTCCTGCGTTTTTTTAATCGCATGATCAATAAGGATCACACGATCAACCAGGATCACTTGGGAATCTAACTGTCGACCACGGTCAACCAGTTGAACATGTCTGGCCTACAACGATTAGTTGCTAACACACCATTTGGGGGTAAGGTAATAAAGATGTTTCTGGAAGAGATGGATTATCTAGATCCATTTCAGTCTGCTTTCAGACATGGCTTTGAGACTAAATGAGACTTGGTCACCCTGATGGATAACCTTTATTGGGGTAATAGACATGGGAAGTGCTGCATCTTCCTACATCTCTTCCTTGATTTATTGGCAGCTTTTGAGACCATTGACCAATGTATCCTGCTGAACCAGCTCTATGGAATGGGTATTGGGGGCACTGTTTTACAGTGATTCTTTTCCTATTTGTAGAGTCATGTCCACAGAGTAGCACTGGGAGACTGTTTCTTGGGACCATGACAATTATGTAATGGGGTCTTGCAGGGAACTATTTTGCCCCACCATGAAGCTGTTTGGAGCAGATTGGGGGCAAGATGTCATTAGTATACTGATGATAGCCGACTCTAGTTCTCCATTACATCTGATTCAGGAGAGACTGTAAAAGACCAGGATTAGTGCCTGGATGCAGTTGTGGACTGGATGAGGGCCAGTCCACCACTGAACCATGGGAAAGCAGAGGCCTTGTGGGTGGGTGGTTCTCTGACCCAAGAGATAGGTCAGTTGCCTGCCCTGAATGGAGTTGTGGTGTTCCTGAAGAAACAGATAACTTGGGTATATTCCTTGAACCATCATTGTCCCTTGAGGCTCAGGTGGCCTCTGTGGCTAAAACTGCCTTTTGTTGGCTTTGGCAAGTACATCAGTTATGACCATTTGTGGACAGAGATAACCTGAGCACTGTATTTCATGCAATGGTAATCTGATGACAAGATTATTATAATGTGTACTATGTGGGCCTGTCCTTGGCTGGAAGCTTCAGCTAGTGCAGAATGCTGAGGCTAGACTGAGAACAGAAAACTAGCAATACATTGAAAAGCTTCCCTATACAAGGCTGCCTTCAGATGTCTTCTAAAGGTTGTATGGCTACTTATCTCCTTGACTCAGGGGTCCCATAACTCCATACCATTCATTGACAATAGGGACGTCCTAAGGAAAAGCAGGGCATTCCAGGATCAAATCAGAAACCAGGGTGGATTCTGTAAATCCAGGACCGTCCCTGAAAGATAGGGACACTTGGAAAGTCTGGAACACCCTAAGGACTGCTTTACCCTGTGCAGGTCATGCTGAGGTCACTGAGGGAGAACTATTCGTGGCTCCTTATGGCCCAGAAGCACAACTCAAGTTGACAAGGAGCAGAGCTTTCAGTGTTGGGGGCCCAACTCTATGGAACTCCCTTCTCTAAAAAGTTAGACAGGTACTTTTATTTCAGGAGTTTTAATTTATGTTTTACTGTTTGTATATTTTAGTGTGGAAAGCCACTTTGGAACCTATATGGTGAATGGTGGAATATATATATATATATATGGAAATAAAATAAACATAGTAACCATCACGGTGGTAGAATGGCACAGAAAGCTACCTTATACTGAGGCCAATGGTTCATCTAGCTCAGTATTGCTTATACTGTAATAACTGGCAGCAACTGTCCAGGATTTCAGATGAGAGTCATTTCCAGTCCTACTTGGAGATCCCAGAATACATGCACATGACTCTCCTGTGCAGGTACAGCCCCTTAGCGTGCATCATTTTACCACTGGTATCAGGCTGGAGATAGAGTGGCAAAGCGTAAACATTTCTGAATATGTCATATCCCTGTATTCTGTGTTCTACTCTAAACCAGACTTTTTGAAGAATCAGCCTAAGTCTTTACAACAAATTGGAAATGAACTGATTTGCTTTCCCGCTTCTCTATCAACTGTCAAAATATATGCCCTTCTAATATAACTGAGCCTTTGAAAACTCAGTTTAGAAGGGTTATTATTAACTAAACCACACAGAGGACAAAGATTCAGATCAATGAAACTAAGGATTCGGGAAAGAAAATCAAGCAATTTATGAAGGATTACCACAGTAGACCTTTTAATGAAGGCCTAACAGACTTCTGAAAAGTCAGAATAACCTCAATTTACATTTATATTGTGCCTTTCCCCAAATAATGCTCCTAGAATGGCATTTCATAGCTCCTATATAAAATATGCAGAGCATCTTGTATCCAGAATGAAAAAGTAATACTGTGAAAGAATTTCAGGCAGGTTGCATTTTAGTTTGAGATTTCCAAATGTAATTCAAAAGGTTTGGGCATATTTATAATTATTGTGTATCCACAACTCACAATATTTGAAGTATTCTGTACTAGTACTACTGCTAATACTATTTGTAGCAAAACACTTTGTCTGGAAAGTAACCTACAAAGATGGAATACACTACATCAAATGAAAGATTTAAAGAGTTGAAAAATGGAAAAAAGGCAGAGAGTGAACATGTGAGGCTATGGCTTAATAAGTTATGTAGTGATTTTATATGGGACTTGATTAAACAATAAAATGGAAGGACAAGCCACCAAGAACATTTTCCTTTTTTACACTGTGACATACCGGCTCTTTAGCTTCTGCCTTCCTTTTGAGGTTGGCCCACTGAGAGTTCTCATGTAATTTATACATGAGCAGATACAGATAACAGAAATTTAAAAGAGAGAGAGGCAGACCCCCTAGCAGTTGCATAAGGCAAAACAGGAAGCACGGGTGAAATCATTCAATTAAAGGCTTGTTACTTAAACCCAGGTTTTTGATTTAAGATTGATTAAGCCCCTCCCGAACTACGGAGGGGGGGGTTGCGGGCGCGTGCCCCCACCCACATCATCGCGGGGCTATTCCAGCCCCACGAGATTCAGCAGGCTCATGCATATTCATTTCTGGCACCGCCAGCCAATGGCTGGTGCCGGGGGCGGGTCTACCGGGAGGGCACTTAAGGTCAGGGCAGCCTGGGCTCGCCCCTTTTCCTCCTCGGCAGCTCCAGCGGTTTCCCACCCACCCACCCTTTAGGCAGGCTTCTGGACTTTGCTATGGGCTTCGGCTGGTCGCTGCAAGGGGCCTGGTAGGAGTTTTTCCATTTGGCTAATTGGCTGTATTTTGGAGCCACTTGGTTTTTTTCGCCTACCTCGTAGCAAACGTCACAACTTTCTGGTTTTGGCGGTTAGGCATTGGCCAGGGTATGGTTATGCAAATGAGGTTGGGGGGGAGGGTCGCCATCACCTCCCCCATTGCTTGGAGGGTAGTTCGTTAAAGGACTCCGGGGGGCGTCGCCTCGTCCGAAACCTACGGAGGCTAGGGCCTAAAGCGCGCTCCCGAGCGGTAACCCCTCGGGGAGCGCCTACGGATGTACATCTGGGGGGCTCCCCCTGCTGGTGATTAACCCTCCCCGGTCAGACCGGTTATTCTATTAGGGGGCCAATGCCTAAGCCAATACCGCTCTTACCTGTAATCAATAAAGTTGTGGCCATTTTCGCCCATTAACCTTAATTCTGGTCTCCTGTGTCTTTATTTATTTCATCTGTGGGAGGGGGCGGGTATCGCCACGCAAATGATTCAAAAGCAACATCAGAAATAGTAGTGGCACTGAAATCAGATTATCTCCTAATACATATTTTCCTAAGGATGTCGTCATACCACAGTTCACGTGGCCACCAGCATGTGGCGCTATAAACTACAGTGTGACAGCAATGTCAGAGAGTGAAGAGGAAAGAACTGGAGACAGAGGCAGGCAGGTAGTTGACATCAGTGAGTGAGTGCGTGGCCCAAGCACATAAGCAAGCAGAGGTTTGGTGAGGTCTAAGGGGAGAAGTCCCCTTCATGGATCACTGCCTTGTCATGGCAAAGGGGCTTGAATAACTCAGAGAAGCTATGAGTTATGCCTTGCAGGGCCATCCAAGATGGACAGGTCATAGCTGAGAGTTTAGACTAAATGTGATCCACCTGGAGAAGGAACTGGCAATCCACGCCATTATTTTGCCAAGAAAACTCCATGGACATAAAAGAGGAGAAGCTTTGAGAAGAAAGTGATAGTTTCCAAGGCATGCTCTGGTTCATGGGGTCACGGAGAATCGAACCCGACTAAGATGACTAAACAACAAGGGGAAAAGTAAGAGTGTGGTTTTGGTGAGGTGTAAAGGGAGGGGTGGCTTTAGTGAGGGGGTGGACACAGCCCCTAGTAAACCTATATTTTCTTACTAACATACTGGGTACATTGCCTAAAAACCATTTCATTTACTTATAGATGAGAGTGCAACCTTTCTTTTGCTGACAAACAGCATGAGCTCCTGGCAGGCTACAGCAGAGCCTCACCAGATCAAACAAAGACAAAAAACATTTTCAAAATGAGGCATTTCATGTTGTGATCTGGGGGAGAGGTCGGCATGGAGAAAAGGCAGCATCCAGTCAAAAAGGACTCTTGAGTTTCTCAAGTTTAGCAGGTGGTACACAGAATAATGATGGTTTTGGAAAAACATGCCTTGAGCCAAATTATGGCAAATTGCACTGACAGAGAAGTTCAGGATATTGAAAAAGGGTGGGGAGCGGGAGGAGCACACGGACATTTCCACTGCAGTCTGATATAATTTCATTATGCGTGCCAACAAATTGACAAACAAGAGGAGTATAACACCTGCATACAAGTATCTGGATGGTTTCAGAGCAAATGTAGATAGCTCTTCTCAACTAATGTGCATGAAACCTCAGTTATGAACTACTCTTCTGAAAGTAAAAGAAAAGAAAGATATCTTACAGTTGCTAAAATTACCCTCTGCCTTTGAAAAAAATGCACTACGCAACCTGTGTGATATCAAAAACTTTATTAAAAATGGGGGGGTTGCCTTGTTCATGGAGGAAACTTTACAAAATGTAACCTTGGGGAGACAGTTTCTTTGTACAAAGCATTATCTCATTGATTTATGCAAAGGTCAGGTATCTTAGCCACCTTCTTGTTATGAAGGAAAAGAGTTCTTGCCAATACAGTGGCAAGAGGGTTGAAGCTTTGGATTGTGCTAATCATATATAAAACTATTGGAGACTAAATATGCCTGAATTCCAGAAATAAGTTTTCAAATGTCTCACACTTACTGCTAACTTTTGTATTTCATTTCCTTCAGACTCCACTGTTCCCAGCTGCCACTCATCCAATTAACCTACATTTCAAGAGTAGGGAACCTGTGGCCATCCAAATGTTGCTTGACTGAAACTCCCACCATCCTCAACTCTTGGCTGTGCTGGCCGGGGCTTGATTGGAATTGGAGTCCAACAACATCTGAAAGGCCACATGTTGCTCAACACTATTACATGTCAACATTCTGACAACTGAGGCGATCACAAAGGTGGTTTTAAGGTAGCATGACCAGTGTGGTTGCAGTGGGCCACCGCATTGCAGGGGTTGCCACAACAATGCTGTAGAACGAAGCACAAGACGCGGGGAAGAATCAAATTTTAGCGTCACACAGGTTGCCGCTGAAATTTCAGAGCCCAAAGTCTGCCACTAGCTATCATTTCATATATCTGCCAAAATAAAATCTCTCCTATGAAAATGTATACAACGAAAACATCGTAGGTCCTGATTATCATCTTCCAAAACATCGTAGGTATTTAAGTTGCTACAAGATCCTGTGTTAATTCTTCTTAAGAAGTAACAAAAATTGTTCTCTAGCCCCCATTTTCCTATTTCCTTGGCACTGATTATTAGTCTTTCCCCTGTTTGTGTTTTTCCTGGATTCATAAGATATATCTAGCCGACATTAAGTTCAATTCCCGCTTTATACCTCTTTAAAGGAGAGCTTCAAGAGGCTTGCCGACACCTGCTAAGAGATGCACACCCTATAAAATGTTTCACTTTGCTTACTTTGTCTTGCTTATGTCTAAAGAGGCAGCCATCATACCTTCATCAGGGAAGTCTCTGCATCTACACAATGACAAAGAAGAGTGCTCCAGGATTGCTATATTCCCTGTTCCTCAATATGTCTCAATCTAAATGCTAATTTCCACTCCCGCTTGCCTTCCATATCACTTTGGTGAAAATATCTTTATAAAAATTCTATTGCAGGACAGTTTCCCTAGATCTCCTTGAAAGACATATCATTTTAAACAGATTTAAAATGTGCACTCTCGATTTTCCTTTTATCTGGCGGATGTCTGTGTCAAATAAAGTTTCCCGTAAAATGAAAACGTGGCTATATTTCTATGATCCAAATAGGAACTAATACTTACAGAGCATCGAAATCAGCTGCACTACTTAACAATGCAGATCTTGTCGTGGCAAGAGCCAACCTTTTGTCTCTCTGTGTGTGTTAATCTTTAAAGAAAGACCATACAAAGTATATTTTTGAATTAAACCAAAAAATTCAAGATAACATTGCTTGCTTTTCATAGTAGAAAAACATTATTTTGTTTTTCTCCATGAAATTTAAAGACTGACCATGTGAATACCCAACTATAAACTTCTCCTTTAAAAATACACACACCAGCAGCAGCATCTATTAAAAGTTATATGAAACTGGAATTTGTTATGGACCTTTAACAGATGAAGGGGGAATATACTGTCTAAAGGGGTGGTTTCAATATTCAGAAGCAAGCACATGTCAAGTATGGAGAAATATCTGCCAATGAAGGTGAGTTAAGTCCTTTAAACAAGGATACAGAGAGGCTGAACCAATTTTGCTGTCCAAGGCACACTATTTTATGCACACCAGTGAAATCCTTGTGCTTGGAAGAATAGCATATCAGGGAGAAATCTACGCTAGAACAATTCTTCCTGACATCTACTATTTGATGTGGAGAGACTCTTCTATATCGTGAACACCTGCCAGCATTCTACACTCCTGTTTTTCACACTAACAATCACTATCAGAGCCTCGCTGCCACACATATTACACATGGCTGAAGTTGTCCTTCTGCCTACGATATACTTATTCATTAATGCTGCAACAACCTGCTCAGTAATCTGAATTAGCAGAGTTGCCAGAGGCATTCTGTCCCAGGAATAGTAATGCAGTGTGACAAAAATAAAAAAAAACCAAAACAAACAAATGGAGAAAATTCCTTGGCCACCTCATATTTAAAAAGGTAAAAAGAAATGTCTTTATATGCACCCACCCCATGAAAGCATCTGAATATCTCTCCATACACACACATTTAGAAGGAGATAAATGGCGCTGCAAAAGAGACCCCACTCATATAACATTAGAATGTTTACTATCACAATGAATCTGGTTGTACTTGCTATAGAAGAGCCGAAATTCAAAAACATTCTTCAGCATGTGCTATCTAGTCATGGGGAGTATAAAGAAAAGGAATGAGTGTGTTCTGGCGCACATGAAAATACACTAATAAACTTTTTAAAATGGTATCTTCCAAAATTTCCGCAAGCGCTAAAATAAGCAAGAATTGTTTTATCAGTTACAGATCTCAGAGAAGACGGGTAGTTCCTGGCGAAATGAAATAGCTTGAATGTATACAGTGGTACCTCGGGTTACAAACTTAATTCATTCTGGAGGTCCGTTCTTAACCTGAAACTGTTCTTAACCTGAGGTACCACTTTAGCTAATGGGGCCTCCCGCTGCCGCCGCATGATTTCTGTTCTCATCCTGAAGCAAAGTTCTTAACCTGAGGTTCTATTTCTGGGCTAGTGGAGTCTGTAACCTGAAGCATCTGTAACCTGAAGCGTCTGTAACCCAAGGTACCACTGTACCTTAAAGCCTACATTGGTATACAGCTTGATAACTTCAGTGAGAAATGGGAAATATCCAATGGTGTTATTGCCACTGGTGGACCATGCAGCCATGCCAGTCTGCAACCTAAAATCCTATGTGCGTTTACCACTTCCATGAGAAATGTGTTGTGTGCCCAATGCTGTTACTTCCACTGATAGAAAGCAGAACAGGTAGAAGAAGAAGAAGAAGAAGAGTTTGGATTTGATATCCCGCTTTATCACTACCCGAAGGAGTCTCAAAGCGGCTAACATTCTCCTTTCCCTTCCTCCCCCACAACAAACACTCTGTGAGGTGAGTGGGGCTGAGAGACTTCAAAGAAGTGTGACTGGCCCAAGGTCACCCAGCAGCTGCATGTGGAGGAGCGGAGACACGAACCCGGTTCACCAGATTACGAGTCCATTGCTCCTAACCACTACACCACACCGGCTAGACAGTTCTCAGCATTTCCTCTGCCCAATGATCCCCACCAAAATCTGCTCTGGAGAGCTCCTCACAACCTTGGAGCAGATGGTGCCTGGAGGGCAGAGAGAATCACCCAAAGTCACTTCACTCTTAGTTTTTCTGACAGAGATCTTCCGTTACCGGAATGAACACCATCAAATACCATTCCTTATTTGTGCAGCTTGTTGAAACTTGGCTCTTTTGATAATATAAAAAACACCTTCCATTCCCTAATTGCAAACACTCCTTATATAAAGGAAGTGATTTTCCATCGTAAAGGAGCAACATTGGTCTTTTATTATGATCAACAATGAGGCAAGTTGCTCTTCTATATGTAGACTGATGAGAGTGTCAGAGGAAAGCTAAATGTTTCATCAGCACAAAAAAGGCAGATTGTACATTTCAGCTAATTTAGCTTAGTGGTAACACTTAAGCACAGCCTTTTATAGTGTGAAATTAAATACTTCACTGAGGTTTTGTACCTCAGTGACTTCAATTTATTTTACTATCTTCCACCAGCACATCCTGCTTTGCATTTTGCCCCTCTCCTGCTAAAATATGTTTCAAAATCCATCTGAGTCTGCAGCCGTCCCTTGCCCCTTGTATACTAATAAATTACTGGGAAATATGCAGAGGTAGAAAGGACAATCTTGGTCTTACACACTCACGTGTGGATGTTTCACAAACTGCTGAGACTCAACTCTTGGGAAGCTGTGCACTTGGGATGAAAATGCTATAGCCTCCTGGCAACCTCTTGCAATCTTCAGAAAATTGCACGAAAATGGACAGCAGAGAGTGCTTAATTTGGGGTTTGGCGTTTGTTTGTATACACACTTCTTCTTTTTTAAATATAATATTTATTAAATTTTCCATTATAAACATACAATTACAAAACAATTACACTAAAAGACAAAAAACAAAAAACAAACAAAAAACAACAAGTATAATTTCCAGTCTTATTTTCTCAACCTATTTTTCCCGACTTCCTCATACCTCCCCGTTCTGTATCCTAGTTTAAAGTATACACACTTCTTTTTTGCGCCAATCACAGATTTGGCTTCAACACTGCCACCTCGAAGGCTAAACTATGCATAATATTTCTCATCTAATTTGCCACAAAGGGTGTGTGTGTGTGTGTCCAGATCAGGCATAGGCAAACTCCGTCCCTCCAGATTTTTTGGGACTACAATTCCCATCATCCCTAGCTAACAGGACCAGTGGTCAGGGATGATGGGATTTGTAGTCCAAATACATCTGGAGGGCTGAGCTTGCCTATGCCTGGTAAACTCATCTATTGCACAACAATTAAAATCTCCTGCTAAGAACAAGGGGGAAAGTTGACTTATTTAGAAGTTTTGGATTTATTTTAGATCTGTTGATTCAACCTTCATCTCTGAATACAGTATAATAGTGTGATCTTGTGCTATGTAAAATGAACTTTAAGAACAAAATAAGATGGAGGGGGGGGGTATACAGATGAAAATCTCAATTTCACCAGCTCCAACATTCAGTGTTTGTAGATGTTGTACCTTCTTCACCCTCTCCCGGTACAGAATATTTGAGATTGTGGTTTGGTACAATATTTCTGATTGCATTAATGGAGCATAAATTCACAATTACTCACTATTTCCCCTTTGAAAGCGTTTCAGCCTAAGAAGTACTGTACTGTGAATTTGTGTCGTAGGAGTCTCTGTGGCAAATCTAATTGCTATTGAAATGATCAATTTTTTCATATTCTAGCTGAGTTATCTCTCCTACACAAGAGCTCTTTCATTAGCCAGGTGGAGTGGAGTCAGCCAAGCAAACATATTGAGAACCACCTGAATTTCACATGCAGCTATTAACTAGAAAACAGCTGGGGAGTTAAAGAAGTAATTATCATTCAATAGAGTCAACAGACAAGTTGTATAGCAAATAATGTAAACTCATTCTTCACTCAATTGAGATTTTTTTCCCCTTAAAAGACCCGGCCTTGCAAGGGAGAAGATTCTTGAATATAAGGACCTTTTCTGTTTGCACCTGACAATGTTTAGTAAAGGAATGATGATATCATTAGTTGGTATAGTCATACTTCATAGGCTTCAGTTTAGGATATTTGCTACTTGTGTATGGAAGTTTGAGCAAAAGAAACTGTCACAAACAATCCTCTTGAAGAACTGAAGGTGAGTTTGAATATATGAGGGAAAACACGTCAGGAATTTATTGATTACTGCCATACAACAGCTCTGTTAGAAAAATGGGAGGCTGCCTTGTACCAAATTTGACCATTGGTCCATCTAGCTCAGTATTGTCTCTGGCATGAAGAATTTGTAACCCCCTCAGATGTTGTTGGTCTCCCTATCCCATCAGCCTCAGGCAGCATGACCAGTGGTCACGGATATTGGCAGTTGACAACATCTAGAGAGTCATACAGTTTTCCCGTCATTCATCTACACAGACCAGCAGTGCCTTTCTAGCATTCCTGGCAAAGATTCTAATTATATGTATCTTCTATGACATTCCTGTTTCTGAAGTTCTCACTGCCCACACAGCTTGCATCTGCTGCCTGCCGCTCTGCAAAGTTGGTTCAAATGTTGTGGCTGGTGTTGGTGGATCTTGAGGCTAGTGATTTACAAAGTCCCACCATCCAATTTGGGATGGGTTTGGGTAGAAGTATTTAATTTAGTGAGCCAGTGTAGTGTAGTGGTTAAGAGCAGTAGACTCGTAATCTGGTGAACCGGGTTCGATTCCCCGCTCCTCCAAATGAAGCTGCTGGGTGACCTTGGGCCAGTCACACTTCTCTCGTCTCTCAGCCTCACTCACCTCATAGACTGTTTGTTGTGGGGGAGTAAGGGAAAGGAGAATGTTGGCCACTTTGAGACTCCTTAGGGTAGTGATAAAGCAGGATATCAAATCCAAACTTGGATTACGTTTGTTGGATGTGAAGGATTAAATAATTTAAATGCATGTGTGTTCTGAGCCTAAACCCGTTGTATTCCTAGAGATGTTCTCAGAAGCATATTGTGGCCAAGAGAAACTTCCCTGCTACTCTCCTCTTTCCAAAATTGACCTGGTGACAGAAACAATGATTTGTGGCAGGGCTTCCATCACCCCCCAAAGCTGCCCTGAGCATATAGAGCAGCAGAGAAAGTGGACTGTAAAGAGGACTGGGTCTCTTGGACTTATCATGGTTTGACCAATGTATCCTGGTAACCTTTATCTATTGGAGTTTGAAGGTCTCTAGGTTGTTAGGGCTGATGTAAAGCTATTATTCTTTCACCCAGCTGAGGCCACAAATGCTTGATGCTGATCAAAGCTAGGACATTTTGTTGTTGTTTTTTTACAGGCAGCCATGTGCAGTTGGGAAGAAAAGAAGGAATAATTGTCATATCTCTGTTCTATGGAGATGAATGTTGCCATTTCTCTGGCAGCATTTTAGCCATTACAACTCTCTCTCTCGCCACAAGATTTGTTATATTTTCCAACAATGAGTCAACTACCAAACCCTGGCAGTGAATCAGAAAAGAGCAGAATATTTGGTGCCTTAATGTTGTATTCCCAAGTTGCATTCTTTTTTTAAAAAATGAAAAATGAAACCTGCATGTTTAGCAGGAAAAAAACTCAGCACAGCTCATAGACACCTCTAGGCAAGAATTTTTCATGCAGAGATCACTGAAGATTTGACTTGGCAACTGAAATTCTTAAGCTGAACCGACTGTACAAAAAGAGCATAGACAAATATTTTACCTTTCTCTCCAGTAACCTTGAACTGGAAGACTTAAATATCAAAACCCCAAAGAAAATGGTTGGGGGATTCTTCCTCTAGAACTGCAGACTCACTTGTTAAGGGTCACATAATGCTGTGCAAAAATAAATGCACAGCTCTCAAACACTGAATCAACAGATATCAGGGCAAAACTTATTTTTAACATTTACATACAATAGAACTTTTAAATTATTCCTCTCAAAACTGAAAGACCCATAGCACATTTTGAAAGTAGGTAAATCTCAAGGGGGGGGGGGGATAGCTAAAAATCAATTTTAACCTGATTGTTTGAAATCGTATGTGAAGACTTCTAAAATGGCGAAAGGCAGCATTTATTAGAGAATCCTGATGCACTGATGTATAAATAGGAAAGGACAAAGAAAAATGGCAGAGGAAATGCATGTTTCAAAATGTCATGTTGCCAAACATGCAAATAATGAGAAAATAATTAATATTAACTCCAAACCCTAATAGTGCATATGTCAAGGATGGAACACCTATGACCCTCCAAAGCTTCTTGAACTATATCTCCAATAATAATAATAATAATAATAATAATAATAATAATAATAATAATAAATTTGATTTATATCCCGCCCTCCCCAGCCAAGGCTGGGCTCAGGGCGGCTAAAACCAAATATATAATACATTAAAAGCACAAAATCAAACAATTGATGAAAACACAGCTCAAAATCACAATAAAACCTGAATAAAATTAAGTGGCCAACCCACAAATCACAGCCATGAAGGTAGGAATGTTAAATATTCACCAGGCTGGTCACCCATGCTGGTCGCATATGGGCCGATAGAAAGGGCCAAGGGGGCCACTTACATGCAGGGTTTAATGGAACCCCTTAACATTGGTCATGTTGACTGGGGCTGATGGGAGATGGTGTCCAACAACATCTGGAGAGGCTCTCCACTCTTGACATATATTCCCTCTTTATTGATAATGCAACAAATAAGCATACATGTGCTCTAAGGATATAATGACATAGGGATTAAATTTCATGTTTTAGCAGAAGATGAACCAAGTTAGCCAAAGATGTCTGGATCTTCTAATACACACTATACCACACAACTATTGGCCTTTCTAGAGGCACCTGCTTGCAGGCTTCCCATAGATAATCAAACTTGGGTTTTTTTCCATCGATGCCCTGATATCTGATTCTCAAAATTGCATTCTCTGCCCTGATTGCTTCCAAAAAGCTTATATGTATGTGTTTGTAGTTTGATCAAACCACATAACTTGAGCTCGCTTACATTCTCTGTATTAATCTGTTTTATGTATTTCGTCTCTGAATCACCACAGCCAGACATTTTTCAACAATCTAAACCTCCATATGAATTATTGTACTTATATACCTGTCAGGGTTTATGGCACAATTTACAAGCCTTACTCAAAGAAATTCAAATATTTCATTCCTAAATGTATAGCACATGCTTCATTTCTCAGGAAGGTATGTGGCTACAAAATCCCTAATGAGAGCAGCAGCTCTCAAAATGGTTTCCAATAACTCGACCTGAGAAGAGCAGCACTAAGGAAATCCATTGGTTGCAGAATGACCACCCAGTCCTCTAAAAACACTAAGTCTTGACTTTCATGTGCAGCAGAATGTGTAGGACCATGATAGTATAATTCTGTAATGGGAGAATGACCTGTACAACTTCAAACTGTGGGTGATATAGGGTGGTGATTTACCCCAAGGTAAGCATTAAAAATTACTGGGACCTGGGTGGTGCTGTGGGTTAAACCACAGAGCCTAGAGCTTGCCGATCAGAAGGTCGGTGGTTCGAATCCTCGCGACGGGGTGAGCTCCCATTTTTCGGTCCCAGCTCCTGCCAACCTAGCAGTTCGAAAGCACATCAAAGTGCAAGTAGATAAATAGGTACCACTCTGGCGGGAAGGTAAACGGAATTCCCGTACGCTGCTCTGGTTTCACCAGAAGTGGCTTAGTCATGCTGGCCACATGACCCGGAAGCTGTACGCCAGCTCCCTTGGCCAATAAAGCGAGATGAGTGCCGCAACCCCAGAGTCGGTCACGACTGGACCTAAGGGTCAGAAGTCCCTTTACTTTTACTTTAAGCATTAAAAAATGCCACATCCCACCAGCAGACTGAAGTGGTCACAGTCCACTCTACCACCTCAGCATTTTACCACCTTTTTCTGATGCATTTATAAACCGGCAGAATTCTATCAAAACTACACCTGTTTTACTCGATCAAAAGCCTGTTCAGGTATTCAGTATTTGGCAGAGGTGGCGGCACCCCGAGCTTTTACTGAGTTGTTTGCACAGGATCCTACATAATGTATATCCAGCATGGCTGGTGGTCAGGAATGATGGAAGCTGTAGCACGATGTCTGGAGGGCAATAGCTTCCCCCATCCCTGCTCTGTGTAAATTGGACCCTTGGATACATGGAAATTAGGGATGGGGATAGGATTTGTCTCCTTGATGCCAACCAGCTGTACATATCAGTTTCTACCCCCGAAAAACCTGCCTGATCAGAAATGAAACTTCTATTTTTCATATCTTGGTGTTTTTCTAATATTCTTCCTCTCCAGCAGTTCTATACATCACCAGGGATATCTCACAGAGCCTACTTAAGAGTAGTTCTAATACTCCGGTGACTTGCTTAGAAAGAGAAGCATCACATCCTATCAACATCGATAGGAATCAATATTCTCAGACGCTGCTCACAGCTTGCATGGTTTCCTTGACTCCAGAAGGCAATTTATGTGAAGAAAATAAGTCTATCATACAGTTAAATGAAGAGGTAGAGTCTGTATAGAAATTTCACAGTGTGTGCTGGGACTTTAAAATGTACTGGCTTTTATAATAAATATAATAATAATAATAATAATAATAATAATAATAATAATAATAAGAAGAAGAAGAAGAAGAAGAAGAAGAAGAAGAAGAAGTATCACCTCTTAATATAACAAATGTCAGTGTGGGTTCATGGATTAAACCAAATTTTATATCCATCCCAAACCCATGCATATGCAAAATGTCAGTCATATGAAAAAGTGCTGGCCCTACCATGTGTTAGGGTGAGAGTGCTTCCTGGCTTTCCCCCTTGAGCTCTTGCTCATTCCCAGCCTTGTCAGCCAGTGCCTCAGTTGTGGCTTTGCTCCTGGTCATTATTTCTGCCCGGAGGCTCTGAAGCTAGTCTGCAGCCCTCAGGCGCAGTGGGAGATTGTGTAATGTTCCGTTGCTGAAGAGCAAGGGAAGGACAGTAGCTCAAGTGGGAGAACATCTTCTTTGCCTGCAGAAAGCCCCAGTTTCAGTCACAGCATCTCCAGGTAGTGCTAGGAATGACCGCTATCTGAAAACCTGGAGAGCCAATACCAATATTCCCTAATTCCACTGAGCCTCTCGGGCTTGCCGATCAGAAGGTCAGTGGTTCGAATCCCTGTGACAGGGTGAGCTCCCATTGCTCTGTCCCAACTCCTGCCAACCTAGAAGTTTGAAAGCACGCCAGTGCAAGTAGATAAATAGGCATCGCTGCAGCGGTAAGGTAAACGGCGTTTCTGTGCACTCTGGTTTCCGTCACGGTGTTCCGTTGTGCCAGAAGAGGTTTAGTCATGTGGCCACATGACCTGGAAAGCTGTCTGTGGACAAACATGGGTTTCCTCGGCCTGAAAGCGAGATGAGTGCCGCAACCCCATAGTCGCCTTTGACTAGACTTAACCATCCATGGGTCCTTTACCTTTACCTACTGAACTCTTGGACAATGGTCTGACTCTTTTTGTGTTCCTGTGCCAGGCAAGTGGTCTTCTGTACAGGGAATGGGGGACAGTCAACATCTCATCTTTTGCTTGAGGCAACAAAATGTCTTTGGGTGGCCCTGTGCAAATTGCAGCCTAGCAGCGGCCTCAAACAGAACTGCCTAGCGGCAAGCTCCTGAGGTAAGCTGTTCAGAGGAAGCTGCTCCCTCCGTTGTTTCAGGTATTTTCACTCTGCCAAATCATCTGGTGGAGCTGCCTTCATGTGGATTTATTTCAAACAGCAAGAGGTGTCCCCCCTCCTGACTCAGGACTCAGACGTTGAAGATCTGCCTCACAGGAGGGATGCAGCAGCAGCTGTTTTTCCCCTCAATGCGGAGTTGCAGTGATGGGGAAAGCTTTACTGGGTATAATTCTTTGACAGGAATGCACTCTTAAAAAGCATTGATGGTGTGGGGGGGATGGTAATTAAGAACATAAGAAATGATGCTGGATCAGACCCTTGGTCCATCTGGTCTAGCAGAGTAAAGCTGTTGGATTCTTTACCACAGGAGCTTGGGAACCCTTCTCATGACAGGAATTCTTGGACAGGCATTTTATTTGTAGTGTAAATTCCACTTCCTTTTTGCCCTCTTTTTATTTCGAATCTTCCGTTCCTGGGTAAGGTGATTGAGAGAGCGGTTGCCGAACAGCTTGGTAGGTTTCTGGATGAAACATCAGCTCTGGATCCATTCCAGTCCGGCTTCTGCGCGGGTCATGGGACTGAGACGGCTCTGGTTGCCCTAACAGATGATCTTCGTAGACAGCTGGATCGAGGCGGGTTGGGGCTGCTGATTCTTCTAGATCTGTCAGCAGCTTTTGACATGGTTGATCACGAACTCCTGGACCACCGCCTTGCCGACGTGGGGATTCAGGGCACAGTCCCTCAATGGCTGCGCTCATTTCTCTCATCGGGGACAGAGGGTGGCGTTTGGGGGGGAATTGTCATCGCGCCACTCCTTGGTGTGTGGAGTACCTCAGGGTGCGATACTCTCCCCGATGCTTTTCAACATCTTTATGCGCCCCCTCACCCAGCTTGTCCGGAGTTTTGGGCTGGGTTGCCATCAGTATGCTGATGACACCCAACTCTATCTGTTGATGGATGGCCATCCTGACTCGGCCCCAGACACACTGACCAGATGTTTGGAAGCTGTGGCTGGATGGTTACGTGGGAGCCGGTTGAAGCTAAATCCTTCGAAGACAGAGGTCCTGTGGCTGGGACGGGACGATATGGGATCGGGGGGGCAACTACCATCTCTTGCGGGGGTACAATTAGCGCCAGCACCATCCGTTAAGAGTTTGGGTGTAATCTTCGACACCTCCCTTTCCATGGAGGCGCAGATTGCAGCTATAACAAAGGCAGCATTTTTTCATCTCCGCCAAGCTAAGCAGTTGGCTCCTTACCTCTCTCGCCCTGACCTAGCCACTGTGATCCATGCGACGGTCACCTCCAGACTGGATTATTGTAACTCGCTCTACGTGGGGCTGCCCTTGAGACTGACCCAGAAACTCCAGCGGGTGCAGAATGCTGCAGCGAGACTCCTTACGGGGTCTTCGCTGCGAGACCACATTCACCTGGTGCTATACCAGCTGCACTGGCTCCCGGTGGAGTACAGGATCAGGTTTAAGGTGCTGGTTTTAACCTTTAAAGCCCTATACGGCCTAGGACCCTCGTACCTATGGGACCGCCTCTCCTGGTATGCCCCACAGAGAAACTTACGGTCTTCAAATAAAAACATCTTGAAGGTCCCAGGCCACAGAGAAGTTAGGCTGGCCTCAACTAGAGCCAGGGCTTTTTCGGCTGTGGCTCCGATCTGGTGGAACGCTCTGTCACTAGAGACTAGGGCCCTGCGGGACTTGACATCTTTCCGCAGGGCCTGCAAGACAGAGCTGTTCCACCAGGCCTTTGGCCAGGGCACAGCCTGACTCCCTCCCTCGGCAATCTTCGTGGAGCTCTGGCACAATGGTTGCCAGTGGCCTGATTTGAATCAATTTTATAATGAATGATTTTAGAGTGTTGTTTGTACTGTACTTTTGTACTGTTTTATTTTTGTTAGCCGCCCTGAGCCCGGCTTTGGCTGGGGAGGGCGGGATATAAATAAAATTTATTATTATTATTATTATTATTATTATTATTATTATTATTCCCTCTCTTTATCTGCCTCCCCACTGGGTTGTCCTCTGTCAGAATCTGCCCTTCCTGGGGATTTTTGTTGACACCACTCTCCTGGCTTTAATGAAGTGAGCACCACCATCCTAAGTGGTCTCCTTTACTTCCATAACTCACTGAGGCAGAAGTCACCACTCTCTGCTCCTTTGTCTCCCTGGTCTGCTGAGTAAGAAGACACTGCCATGCTACAAGCATCCAGCTGTGAGTGCTATTGAGATATTCATGATTCCAACGCTCATTTTAGTTCAAATCCTAACCAGCATTTCCTGCTGGTCTTGCTACCACCCTCCTCTCCTATAGCCACGGTGCAGGGAGTATGCCTCTGCTGGCTGCCACAGGTATATATTTCTAAGGACCATATGAACACATGTACGTTCCTGCAGGTATGTTTCAGAAGCCTTGGTTTTACACATGCCTGGGTGTTGATTTGTAGCCTGTGTTCAAATCATACACTTGAACTCATGGAGGCAAGTCGGAAGGAGATGCAATCCCAGTCGCCCCATCCGTGTCATTAGAAACCAACTGAATGTTGCGATCAAGTGCATTTTGAAGTCCCTCTGCATGCCACAAATCATTTAACTCTGTCAAAACTTGCAAATGTACATTTTCCACTGGAGCCTGAAAGGATTCTTTTACATCCATCAAACAGATCTCGATCACTATGTAATTCCTCTCACTTCCTAAACAAATATCTTTTAAAAGAATAAACCTGTCACAAAAAGTTACTTCTTGGGCATAAGAAATATATATTGCAGCATGCAAAAAGAACAAGCCAGCGGTAAATATTCCACTCTTCCTGCAGAATTACAGAGTATAATGTAGTGGAACTCTATTAAGCAAAACAAATCTGTTGAATCAATGACTTCTCAGGGTGATATACAGGTCCTCAGAAACCTTCAGGAGGAAAATAGCATATGAAGCTTTAATAGAAGAACATCTAAACTAAAATTAAAAATCCACCCAATCTTGCATTATGTCACTTCAGAGGAGGAAATGAGAATTAAAGGCCATTATGGGAATAAACTGCAAACTTACATGAATAAATTTGATATTAAATGTTTATTTTTAAAAGGAATAATAAAACTATAGACCCAAAAAACCCAAAACACCAGCTCCTGATATAGTTTATCTCCCTAAGAAATACATGAAGAGGCAGGGGGAGAAATGCAAGACAACATGGGTGAAATCTTTCCAATGAAATAAAAGCAACTAGGGATGTGTGGAAATGACCACTCCAAAATTCTTCCTAACATTTCTGGCTTGTGAAGTTACAAGGGAAATATTCTCTGGAAGGATAGAAAATTCTCCCAACAGGTTTTAGGATGGGGTGGGGGGGGAAGGAACTTTTTTCTTAGAGGAAAGTATGTTCTACAAGAGTGGAACAGTCTTCTCCTCCTCATTTTGAGTCCTCCAAATAAGTTTAATGCAACAGTCAAACAACTACAGGAGAAGTTTCAAAGGAGAGCCAAACAGCTACAGAAGGATCTGGCTCCATCTCCCATCAGATACAGCCAGCATGACCAGTGGTCTGAAGTGATTGTAGCTGTAGTCCAGCAAGATCTGGTGGGGCATGGACTTCACATCCCTGTTGTAGACTGGGTATGTCCTTAACTGGTGAATGTATGCATGTCGTCATTCGATGAAAACAACTTGATCAGCAGGGGAAACCAAAGCACACCTTAATATGAATCTCCTCTGACTATTCTCCATTGATTAATGAGAAAATAAATTGTGTTCAAAAATGATCAAGGGAGAGAGAGAAATTTGGAGAAATTCTCATGGGTGGGATGTAGGAATTTTTTGCATTTAGATTGCCTTCAGGGTAACTGAGGGGTGAGTGTGAGTGTCTTTCCTTTCAATCTCCCTGGTGCCCTGCCTTCTCACCTTTCTTGAAAACCCCATGACATTCTCATCCAGGCTTTCCTAGAAGGTTGCCTACTGTTTCCCTGGAAACTAGCCATTGCTAATTTTTTTAAGCGAGTTCTCTTTCTTTTAAAGAAATCAGTGTGGCACTCTAAAAGGAAGAACCTAAAACAAAATCAGCAATGCAAATTAGGCATTTGTTAGGCAGCCTCTCTGGTTTCCCCTGGTTAAATGAAAACTCAAGGGAAGACATCATGAAATAACTTCTCCTGTGGTTTTTTTTTTCAGATCAGGAATTAAAGGCAACAGAGTGGTGGAGAAACATACAGAACCCATGAGCATCTTGCAACAATAAACCCTCTCCAAAATTACGATAACATTTGAAAGTGCTCTGAGAATGAGAGAGAAAAAAAATGAATGCCTCTTTCTCTGGGAAAAAACTCTTTTGAGAAATTAGAGGACAGGTTTCCAACACAGAACTAAATTAAACACAACACACTTCATGTGAATATTTTAGTCTGTGTCCAAATGAGGAGAAAACAGAGACCTAAGAGCTGAACCCTAAGCATGCTTATTCAGTGAATTCAACCCCCAGGTAAATGGTGGAGGATAGAACCATCAATGTTTCAACAGATGAAGTGGTAGTGGCACCCATCATCACTCACAGATTACAAAAGAGCAGAGAGGTTAGACAAACCGGACAATTATTTGATACAAATCAGTTGTTTACAACCATAAAACAAAGGTGAAGAAATGGAATGGAGACAGTTCCTGTCTCAACAGAAAAATGCTCATGTTTTCAGTCACCCACTAATTTTGAGTCTGTGACAAAATCTCAAGCAGAAAACTGCTTTAAACAGAAGGAGCTGTTTTTAAGGGTGAAAGAGAAAGGAGTAAAGGGATTTGTGCTGCTTCTTTATTTGAAGGCAATGCAGGTAAGCTCTCTGGAAGGAAGACAAAGGACAGGAGGAAAAAGCAAAGCTGAAAACGGTGAGTAAATAAAGGACCACCAATGAAGTAGTAAATGAATGAGAAGAATTTAACTGGGCTTGCAATATAGAGTACCAGATTGTGAGCAGCTGAGCCGAAATAGTTCCTCCATATTGGGATCCGCAATTCTTACTATTATTTTATAGGGCTACTGAAATTTTTATAACTTTAGTGCCTATTCTGAAAATTCAATTATGGGGGGATGCCTTACACATCCATGGCAACAGTTTCAGGAGCCTGGTTTTATCTCCCTGTCACTCTTGCAATAGTTCTTGTTGGAGGGGGCTGGGGATAACAATTCCTCTCAAGTAGCAGACATTGCGGTGGGATAGTGGCACTCCCCTGACCATTGTTGTTTACCAGGAAAGAGGAGGGAAGGGGCAAGACAGTGGGGACATTGGTGCATGCAAACACATCAGAAGTGCCCACTTGAGTCCCCTGCAAAGATGTCTGGAAATAAAACAATTTTAACCACCTGTCTGAAACTCCACAGGGACAGAGCCTTTCTAACATCTGTTGGGAGGGAGTTCCACAGATCTGGGCCCAGAACGCTATAGGCACAACTTCTCATTGACATGAGTTGTGCTTCTGGCCTGTGGAGGGAACAGTACTCCCCCAGATGGTATCTGTTATGTACTGAGGTTCTCACCCTGGGCCAGAAGGGGGATACTGTAGATAGTCCAGGTCCACATATGCAAATAAAGGATCGAAAGTGACGTTCAGTGATTGGATAGTTACAGAAAATGGTTACTGTTGCGTTCTAGTGGAGCTCTATATAAGCAGGTTGGCTTAACCCTTCAGTTCGGTTCTGTTCTGGGTTGTGAATAAACAAGAGTTGTTTGAAGAATCACTGTGTCGTCTGATATGTTCACCCACAACTTAACAGTATCAGTGACTGACTTGGGATGTACAAGTGACTGACTTGGGATGTACATGGTAAAGTGGTCCTTAAAGTATAGTGGGCCAAAGTTACTGAGGTCTTTGTATGCTGGTACACACACTGCGAACATGACCTGGTGTGAATGTTTGATGCCTGATAGAGCCTTCTGAATCTGGAAGTTCTGGGACTTACCTAAGATGGGGGTTAACGTGGAAAGCTCCATGTACAATACACTAAGGTTCTTAGAGAAAGAGTAAGAGAAAACTATAACAGATACTGTGGAGGCAATCCTACAGTAAGATCTACTGGGATGAGAAATTAAGTTGCAACAGATCATGGATTCAGCTAATTCCTGGCTCAGCTGGATTCCACTTGCATTAAGCTCCCAACCCTGGCTCAGCCAAAGATACAGCAGTCTATCTTAGTCCCCCAAAAGGGGCATTATGGGGATGTGGTGGGGATGGGACCAGGGGGCAGGACCTAGGCTGGATCATAAGCCCATTCAGTTCAGTTATGTGACCTGGCAACCCAGCCTAGAACACTATTTAAGAGGTTTAAATAGGCTTAGGCAGAATAGGAGCAGCAGTGCCACTGCTAAATGGAGCTTGGATGTGGTGTAACTTTATATCAGCTGAACCTGCCCTGGCTGGCTTCCTGCCAGCTTCTTGTGCATGGGATTGCTCCCTGTATGAACTAGTCATTGCAGTAAGCCTTCTATAGTTCACAAACACAAAAGGAAGCACAAATCTAGATGAAAACACAGCTATGTTGGACACACACAGAGAGAATTGCAGTATATCTGCACCCATACCAAGTAGTGGGGAAATCTCTTTTCAGAGAAGTTAGAAAAATGACCCTGATCCACAAAACACATTATTATGAATAATGTATAATGTCTTTTGACAAATTATATTATGCTTTCCCTCTTGTGGCTGACACCGTAAGATGCATG